>NC_080572.1:177552557-177861474 GCF_030247185.1 Malaya genurostris
ACACCAGCCAATCAGAACGCGTTCTGAGGAAGAGAACAAAATAGCTGCTGCTGTACAACAAATCGTCCGAGAAAAATGTTCCGAAAAGTGCTGAATATCGCAGTGAGTTCCTCAATTTGGTCCTTCTGAATGCTAGAAACGAATCCCTACAGCATATTGATAGTTTCTTTCAATAAATTATGCAAATCCGAAATGAAATAATCGACATTAAAATTCTATATGCGGCTATTTTTATAGCCGTTAGGACCGCCCATTAGTGAAAAAGCTACAAACGAAATCAGGTAGAAACAAGCCTCTCAACAAAACTTGAATCAGTTTGGATTGTATCGCCACTGCGAGCAGATGTGTTTTGTGTCGTCTACACAACTAGTTTCGCTTTCGACAAGAGCGATTACGTCACAGCTGCCAGTCATTAGCATTGGGAAAAAAAACAACGGTGGAGAGCATTGCACAAGATCAGCCGTTCTAATGGCTCTAAAAGTTTTCTAAAGAACTATTAGGATTTGTTGTTTGCAAATCGTAGGGAAATATCCTCAGTTTACTGCAAATCAAGAACAGTTTGCTTAGATTTGTGCACTTTTCGCTGTGTGAAACTCACAGTAAACGAGATCAAGTGAAGCCTTCTTTGTTTTTGCGAAAAATGTTCCAGAGTTTAATGTCGTAGAGAATTACGCAATTTGACCTTTCTGAATGCTAGAAACGAGTCCCTTCAGCATATTGATAGTTTGTTTCAATAAATTATGCAAATCTGAAATGAAATAATCAACATTCAAATTCTGTATGCGGCTATTTTTATAGCCGTTAGGACCGCCCATTAGTGAAAAAGCTACAAACGAAATCACATAAAAGGAAATCTCTTAACAAAAATTCAATCAGTTTGGATTCTATCGCCACTGCGAGCAGATGTGTTTTGTGTCGTCTGCACAGCTAGTTTCGCTTTCGACAAGAGCGATTACGTCACAGCTGCCAGTCATTAGCATTGGGAAACAAACAACGGTGGAGAGCATTGCACAATATCAGCCGTTCTAATGGCTCTTAAAGTTTTCTAAAGAACTATTAGGATTTGTTGTTCGCAAATCGCAGGTAATTATCCTCAGTTTAGTGCAAATCAAGAACAATTTGGTTAGATTTGTACACTTTACGCTGTGTGAAATTCACAGTAATCGAGATCAAGTGAAGCCTTTTTTTGCGAAAAATGTTCCAGAGTTTAATGTCGTAGAGAATTACGCAATTTGACCTTTCTGAATGCTAGAAACAAGTCCCTTCAGCATATTGATAGTTTGTTTCAATAAATTATGCAAATCTGAAATGAAATAATCAACATTAAAATTCTAAATGCGGCTATTTTTATAGCCGTTATGACCGCCCATTAGTGAAAAAGCTACAAACGAAATCACATAAAAGGAAATCTCTTAACAAAAATTCAATCAGTTTGGATTCTATCGCCACTGCGAGCAGATGTGTTTTGTGTCGTCTGCACAGCTAGTTTCGCTTTCGACAAGAGCGATTACGTCACAGCTGCCAGTCATTAGCATTGGGAAACAAACAACGGTGGAGAGCATTGCACAATATCAGCCGTTCTAATGGCTCTTAAAGTTTTCTAAAGAACTATTAGGATTTGTTGTTTGCAAATCGTAGGGAAATATCCTCAGTTTACTGCAAATCAAGAACAGTTTGCTTAGATTTGTGCGCTTTTCGCTGTGTGAAATTCACAGTAATCGAGATCAAGTGAAGCTTTCTTTGTTTTTGCGAAAAATGTGAAAAAGGGGAATGCGTGCATAATTCATACAATTGATATTCGGAAGTGTTAAGGAACATGTCAGTTGTTTTCATATTCACGACATCCATTTATGTCTCTGACATTACCCACCCGCCTTTTATATAAACAAATTCATTTTTCATTGCCAGTACACCCAAACCTACGTTTACGAACACTTTTTTATCCCAAGTAACGTAATCTTTTTGTACGAGCCAAATCCCAAATAACGTAAACTTTTTTCACGAGCCAACTTCGTAAAAAGAGGTTTTTGCATACAATGAAAAAGATTTCCAGCTCATTAATACTCCATGGAAACTACTACAATATGAGTATTTTTGGAACGGGTTCAAAGAGTGCAATCTGGAAAATGATGTTTAAGATATTTTGAAGAACTAAGATGTAGGTATTTTTGAAAAACAAGACGCACACTCATTTAGGACTAAAAAGACGAACGCAAGCGCTTTTCGAAGGCATGTTTGGCTAGATTCATTATCGTATATCAGATCAGGCCCGTACCCAGGATTTTATTTTGGGAGAGACCACACGGAAAGACCGAAATCAGCGTTTTGGCGAAAAAAATAGTTGATTTTCTGATTTTAGTTAGTTATTTTTTAAGACAACTAAAAAAATCTTACTTTTGCTAATTTAGACTTTTTAATTCTAATTCCATTAATAATAATAAAATATTTGTTGAAATGTTTTGTTTTTTAGTTGAATTAGAGAAATAAAACGTTGTTTTCAACCAACATAAACGGTTGAATTGGTTTCTGCAATTTGCAGCTCTGTCACCGAAAAAAACGTTAACACCGTAATGACTACTAGCCACTAGATGGCACACTATTACCGAAAAAATTTCAGTCGCGGTTATCTTTTCTATATTGGCAGCTATAAATACGATGTGGAGACATAAGCGAAACATAAACTTCTATTTGAACATTTTTCTTCTAAATCGCTGTTTTCTTCATTCGACTTTACGAAATCGTCTCTAACACTGAAAACTTTGAGCACTCGGAAAACAAAAACCGAATACAAGTATTACACCGGACGGCGTAGCCCAGAAGGTTAGAAGAAAGAAAAAATATCATTTGACATAGGGCAACGGCTCCCTATTTCATCTGAGCTCCTATATCCATCTCATCCCTTCACCTCATAACTTTGAACATGAATAATATTTTACAACCTACCGGAAGCAAACTGTGAAATGTTTTAAAATGATTTGAAAAGCTATTGTCACACTTTCCTATTGAAAGAAATGGTTTTAAATTCTTCGGTGATCGTTTTTTTTTCATATAAAATAAACTCACTTTTCAATTTAGGACACATTTTCGTCTCAAGATTTACAGTTCGTCATGTTTCTGAATATCTACTAATCGATTCGTCTCAGAACATGATCACTATTTAGCACAATTACACTACCATTGAATGCTGGATGACTTCATAATTAGTTATGTTCACTTGCCACTTGTTTAGTTAACGATTAAAAACTTCAAAATTTACCCGACAAGCAATAAAAGTCCTCAAAAATATGAGATGAAAGTTTTTCACTTCGTTCACTTGATTGCGCTTTGTTTTCTTCTCATTTGGTTTTGCAAAGTTGCCAAGTTATTTCATAATGTTACAAAACAAAAATTGTTTATCTTCTTCAAATTATCATCAAAAAGTATGTTTTTGGTATCCGTGACTTTAGTTTAATTATATTATTGATATTAATATTTCAATAAAACTGTTTCTGCTTCGAATATTACTAGAAAGAACGTATTAAATACTAATGAAATAACCATTGTGGCAAATCTAGTAGCACTGGTTTCATTCCTCTATACGCCAACATAACGCTGTGAAGTGTGCGTGTGTTTCTGCGGCTGTGCACAGAGATGCCAGGTATTTTCATAGAAAATATGTATTACTTTGCATAGAAAGTCCATATCTGTTCTATCTGTTTTCACTAATAAAATGACGTTAAAAGATTGTTCTTTAGATCTCCGTAAGTCATTGCCCCATCAATTAGATAATTCAACGAGTAAATTTTTTACCAATAATAATAATGTGGAAAATTCCTGGCGGGTACGGTTGTATCGTTTGAGTTGTATATCTGGCAGCGGTAAGGCAGTCGGTCACCAGAATGTCTGCAAGCCATATTTTTCCAGCTGGCAGCGTTTAGTCAGCCATCTGGCAGCCATGCGAATGCGGGTGAGAGTGTAATAGTGGAATATTTTGTTTTGATTGCTGTCGCCATTGCAAATTTATAGGATGAATAAAAGATCAACGATAGGATGGATAAAAATCCATTGAGATGAAATTAGGAGCAGAGTAGTGAAAACATCATTAGTGTTTTTAGCTGTTTTATAAATATTAGTTGAATTTTCAAGAAATGTGAATCAATTTTCAATGTGGAGCAAGGCGAATGAAGTAGTAATATGAAATAGTTACAGTGATTTTAGTGGCTAAATCGGGGTTTGAAGGCGACGTCCTTACAAATGAGATGAAATAGGGAGCCCTTACCCTATACAATTAAAGTGCAACTTTTGAAACTCACTTCACTCTTCCACGTAAAAATATTATTACGCACAATTGCTTCAAATGCGCATAAATTCTGAAGAAATACACTAACAGTTTACGTCATTTTTACATATCGGTTTAGGAATTTAATATCGTCACACATGCGAAAAACATCTAAACAATTTGCAAGCAGTTTCAACAAGACTGTCTCTTTTAGCTTTTTAATGGATTGTTTAGCTTTTACACTTCTCATGAGTTTTTAGCTAATAAACTTGTTAATAAAACCAATTTCATTTTTGTTTTCTACGTGCTGTCCTTCAGTAATGATGGTGATAGATAAATAGAAACAAATTTTCTGATTTTAATAACAAAATTAGTTGTCAATGAGAATTTCGTTTTGGATTGAAATATTGCTGGTTTGTGTCCAAGATATTCGCCAACTAAACACATTCTCTAAAAATAAGAGTTTTTTTTCAGCAAAGTAAATTCTCAATTTCAACTAATTTTATAGTTATTTTGGAAATTTTGTTGTTAAAATCAACTAATACAAAAACAGTAATACGAGTTAGGCGCAGAGCTAATTTCGGTCGTTCCGTGCAGTTGACTGCACCAAAGCACAGGAAAAAACTGTCAAAAACATTGACATTGCGGTCAAAAATTCCAAAACAGAACACACATAGATTAACCTGAGATGATTTTCATGATGATAGGATGGATTCAAATAAAAGGTTTCATCCGAATTCTGGCTCCAAAAATACAGAATTTTGAGTGCTCAAAATCTCAAATTGTTATATACGTTTATGAGCTTACGATCGGGAATAATACTAACGTTTTTAACAGACAGTACTTTTCCATTTGAAAGTGTCATTATTGAGCATTTTAATAAAATCAAATACACATTACGAATAAATCACGTGATTTTACATTCTATAAAATGTTGTTGCTAGACAGCAGGACACAAAGCGCTATAAAACGATTTGAAGCTTGTATCATGCGAGCTTGGATGAAATTACATGTTATATCGTTTTCGCCTGAAAAATTTTGCAACTACCCCAGGATAAATTTTAAGTGCTTAGGATTAATTTCTAATTTATATATAATGAACTCGATTAATAATGAGAAAAAGTTTATCGCTTCAATCGAAATCGTAGATTGGTAAAGAAACTGAACGCTTTAAAATTAACTGCGTGCATACGAAACTTGAACACAAGTTTGGGGAAGATATACCATACACCCAAACCTCCGTTTACGAACATTTTTTTTACGTTACCTCTTTTTACGAAACTCTTTTTACGAAGCAAATCCCAAATAACCTAAACTTTTTTTACGAAATCCCAAATAACGTAAACATTTTTTACGAACCAACTTCGTACAAAGAGGTTTTTGCATCCAATGAAAACAATTTCTGGCTCCATGGAAATTACTACAATATGGGTATTTTAGGAACGGGATTGATGAGTAGATGACGGAAAATGAAGTTTGAAGTAGTTCGGAATTCCAAGATGACTGCTTCCGGTTCTTTGATATTACTTAAAAAGATTTACAATATGGGTATTTTCGGGACGGGTTTGATGAGTATATACCAAGAAATTATGTTTGAAAGCGCATAAAAAATCAAAATGGTGAGTTCAGTTATATCGGTATTCTTTGACGATCATTACGATAAGATTATATATCGTTTAAAAAAAGTTATGCTTCTGACTAAGGTGTTTTCTGCTAATCATTATTGTTTGAATATTGTTCTATATTTTCGAAATAACCATAACAAGTAGACGTCTGAACAGCTATAATAATTTTATATTGTTATAGTTATATTGTATGCTTCCAATATTTTATTGAACAACTGGACTGCCCATACTCGCATATCAGTCCCATATCGATTTTCGCCAATTTTAAGTTAGCTTGAGGAATGAAATCTATCCTCAATATACTCTCAGAAATTGCAATAAGAGTTGAAGGTTTGTTAAGAAAAATGTGAAAAAAATATCAACTCATATCTGTCCCATATGCAAAGTACCGGCACATCAGTCCCATTCAGTGCTATTTTCAAAAATTTCATTTGTTGCAATATTGGAATAGTAAAGGTGTATTACCGATATTTCATGTAATAATACCATGATTTAGCATTAGGTAGCACAATAAATCAAAAAAATCGGAAATAAAATTTTGATCGTCTTTTTCTCGACATGCCGATTTTCCATATGGGAGTATGGGCAGTGGAAGTCTCAAACTCTCAAATTTTTTTAATTTTCAGTGTTACACTTATAATTTCAGTTGTTTTAGTGTACGTGGTTAAGTCGAAAAAAGTACTGTTACTCTCATCACGACACATTTGCTTTAATTTAAACTTGTCAAAATCTTATGTCAACTGGCCCATCGGAATGTGATTTAACGTTTTGTAAGCCATTGAGAAAAAGGGATATTATTTGGCTCAAGTGGTAAGAGTCGATTAGACAACCACATGACACTGAATTTCTAGTGGCAATCTCTTCTTTCTGATAAAGGAACCTTTTCGACTCAATATTAATTTTCAGAATGACGAAATTTAAAACCGTAACTAACCACTTCAAGCTTCGTTTTCCGTCATCTACTCATCAACCCTTTTCCGAAAATACCCACATTGTAAGGGTTTTTAGGAATATTGATAAACCGGAAGTCGCCATCTTGGATTGCCAAACCACTTCAAACATCGTTTTCCGTCAACTACTCATCAGTCCCGTTCCGAAAATACCCACATTGTAAGGATGTTTAAGGAATATCGATAAACCGACCCCAAACATCATTTTCTTGCACCCACTTATCACACCCGTTCCGAAAATGGCCATGTAATTTGGGGTTTCTACATTCATTACACAAAACTGTTTTTACGAAGTAAATTCCAAATAACGTAAACTTTTTTTACGAACCAAATCTCAAATAACGTAAACTTTTTTTACGAACTACCTCCATTTACGAACCCCCGTTTAGTTCGTAAATGGAGGTTTCGGTGTACCAAATTGAACACAAGCTTGGCGAAATGAATCTCGAAATCCGTATCTCAAGTATGTACAAAGATATAATTGCATACATTTGGGATATGGATGTAATTTCGTCGGCTACTAAACAAATACAAATCAAGACAAACAGAGTATAAATTCTGGATTCGCGTGTTGGTTCCTAATAAGTAGTGTGTCGTAAATAAGCTATCCACAAATTTTTCTTTCAAATTATGATAAAAAAGCGATATTTCATTCAAACTAAAAATTGATCCTTTATTGTACGAGGTTAAACTTGAACATAATGAAAACCGGATGAAATTTAAGTTATTCCTTCACGAATTGTCGAACTTTTGATCGAAAGCTCTTCATCAAGTTCCGGACAATTTTTTTGAACTCCTGCATGTTCCCAGCTGCCTTTCCAGTCTTATTGAATACCCTCTGGACCTGGAAGGGTTTTTGAGTCCTCCCTTACATAAGTCTCATTGTCCATCAAGACTCATGCATCCGGGCACTGCAAAAGACGCGAATACAATTTCCGGGCCCTTGTTGCTGCTCGCTTCTTCTGTTCCACACTTTGTTTCTAGATTTTCTGCTTCTTGTAGGTCTTCAGGTGATTTCGCCTCTTGATACGCTGGATCATTCCGACACTCGTTTCTACTTTTTTGGCCAAATCACGCATTGACATAGATTTGTTCTTCATGATTAGAGATACCACTTACTGATCCAGTTTCGGGTTGGAAGAACCGGGTTTTTTTGCCTCTTCTGGTAGCTCATCAAACAAAATAGTGTTCCCCAAACTTATTAATGATGGTTTTATCACTGGCATGATGAATTCCAAACCGCTTCCCCAATTTTCGCATACTAATTCCCTTCTCACTTAGCCATGTGTCCAGAACCATTCCTTACTTCCTTCCTTTCTTCTTTCTTTTCAATACGCGACATTTTGTAAACGCAGAATTTCAACCGCACAAACAAGTAAGCAAACGAAAGCTGACAGCATGCTGTGATCTGAGCATAAAAACCTGTTTTAATCCACCTAGTGGTGTAATGATGCCTTTCTCATGTACATATAATATTGTGGTATTCTATTCAAAAATTTTCTCTTCGATTTTTGAAAGAAACCAAGTGATTGTTTATGCATAACATACACAATAAAACAGTGCTTTGATTGCGTAAGCCATCCTTAACAGAACGACACTTCCGGCACCGGAACCCGAGAACCGGTATAATCGAAATCAGTTCGTACGGCCACCAACTAACATGACACACAAACTCCGCACCCTATAACTCAGGATTCGGAAGTCGAATCCGGATGAAATTCAGGAATTTCGTATAGGATCGGAAGACCTTTCATTTGAATCTAAGTTTGTCGAAATCGGTCAAATCACTCGCTTAGAAAAGTGAGTGAGATCCATTTTGGTATATATGACCACTATTTCCGATACTTCCGGAACTGGATACCGTGAACCTGGATAACCGGAATCGGTTTGTTTAGTTGCCTACTGATAATGACTATCGATTTGTGTAGTTTTGAGACCAGTTTAGAAAATTTTTTACGTTTTTTGTTTCGCCGGTTTAAGTGACGGTGTACAATATTGAACACACTTTACCCTATAATTCCGGAACCGAAAGTCGGATCCGGATGAAAATCAGGAATTCCGTATGGGACTACGAGACCTTTCATTTGAATTCTAGTTTGTCAAAATCGGTTCAGCCATCTCCGAGAAAACCTAGTGAGATTATTTGACACATACACACACACACGCATACACACACACAACACACACACACACACACACACACACACACACACACACACACACACACACACACACACACACACACACACACACACACACACACACACACACACACACACACACACACACACACACACACACACACACACACACACACACACACACACACACACACAGACAGACATTGCTAAGCTCGATGAACTAAGTCGAATGGTATATGACACTTGGCCCTCCGGGCCAATTTGCACTGGTCGGTTTTTCAAGTGATTGCATAACCTTTCTATATGAAAAAGGCAAAAAGGTAAAACAAACGCAAATACACGCGTATAACACAAATGTATGTGATTAGCTTGTTTTCGATACACTCCTTATAGATCAATCTAACAGAGGCTGGTGCAATTGCGGTTTCAAAAGTGTGACGATTGATTGAGCTGTTTTATTGAAAATGTCGATCAAACGATCTTCCTGAAAACAAGTAATTTTGCTCACATGCCAACCCTGAAAACATGATAAGTTTATTATAATATTACAATTACTGGATTATGTAAATGCAAACTACCACGAAATCACCATTCTGTGCTCCATCGTAATCAAAAACTGATCGTTTAGATGAAGTAGTTAACTGATAAGTTGAACTAACGGAACGCTGGCAAAAGTGCGAGACAAAAAAATTGATTATAAACAAGTCAATAATAAATACTCCTACTAAGTAAGAATAACTGTTGTTAATGTTAGATAAGCTATTAAAATAACACGAAAAGGAGCGATCGACCGGAGATAGTTGTGCCGAGCGAGAGCCCACTATAAAACAACAATTAGAGCAGTTTACTAGTTTTAGATGAAAGCGGGAAAAAGGCGAGATCAAAACAAAACATAGACATCACATATATTTTTGTTACGAGTAAAAAAATTTTATAGCGCGCAAAACAAACAGCGAATCGAAAACAAATGGTAGGGGACATTGTTAGAGAGAATAATAATTTAAACGGAAAAGTTTGTTTTTCGTATTGCTAGCCAACAACAACAACAAAAAAAATTAAACAAACGGATCGCTTACCGCACGATATCTCCGTTTGCCACGAATCGGTGTGATGCTGATTTTTTTTTTCGTTTCGTGTGTATGAACGAAAACTTTTCGCCACCAATTATAAAATCACCCACGTGAAACTGTTTCCCGGCTAGCTGGTGTTGGATGGCACGGTTTTCTCAGCTGCTATTTGAACGGTAATGCAACTGCTACTCGTTCGTAATTTTTTTCTTTTCGCTGAAATTTGCTTCACTTCTAATATATTGTTGCTCTTAGAGTTTGGAACTCCGCCACTGGGCGAACAATGCGCTAGAAACCAAACCAACCGCCTCGCTCGTACTTTCTATCTTTCCGCTCTGTAAATATTGCCAACATTCGAAACCGGCAGTAGACTAAAAGTTTAACTGTGTGGACTAAAACTTCCGTCGCGCGGAAAAAAAGTATAATAAAAAAAAACTTTGAAGGAAAGCTACAGGGTCAAAGATTTAGTTTTACCGCTCCACGCTACGGGGAAAATGAGAAAAAATAGGTTTATTTTTCTACGTGCAACTAAAACCGAATTTATGTTGAGAGTTTTTACGTCTGTCAAGTGTACTATCTTTCTGTTATAGGTGATAATTTTGTTGACATGATAAGCTTAACTCTTCATTAAATGTCGTATTTGGGAAAACGAATCGAGACTAGAAACCAACGTTGTACTTAGTTCTGCCAAGCTTAGCCCATGAATTAACCAATTTGGCAGCAAAATGTGCAACCAAGATTAAAACTCACTGCCAGTACTTTAATGAAGAACTAATCAACTACTACATTGCAACTATAAAAATTACATTCACTGTACATTTTTGAGAATCACAGCAAAAATTCACTTTTTAAAGCCAACGCTACTTACGATCGATGTTATAACTGTCATTTTTCGATTACATAACTCTACTACTCTTAAACTGTCAAAAATCTGTCACTATGAAGAACAAATCCAATCAAACTCGAACTCGAACCAAAGAAGGATCAAGCCAGCATCCGCAAGTGTACGAATGTGTGAGCGTGAGAGGACACATTCGCAGCGAATGACGAAACACGAAATAAACGAAATTTTCAACAAAAGCCTCGTCGTTTGATTGTTTGCCACTCCTACTCCCTGATGAGCTGGGATTCTTTTGCGGGCGGTTCCACTTACTTTGATTCACATTCCGCTTTGATCCAGGGCAGGTAAGTCATTCTTTTTATTTTTTCGTGTGTTTGATGCTGTGCTCTCCAATTTCACGCTAGGCATTGGGTATTGGTGGTGAAAATCGGAGGATCTTTAAGGCCGGTATTGATGCTGACATTTTCTGTCATTTGTATTCAATGCGCGTATTCACACTTTCGTATCGGTGTTTCCATCCACTCAGAGTGACATTACGGTACGGAACTAACAACACGAGTTTGTGTGATTTGACCTTTAAGACGACCTATGATTGTCAGATTCATAACTAATCGTTTAGCCACGGAATTAAGGACGGAAAGCCTTGGGTGAGGATATAATAAAAAGGAATGCATTAAAGAGAAAGGTGGCCGAGACGATGTGGTAATTTATTAGCTAATTTTTATATCTGTTATAGGAACGATCGGGGCAATTCGCAATAACCAGAAAAATTTTGAATGTATGAATGAATGTATGTATTATGTATTGTTTTACTTGTTCAATGTTCAAATTATTATCATTATTATTATACTGAATATACAGAATAAAAATAGCACAATAAACTCAAATATTATGATAGTGTAAATGTTTTGTGGTGTCTCATCATGCGGCACTTTCCACATTGTAGTTAATTAGATTGAAAATTGTATTAAATTATATAAGAAATGTTTACGACCACGGAGATGAATTATAGGGATTGCAAAAAAAGTGTGATATCATTAATTATCTTCACCAAATTTTCAAACATTCTAGTTGCTTAAATATTGGGGGGCGCGGCCCTCCAATAAAATTGTTGGGGTGGGGCAAAAAGTGACTTGCCCCATTCACCCCCCCCCCCCCCCCCCCTCCCCCATAGTTGCCGCGTCTGATTGCAATATTCTCGTCACCTCGCTAATTGGAGAAAATGACCACACATTATTTCATTATTCGTTAAGGTTATCAAGAAACATTTTCAATCTTAGTAAATACTTGTAGCACTCTCAAGTGTTACATCGTAAATCTCGCATTAAAACTGTAAACTCCACAAAAGCCTTTTGAAGCAGTTCTTAATAAGGTTTATAAAGCAAACTGAAGCACCAGCATAAACCTGCGTTAAATCTATTTCGAAATGATTCAAAATTCAAAAAAGTTTTAAACCCTATTTTACGATCAACATTACAAGTATTCGAATACTACTTTACTCACACATTGACACGAAAGTAGTTTTGTGAGAGAATTCAATTAACAATGTTTAATTGTTCAATTGTCGCTCTAATTATCAGATTTTTGATGAGTTGTTCAAAAACGACATAAAGATATAGCTTCTAAAACGACATAAAAATCATTATATTACTTGTAAAAAGAGGAATTGATTAGAGCTGCAATGAAAACAAAGAAAAAAATGCAGGAAATTTCCGAAATCGAAAATTAAAATTCAATGCCAAATATCGTAAAAATGCCTGAAGCTTCGAGAACTGAAATTATTAAAAAAATTTGTTTTATTCAAGTCGAATTTCAAGTGAGATTTTCGAAATGATTTTTGAGATTTTTTTGGTGCCAAATGTTTTAGAATTCAAAACTTCGGGATCTACAATTTCAAAAATAAAACTTTTCCTAGAACTTTGAAAAAATAGATAGATATAAATATAGATTTCCAAAACCGAAAACAATATTTTTATGTCAAATGACCTAGAATTGCATGAAATATCGAGATGTGTCATAACGAAAATAATTTTAAAAAATCGACACTAGAACATAGAACAATTTCGAGCTTTCCGAAATCGAAATTTTTTTTCTTGGAAAATGTCGTAGAATTGTATGAAACTCAAATCTCAAAATTCTCAGACGGCTAAAAAAATTTTTTTTCGAGACGACACTAAATCTCGACGTTTGAGACAATTCTATATTTGTTTAGGGATTTTGTTAGGTAATTAAACTTTTGAGCACAATCCACAGTGGTCCGAAACGGGAAATTAGCGTGACAAAAATATTTTCACTATTAAATATTAGTTTTTTGTAGTTGATGTCTTCACAAAAGTTGTTTGTAATCAAATGGCGCTCCTTTTGATGAAAAAAAATACTAGGGTTGTCCTTATTTAGATTGAAATCTGAAATCTATCTTTCTTAATTGAACTCAAAAATGATTTTGTTGTACAATAAAGTTGTAGGAAATTTTATTGCAAGCAACTTTGCTAAGAAAAGCACCTCTCTAGCTCTTCATTTGATCGAGTTACATCAATTTTCCCGAGTAAAAGTAGGGTGGCTCCTGAAAAATCACTTTTTTTGTTCTAACTTTTTTATGAAACGTTCCACCGCAAAGTTGTCTTTAGAAGAGTTGTTGAACTAATCATTGCGCACAATTTTGCTGAACCAAGCTTTTTCATATGAGCTACCAGTAAAAAGTTATGATTGTTTTTTCATACAAAAACTAGTCATGCTTCAAATATCAATATTCATTAGATGCCAGATCGATAAAAATGTATCCTATGCGGTTCCTGAAAGGTCATAATATAAGTAAAAATTCAAGAGAAAATTGGAAGGGTGTTATTTTTTTAACTTATTTAAATTAGTTTTGAAAATACCTTTCAAAAACTCAAAAACATTGCATAACTCTTAAAAGCCTTAACGTATCAACATACTTTCTTCAGCAAAACAATAGTATCAAATTAGTTCTACAAATGTTCCATACATTGTTCTTTCGAGAAATGAGACACACAAAAACTACAGCCGAAAATAGATTTTATGTAAGTCAAAGCACTTTCTGAAACCCAAGAAAATCATTAGTTTGTTAAAATGAGTAGAATGTATTTATTCGAACCAAAACTCATTGTGCGTCGTTTTCCGGCTTTTACAGACTATTCGGTACACAAGTGGATGAGAAAGAAGGGCGAGTAGCATAGGCGTCTTGGCACGATGTGAATAAAAATATTTGCAGTTTACTAATTTACACCAGCTTGTTGGAATGGTTGTCGTGATCATGAAAATTTCTGTTCATGAATTTATCATGGCCAACTAGTTCGGAATAACCATATTACACAGTATCTCTAATCCTCATTTGCTCAAACTCAATTGAAGAAGTTATATTAATAATAAATGAACCAAAATTGTTCTGCAATCTATTTTCGGCTGTAGTTTTTGTGTGTCTCATTTCTCGAAAGAACAGTGTATGGAACATTTGTAGAACTAATTTGATACTATTATTTTGCTGAAGAAAGTATGTTGATACGTTAAGGCGTTTAAGAGTTATGCAATGTTTTTGAGTTTTCGAAAGGTATTTTCAAAACTAATTTAAATAAGTTAAAAAAATAACACCCTTCCAATTTTCTCTTGAATTTTTACTTATATTATGACCTTTCAGGAACCGCATAGGATACATTTTTATCGATCTGGCATCTAATGAATATTGATATTTGAAGCATGACTAGTTTTTGATGAAAAAACAATCATAACTTTTTACTGGTAGCTCATATGAAAAAGCTTGGTTCAGCAAAATTGTGCGCAATGATTAGTTCAACAACTCTTCTAAAGACAACTTTTCGGTGGAACGTTTCATAAAAAAGTTAGAACAAAAAAAGTGATTTTTCAGGAGCCACCCTACTTTTACTCGGGAAAATTGATGTAACTCGATCAAATGAAGAGCTAGAGAGGTGCTTTTCTTAGCAAAGTTGCTTGCAATAAAATTTTCTACAACTTTATTGTACAACAAAATCATTTTTGAGTTCAATTAAGAAAGATAGATTTCAGATTTCAATCTAAATAAGGACAACCCTAGTATTTTTTTTCATCAAAAGGAGCGCCATTTGATTACAAACAACTTTTGTGAAGACATCAACTACAAAAAACTAATATTTAATAGTGAAAATATTTTTGTCACACTAATTTCCCGTTTCGGACCATAGTGCAATCGCTTCACGAAAATAAAGTTGACCTTAAAATATTGGCACCCTGTACATTACGGCATGAAACACTACAAAGAATAGTCATTTGGGCTGTTCAAACTATTGACGTAGGACTACACAACTATTGTCAAAATCACTGTTAGTTTCTGTTTTGAACATTTAGGAAGCAGTTATTTTTGTAGGTCCCACCCTCCCTATGTCCCCTTACTAACTGGGGAGTATGCCGCCCCGTAATACGGCATCCCTTTCTCTCTCCCTAACAACAAGACAATCGGCCACGTTAAGCTGAAGCAAATGAGCCTAATAAAAATTTTATTTGAAAAAAAAGCAGTTATTTTTTTTTGTTCCTCATATCCTTATTTGTATCATGACGAAATGTACTTTCAATATTTTTTTAAAATTTTAAATTTCTAAAAACTACTGTTAGTTGTTTATGTTGGTGATGCCAGGTGTTGTGTAAACATTATGTATGTAAACATTCCAGCACTCGATGATCGAGGTCGTTCAGTATCTCGAATGAGAAAAATCAGCATAACGTTGACAAAAATCATTGCCTCTCATGCAAGGCGAACGGCGCAACAAAATCCACAAGAAGCTGATGGGCATGGAATTCTTTTCCACGGCACAAATGAACCACACAGAATGCAAGTTGATTCAATACTAATTTCGATTGTGTGAAGAGGTTTACTGCCCATGCTTGCATATCAGTCCCCATATCAGAATTTTTTGATTTATTGTGCTACCTAATGCTAAATCATGGTATTATTACTTGAAATATCGGCAATACACCTTTGCTATTCCAATATTGCGATAAATGAAATTATTGAAATTTGCACTGAATGGAACTCATATGCGGGTACTTTGCATATGGGACAGACATGAGTTGATATTTTTTTCACATTTTACTGAACAAACCCTCAACTTTTATTGCAATTTCTGAGAATATATTGAGGATAGATTTCATTCCGCAAGCTAACTCAATATTGGCAAAAATCGATATGGGACTGATTTGCGAGAATGGGCAGTTTAGTTTAAATAGTCGCGTCCATTCTATGCGAATTGCAAAGAGATTTAATATTAACGATATTGTCGTCTCTATTAGAGGAAGCTATGAGTACGGCTGAGTAAACATGGAAAATTATACATCGTTCGTTATTTAATTAAGTTTCGTTTATTTTTTTCGTATTTTGAATTCGCATCCTAAATAGAATTCAGTGGGTAGTCCTACGTCAAAACTTGCGATATCAGTTAAGTGAATAGTAGTACAGATATCTGCGCACTTGCACATTTGATTAAATTTGGACCTCTCAATAGTCAATTTTTGGGAATGGAAATCCCTTCAGGAAGAAAGGGGGGGTTTGCTCTCTAAAAATTAGATCTAAGGTAAGTCCAAGTGTACAACCATAATCGAGAAGAGAGCGTCTCTTGCCATGAAAAATAATTGTTACGGTCATCGCTAAATGGTGGTTCTGTATTCTAAATAACTGTAGAATTACAATTTCATGTATATCAATGATATTGATTACGGCGATATCTCATCCGATTTTTGTAGTAGAATACTAATTTGAAACTTGATGTTTTCATAAACTAATTGTACAACAAATTTATACCAATTCCATCATGTTTTGGCGCCCGCCTTACTACGGCACTGATTCTCTTGTATGGATGTTACTTAAGGAAGCACAGGTTATTACATTTTGATGACTGTAACTTAAATGGAAAATATAAATCAACTAAGAGTTGTTTGGTAGTTGATATGATTTTTCAAATTCTAAAGCTTGGTTAGTTTACCAAACGCAGTTACCAGCAAGGCTTTTTTGTGTAATCTATCGAATATTTTATTCGCTGGTAGTAATGGTAGCCCTGTGCAATTTTTTTTTCATACATACACTGTGGAGACAATGAGTAGTAATATCCTTTCTGGTAGAGAAAATATATTCCCTATGTTATAAAACAGAGTTGTTTTTCGGTTGAAAAATACGTTCTGTATCAATAAACTCTTTAAAAATATCAGCATTCCTATAGCTCATTTGAAATAAGTGCAGACTCACCCAGACCAAATTGTTAAGAAGCGAGTAGCTTCTCAATTTTTATTAATGCATTGATATTATACGGAAAATGTATTGAAATTTTTAATCGATACTGTATTAGTTTTTTTTAATATTTTATTTTTATTTATTAGTCTGTTTTGAATCGGTAACCAAAATGTAATTATCACTTACTTGTATCATTTAGTGTGTCACTTGTTTATTGTCACATTTTGTTGCAGCAATTGGATTGCAACAAAAATAGTCTACTAGAAATAATTCCTCCTATGCCTCAAGGTCACACATAACCGACGAAGAACTGCTCCTCGTCCAGATTCTTCAATCCATTGGATCTTTTCCGAAAGCGTCTCGAAAAGAGGTCGCAAACACAGAAAGACTGTGTGACTGTGGTTGATTGATTGTTTGCAGTATTTGATAGATTGTATGATGCAATTCATTATATACAGTTGATCCAATCAAATGTCCTCGGATTCAGGATTTAGCCCAGTATCGAGTTATACGTACTATAGTTATAGTGACACTAAACATCATCCAACACTCAAATTATGATAAATATTCCAAGTCAATTATTTAACAAACAAGAGTTCAACCGTTTAAAAACAACAGACGGAATTTCCTTAATCTATTACTCAGCTCGACGAACTGAGCAAATGTCGGTGTGTGTATGTATGTATGTATGTGTGTATGTGACAAATAATATGACTCGATTTTCTCAGAGGTGGCGTGACCGATTTTCACACACTTAGATTCAAATGAAAGATCTTATAGTCTCATAGATCGCTATTAAATTTCATTCCAATCTGACTTCCAGCTCCGGAATTACAAGGTAATATATGCAATTACATACCGGTATTACAGTGCAATTAGTGAAAATTTTAAATTCCATGAGTATTTTTTCACATGCGAAGGCAAAACGATGTTCACATTTTTATAAAATTTACTGTTAAATGCATCTAGTTGGTAGACCATGTTAGTTGGTGGATATATAAATCTGCTTTGGGACTACTAGCACAGACTAACAGACATGACAGTATGAGTAAATTCTTATAAAAAAAATTTTTCGTTATGCACTAGCTCCACCTATATTGTACTGCGCGAACTATTTACTATCGGTACACCCCTTGTGTTACGTAAAAGTTTTTTTACTAGTTGATTTCCCCTCGTTTGTCAACACCGATCAGCTGCTTGCAGTGATGCCTGATTTCATCAAAATATTTGAAAATGAATCGTTACAATAAATTATTGGATTACGTTGATAATATATTTAACTTTTTCGCGATGTTGGAAGGTAACCATTTATTTGACTCAACGTTGTTCATCTAGACTATTTTTTATTGTGTTGGTAGTTATCACCCGAAATTAAGTGGCGGCAGACCAGAAGCAAGTAAATATTGTAACAAAACGGGTTCGATTTTGTCTTGCGTTGGAGGATGAGAAGTAGGCACAATTATGTATATAGTTTTGGCAATATGTATTAAATCTGTATCCTGCATGAAATTCGCATGGACGTATACAAATCAATACATTATAGGTAATTCTGTATGAATGGCAACTCTGTTGGTAAATGAAAAAAATAAACACAGTCTAGATGACAGACAGGATGTTTTTGATAGGGTAACGTGGCGCCATCATGACACATGTGAGTACTGTCCCAAATAAAGGAATATTCGAAATGACCGTTAAAATGATTGAAGAATCTAATTTGAGTGTCCTGTCTGTTAGTCTGTGCTACTAGTGCCCGGCTTCCGCTTCCGAACCCACCGGTAATAGGGAAGAAAAGCTTCAAAAACGGAACTCACTTCGATTTCTCAGCGACGGTCATTCCGATTTTTTCAAATCATGATTCAATTACAGCTCTCATTGTCTTAAAAGATACTGTGCAATATCATCCAGATCCGACTTCCGGTTCCGAAATCACAGGGCAATGAGTGCAAAATCGGTACGCATCGGTAAGTGCTGGTACAGAAGAAAGAAGAAAACGCACCCGCCTAGCACACAGCGTGCTTTGTTCAATTTTGTATAGCGTGCAGGGTTGCCACATTTAAATCTATATTAACTTGACATAACTGTTCACAAATTGAAAAGGTGATGGCAGTTTATACCGAAGAAAGTTTTTAATATTTTTCAAGTTTCAAAAGATTTTTTAGTGATGTTTTTGAAAATATAAGTAATATGAGAAAGGCATCATTACACCACTAGGTGGATTAAAAAAGGTTTTTGGATGGATCATTGGTTACGTTGGTAGACCTTAAAGTCTTTTCCGAGGAAGTTTTGGATGAGCAAGTTCTTCTACAGATCTTATCACAGTATGTTAATTTTCTGTAAATAATACTACGAGTACATACCGCACTCTATAGTCATATAAAAGTGATTATATACAATATTTATTTTCCAGATAATTCTTAGATGCACACGATCATATTTAAATTCTTTGAAACTAAACAATTCATTAATGTATATTTCACAATATACAATTTTCTGAAGCATGTTAGATTGCTTTTTTATATGTATATAAATTGAGATTTCCTTCATTATGCAAAAACTTTCTTTTACGCGATCATCGCATAAATTAAATAAAAAACGTGCTATTTAAAAAAAACCGTAAAAAAAGTCGCGTGCATATTAATTTGCGTAAATTGAGGTTTTAGTGTATTACATCATATAAAAAATCAGAATTTATCGGTATTCCATAATACAACGAAATTTCGGTAATTGAGTTTTGAAATAAATTTGTAAAATCATTAAATTTCACTAAATTGTCAGAATAAGAAAATAATCAATGAAAATTATCTTATTGTGGTGTTGTCATCGCTTGGGCTTTCAAAGTAAATTTTATTGTTGAACGGCACCTAAGGGCATACATGTGTTTTTAGAACGGCCTATGAGCCATTTTTCAACATCCCCTTTTCGGGTATTTTAACGCACTCTGATTGTTAGTAACAGCAGTTCTGTACAAATCTGTGTTATGCTTTCAAAACGTATATTAAATCTGTATTCTGTATCGGAACTGTATATGGTTTTAAAATCAGTATAATACAGATAAATCTGTATAAATGGCAAATATAAATTTCTCGCGAACAAGCCTTATTTGGATCAAACCTATGTTTAAGTGAGATGTTTGTTCATTGTTTGGATACTAATTTTGAACAATTTGTACCTTTTTATGACATTGTTCATATTACTGTTGGAAATTTGTCAACACAATGTGTCATCACCCTGAAATTCTTGAACCGGAAGTCGGGGCTGAATCACAGACAATGGGACCTTTTGAAAACTGTTTCAGATGCTTTCGGAATCGGAAATCGTGCACCGAATGGCTACAAACTAACAAATTCCGCAAACAGAAAGGATTCACTGATCATTATAGAGAAATTCGCTGGCCTTAACATTGTCACTTATAAAATCACACTTGAAATTAATGTTTTCGCCCTGTAATTTCGGAGCTGGATTTCAGATGCGATAATGAATTTTATGATACCATTAGACTTTTCATTTGAATCAAATCGAATTTGTCTCAACGAGCTGAATGGAAAGAAATGGGACATTCGTTGAAAAGTTAGTCAACACAAATATGACCTTTTTATGTGAGACAGACAAAAAAATCAATCAATCACTAAAAAGTATTTTGCGTTTGAACTTTGATGTAAGATTCATTTACAATATTAATAAAAAATTTTTAGGTTTCTCTTGTTTTACACTTGATCCGATGGCATAAAATTCGTCAAATTTGCAATATTCTATCAAAAACGTTGCATCGACATTTTAATACAAAAGAAGTCATTCTATAGTGCGACTGCAACGCTGCTGGTTATCAAATCTAACAAACTCCAACCGGAAAAAATTAAAAGCTTTAAAGCTTACGAAAGCTCGGCACCAGAAGACACCTACTGGCACTGTTTGTAAGCTGTTCATTTTATCCATTGTTATCCGTGAAAGCTTTCAGCGTACAGAAAGTACCGATAGCATCACCGGCGTTTCATGCTGTAGCATGACAACAATTGTACAACTGACGTAGCGGCAGCCATTTTTCAGCAATCCTATTTCGTGCCTTGAAAGGTAATGGACAATTTGAAGACTTCTTTCAGAATAACAAACTTTCATATATAGGCGGACGACCGAAAGGTTGAAACTGAGGTAATAATAATAACTATAATTACTAAATTTGCAACTTCCGTATGCAAAAGTAATTTGTGACTGCATTTAAGACAGTCGCAAAGGTCGCAAACCTATCAATGCAGCTTATATTTATCCATATTCGTTCAGTCCGTCATTCAATCTAACCTAATTTTGGTCCAGGTTATGTCTGAAGTACTAACGCCAATACTTGTTCCGCCACCGTGATCCGATATTGTCAAGTTTTGCAGTAAACTTCGTATATATTGATGAGATTTAACTACCATTCCTTATCTTTGATTCCCACAGCAATAATTACTATCCGTATCCGGCCAACACGATCCCTTCGTTTGCCGATTTTGAAACAGACCGTTGAACCGAATGCCATTTTTTAGTTCAACAAACCCGGCAGTCAGAGGTCCATTGTTGAGCCGTTTTTAATATGAGGAGTTGGAGCCCCGTTGGACTAGTATTACTGCACAATTTCTGAAGTTCTGTCCACTCATTTTTTTAAACTAACACTACATACCTGTAAAATACTTCTACTTCACGTAGAATAACAACAAATCTTCCTTCTAAAGACTGTCCCAGAAAATATGGACGCACTTTGATTTCGCTGTAAATAATTCACAAGTGTTAGATATTCAAATTTTTTTCGATATACTGATAATATTAGACTACAGGGTCCGGCACTCGAAGTGTAACCAACTTCAGACCTTCGAGCCTGGCGTCAAGGTAAATGCGACATATTATCGGGAAAGTATTCTGGAGGTTGCTTTGAAGCCGTGGGCAGACAAACATTTCGGTGGCAGACCATGGACGTTTCAGCAGGACTCGGCACCGTCTCACAAAGCTCGAGTGAACCAAGAATGGCTGAAAAACAACGTTCCGAACTTCATCACGTCCACACAATGGCTCTCGAATTCACCAGATGCGAATCCAATGGATTATTCTCTTTGGGCCATTTTGGAGAGCAAAGTCCGAACTAAAAGATACACCAGTCTCGAGGCGCTGAAAAAAGTTATTGTCCGCGAGTGGGCCTAAATACCTGCAAGTCACATTCGGCAACTTGCGATTCGTTTTTTGACCGTCTCAAGGCCATAGTCAAGGCAAAATGTGGTCATATCGAGCAAAAGTGAATTGATTCTGAATTTTGTATTATTTTTACACATTTTGTACTTTGAATTAAGTAAAAGTAATTTTCCAAACTGTATTTATGGCCTTTTTAATTGGTTACACTTCGAGTGCCGGACCCTGTACAACAACAGAATATTATTCTCAACATTTGCTACCTAGCCATTGTAGACTAGCTGGCGCACCTTCTTGCGAACGTTCCTCATTAAATTTCGTACAGACTTCTTGGCGACAAGTTTTGACACTTTTTTCCAATCTTTTTCGAACTGTTGAATGGTTTCGGCTGCCGAGACATGTTTCCTAAGATGTGCCTTCGTTAATACCCAAAATTCCTCAATTGGTCGAAGTTGTGGGCAATTTGGTGGATTCATGTCTTATGGGACGAAAGTGACATTTTTGGTAGTATACCATTCTACCGTTGATTTCGCGTAGTGGCAAGAAGCAAGAACTGGCCAGAAGACAACAGGATCCTTGTGCCTTCGAATCATGGGTAGAAGTCATTTTTGTAAACATTTTTTAATGAATATATCGCTGTTCATTGAAGCAATGGCGATGAAGGGTTTCGAAATCTTACCGCAACTACAAATTGCTTGCCAGACCATAGCCTTCTTACCAAATTTTTCTACTTCACTCGATGTCTCGGACTGGTTTAACACTTGCCCTTCTCGCACCGTATGATATTGTGGTCCCGGCAAGGATTTGTAGTCGAGTTTCACGTAGGTTTCATCGTCCATAATTATGCAGTTCAAATTTCCAGCAAGAATCGTATTGTACAGCTTTCGAACCCTCGGCCTGATCGATGCTTTTTTGTTTCGGACTACGTTTTGGTTGTTTCTGCTTCTTATAGGTTCGAAGATTCAAATGTTCTTTAGCACGAAGAACATTTGACTTCGAAGTGCCCACTTTTTTTACCACATCCTGAACTGAAACCTCCTTCTTTTGCTCGAACGCCTACAGTATACGTTTATCCAACTGAGGGTTAGCAGGACCTTTTTTTCGACCCGTTTTATCCTCAAAGGTGTTATCCTCACCGAACTTCCTGATTGCATTTCGCATGGCTTTTTCACTAACTCCTTCCATTTTTGCTAACTTTCTCAGTGGCAGTCCGCGTTCTGTGCACCATTTGTACACAATTTTTCGACGTTGTTCTGCTGAAAGTCCACGCATTTCGAAACAAACTAATGGAAACGAATAAACGACTGCACAAGTGGTTAGAAAAGAATGTAAACAACAGGACGCAGCCATAAAAATTGACAGATTCTGAACCATTGCGAAGTGGCAGCGGTTTTTGGTTGCGTCCATACTTTCTGGGACAGTCTTTACTCAAAACGAAAGCAGCAGAGTTGGATGAAATGATTACTGAAATGATAGAGCAGTTTGCTAAGCCTGATTGCACTAGGAATGAAAAAGTGCGTTTGTTGTTAGTCTTGCCAAACTCGTGGTCAAAGAAGAAAATAGCCACCCAATTCAAGGCGAACAAATACATTGTGTCGGAGGCTAGAGAATCAACTGACGAAAAAAAAAGCCAAGAAACAAACGGGACGCAGCAGGAACGGAACGCTAGAAAACGAGGTGTTTCAATATTTCAACAGCGATGACGTCAGCAGATTAATGCCGGGATCAAGAGTTTGTGTCACAGTTAAAATGAATGATAAGTGTGAACGCAAACAAAAACGATTGTTTCATTCATCATTGAAAGAAATTTATTTGGGTTATAAGGAGGATAGGTTTCAATAACAGCTTTAAAGTAAAAAATATCAAACAAAAATTAAAACCTTGATTTTTTTTTATTTAACTTTCTGTAATTATTGAGATAAAAATCAAACAAATTTTTCAGTGTATATTTTTAATTAGAGTGCCCGATCGATTCCCTACAACTTCTTCCTGAGCGCCACCTTCGAACAATTAACGGTTTCCGAGTTACAACGATTTGAAAAAGGCAATTTTTGTGAAATGCAAAAATACATACGCCCTTTTCAAAAATCAGTCGTGAGTCGGATTGACCTCTCCATCGGTTCAAAACTTATGGTTTGCCACACTGAAGCCATGTGCAAAGTTTCATTCCAAATCGGGGAAGGTCGATTCTGATTATGTCACTTTTTCGTCTACTCATTTCTGGAATTGCTCATTAGCTACTGTGGCTGTGGTAAATGCGCAGGCAACTTTGTACATGCATTTTAGGAGCATTTACGCACCCATTTTACACCAGACGGCGCTTTTGGTGTCACGGGTTTTTCAACTACAGTACTATCACACTAGGTTTATTTTATGTATGCTGTTATTTAGTTTAGAGCTCATTCGCCCTTCACGATCTTATAGATGTCTTTTGAGGCATCACGATTGGATGTTCTCATAATTTTCTTTAATCAATCGACAAGAGACTATTTTTATCATTTGACGGTATGCAGAGACAACAAACCTTTCTAATCCCCCTGCTTACGATCATGCACCAAGGCGTATGTGAAGCAGTTGCTGAGACAGGAATATACTACGTGTATTGACAACGCTTTGTTGGGATTCACTTCGAAGTGCCTAGTTTGGCAGTTCATATGAACTTGTGGCACATGGAAGAAATCATTTGATATGAAAGACATCTTAAATGGTGATATGTATAGAGCATTCTCTTTCTCTTGTTGACTCTACGTGGTTTATGAATGACACTGCACTGGCACAGAACTCGATAGTCTATACACGCAACGAATAGTACTCCTCTGTTCTATACACTACGATGACAAAGCATTAAGCAAAGAATAAATGCTCCCCGGTAAGAGCTGATTTCCGGAATCTATCCGATGTTTACAACTGGTGCGTACTGTTCACTGGTGTGAACCTAATGCAGTTCCAAAATCTAGTTCCAGGAAATAGGCTCTGAGTTCAATTTTGAGCATGTATGGTTCAGAAGTCAATTCCTAAATTCCGGTTTTTCAGTAGAGATCTGACATTTAGTTCAAGAATCCAGATCTAAAACTCATATTCTGAATTTAGTTCCAAAATTCTGAAGTTGGAATCCTGGATTCAAATACCGAATAAAAAATTAAGTAAGTAATCTGTATGTAATGTAATGTAATCTGGAACTAAATTCTCAAATTCTTTGTCGCGGATACGATGAAGGCAAGCAAGCGTGATGAGTTTTCCTCATTAAGTCCAAAAATTTGAAAAAACTCAATTTTTGAGTTTTAATGATTATCTTACACTGTTGATAATGATAAATTGCTGAACATATATATGATGACATGAAGTTGCATTTAGTATAACTGTAGATATTTAGGATTAAGTTCTACCCTTTGATTCACAAGGCGGATTTTGAAAAGGTGCCCCATAGTAAAGTAAGACGTATTCACGTCAAAAAAAAATACAAGTCCCGGAACAAAAATATATATTTTAGGTCTGAACCACTCTAAATTTGGTAAAATGACATAATGAATGCGTTTTTTCAGCTACTCTTTAACCTGAAAAACTGCCCGACCTTACGTACAGTAACGCAACGCTGGATCAATCCCATTCGTACGACTAATTAGATTTCACCCAACAACTGCATTATTCATCTTTACAACACATCGCCACCGCGAACACGATTGACCCAGTTTCATGCTTGCCCGTTTTCAGCCGCTAAACGGCACAAACGTTACCTGCAACCAGCCAGCAGTGGAAAGAAAAAGGCCACACATACAAACATACATTTATCGTTGAACCGTCCCCTCAGCCGTTAGTGCTACAACGAAATCGATTGCGATTGGTCCGATTCAAAGTTAGGCTCCACCTTCGTGATACATTTTCTGTCGTTGCACGACAGTCGCACAATCTTTCGAGTGTGTTTCTTCCTGATCTATTTGTTGCGTGTATGAACTCGTCGGATGTGAAAAATAATCTGCCGAAAAATATATTTGGAAATATTTGTTTGATAGTGCTCAAATGAAAAAAATTGAAAACCGTGGTCTAAATTTTCAGTTACTTAACTCATTTCCTAGTAATTTGAGCTGTCAATTCTGGAATTAAACAAAGCACAGATAAACTGTACTATTTTGAGTTCCGGCTAGTTCATACTGGCCACGAAATAGTGGAACATGAGTCGAAAACCGGAGATAGTATCCTAAGTTTATAATAAACTAGTCATTCATAATTACCAGAGTTCATTTATCAAAATAATTTGCAAAATCACCGAAAACTGGTTAGCCCTTGATGAGGATTGAAAAATGCTCAGTGAAAACAAAGCTCTATCGTTGATGGTGTTTTAGGGCTCAACTGAAATCGAAACATAGACCCAAAACAGGCTTTCAAATGCTATAATAGACAAAATTGTTTTTTCACGCATATAAATGGCTTCAACGAGTCAAAGGTTTGCATGGGGGCTAATTGAAACAAAATATCCAATTAATAGGTAAATCAAAAAAGGCTCTCTCATAGCCGACGGCTCCACATCCATTCAACGGCTCCACATCCATTCAAAAGCATTCGATATAATCGAAATAGATCAGTTTTGTTTTGAAATTGTGTACAAATTTCCTCAAGCATAATTCGATGTGTAATTGATTTTCCCGAAGCAAAGCTAAATATAAAATAAAAAAAAACAGTTTATTCTAAAAAACGTAAGGTGACCACAATTTAACTTCTTTAAAGTGCATTCACAAACAACACATGCTACTATTACTATTCTTAACTGAGGAATGATATCCGACGGTGTTACAAAATGTTACGTTCTGTTCGCAAACAATCCTTAAATCATAGAAGAATGTATGCGCAGATACAGCTTTTTGAAATCCGTCATACTCAATGTGAAATTACTTCACAACTCTACAAATCTAGTAAACTGCAACAGCAATCTCACACTTCCATCCCGGGTAGAAGTGATTTGCAAACCAATACCAAATTCTGTCATTAAAATCAAACATCTCAATGGTAGAAATTAACATTATTCAGTTTGAAATAAGAGTTAAAATATCAAAAATCATAACAAAGCCTGCATGAGAAAATAGCAACAAAATAAAAACTTCTGTCATTGTAATATCAAACCAAGAACAAAATATTTATAGAAGATGAATTTGTTAATTATTTTATATTCTAGCATTTAAAATAGAGTAATATCTCAAGTATTTCTCTTATCTGATTCTGATGCAGTTTATTCAATGGTATTTCATTTGAAGATAAAACTACTGTGTCAATTTACTTAATGAAATTGAAATAGCTCATCAATAACGAAATAAGATATTATAACTAATTTTGATGTTGAACAGATATTGTACAATGTCTTGATCCCTTGATGAAACATCACGAAAATATCAAGTATCGCTCTGACAACACAGAAACATCAAGCCAAGATATGATGGTAAAATTTGTTATTATTTTGTCCTTTGTTTGCTATTTACACCTACCCGGGATTTCTCCATTTTTCATAACGTTAAAGAATAAAATCTATTTTTAAGTTGAGTCAGAGTGAACGCCATTTGTGAAGCGCTTCGATGCTATACATTTGTACCGCGTCACGTCAGAAAACGTGGCAGAGCCAAACCAAAGTAAACGCGAATCGATACAAAGCGATTCAATGCGATGTACTGTTAGCGTGACGCGATTACTGTGACCGGCATTTGCTTCGATCAAATGTTCACGGAAACGAAACAGTACTCGATGATCGAGTTTTGCCTTTCTCTATAGAAAGCTATTAGAATTGTTGAAAAACCCGACTTTCGAACGGAGCAGCATCGGAGACCCACAGTGCTATATATCAATCGACTCAGCTCGACGATATCGGAAATCTCAGAGACCACTGAACCGATTTTAACAAGGCTTTAGGCTCGTTTGAAAGCTATTGTTGGGCCATTGATCAAGTTCAAAGATCAAATGACTGTAACTTCTGCTTCCGGAAATATAATGGTATAAGTGACGTAACCGAAAAAACACGTTGTTTTTCACCGCTCAAATATATATAAGGGTGCCAATATTTTTGGATCACCTCTATTTTCGTAAAGCGGTAGTGTTCAAAAGTTTAAGCACCGCAAAAGTCCCCGTACAAAAATTGAGCTAAATCGGATATGGGTAAGGGGTGCTGCCCGGCGGTAAATGTTTGAACATTTTCAATCTTGAAAAATCACTATACGGGGGAGTGCACGAATTTTTTTTGATGCCAAAAGTCTTAGAATTACATGAAAAGTCGAGATTGAGTGATATCTCGGAAAATTTTTGTTTGAAGAAATCGATTTTCTGGGACTTCAGTCCCAGAAAGTCGATTTTTGATTTATTTTTACATGACACTAAATCTGCAACTCTAAGACTCTTGGCATCAAAAACAATTGTCGATTACGGAAATTTCGTTTTCATTAGCATCACTCTTCGCATACACAAAGGCTACGCAAACCAGAGATTTAGAAATAAAACTATTTCACAAATCCTAAAATCTTCGCAAAATGTTCCATGATTTGCTGAAGGTATTAACGAATACAGAAACAATTATATTATCGCTTTCAGTAAAACAAAACATTGATAATGAAATTTATTCTAAATTGAAAGTTCAATTAAAATTTCAACAACCATGGAGACATGGAGTTGGAAGTTTCGTGTCTTTCACATGCTCATTATTCTCTAAACAGGTTTGATTGGATAATCTAGAGCTCGAGTAATCCATAAGTTAAGATAGCACATTGATTCATCACACAAATTGAATGTGTTTCTTAGAATGAGAGAATCAGGGTTTACACAAACATGACATAACCTCAGCAAATGAGTCAGATTAACGTCGTTTGACAGTTATCAGTGGTTTGTTCACATATTCATTCAGATTTGAATGCGTGTGGTTGAACTCTTCAACGATGTGGTAGATTACTGTCAAACACAAATTGTTTTCATTACAAGTCCATTCGTGACGTCATTTTTGAAAACCTTCTAGAGAATGGCGTAAACGCGAAATTCGACAGCGACACAAACTTCACTTTGGCCGGATCGAAAATTTTTAATGCGTTTTTCAACTGATAGCAGGCTTATAGTGCAAAACAAAATCTAAATGGAAAATCTTTTCAAGTGGATACACATTTCATCAGTTTGTATTGAATAACAAATTATCGAGTAACTATTCCATTAGAAATTTTTTTGATTAGTTTCGTGTTTTATGGAAACGTGGAGAGATAAATGAATAATTTTCAATCCATGCTTCAAAAAGATGGTTTGGAATGGAACAGTTGATTATGCAGAACTGAGTGTATTTTTACATACATGGAATATCAATGGCTGTTTCCAATGACAGAAACATTAACCGTAGATGAAGTTTCCTAAACTATTTTAAATGACTGCAACTTTAAACTTGCTCTATGATGTCCACTGAATGTTCCGAAAAAATTACAACAAATAATCAAAGCGACGATACTTTTTAATCATAGCTTGGAACAACGAGTTTAAAAGTCTCTATAGAAAGGTATTGGAATTGCTGGAAAAACCGACTTTCGAACGGAGCCTCGGAGACCCATAGTGTTATATATCATTCGACTCAGTTCGACGAGATCGGAAAATGTGTGTGTGCACTTTTCGAAGATATTTGAACGCGCTCAATTTTCTCAGAGATGGCTGAACCGATTTTAACAAACTTATGCTCGTTTGAAAGCTACTATCGGACCATTGATCAAGTTCAAAGACCAAATGGCTGTGATTTCTGGTTCCAGATATATGTTGGTATATGTGATGTAACCGACAAAACACGTTGATTTTTACCGCTCTCATATATATAAGGGCGCCAAAATTTTGGGATCACCTCTATTTTTGTTAAGCTCTAGTGCTCAAAAGTTTAAGCACCTCGAAAAAACCTTCATGCAAAATTTGAGCTAAATCGGACATGCGTAAGGGGTGCTGCCCGGTGGTAAAGGTTTGACAAGTTTCGATCTTGATAACACACCATAGGGGGGAGTACATGAAATTTCCAAAATCAAAATTTTTTTTTGATGCCGAAACTCTTAAAACTACATGAAACATCGAAATTTAGTGTCATTTAAAAAAATCAACTTTCTAGGACTTTTTGATATTTTTTCTAAGTCCTAATAAGTCGATATTTTCAAAAAATTTTTTTTTCGAGATGACACCAAATATCGACGTTTCATGCAATTCTAAGCCTTTTGGCATCAAAATTTTTTTTTTCGATTTCGAAAATCTCATGTACCCTCCCCTATGGTGATTGTTCAAGATATGTATATGAAAACTCCACTAAGTGGACTGAGAAGGGTTTTTGCCTTTCTCTATAGAAAGGTTATGCAATCACTGCGAAAACTAACTTTTGAACCGAGGCCCGGAGGGCCGAGTGTCATATACCATTCGACTCGACTACTTATGGTTCCGGTATTACAGTGCGATTCGTGAAAATTTTCAATTTCATGATTTTTTTTCACGCCAAACGACGTGCACATTTTCATAAAACTTACTGCTACATGATCTAGTTGACGGATCTTATCAGTTAGTGATTATATAAAACTACTTTCAGACTACTAGTCCTCGGTTTCCGCTTCCGAAAGCACAGGTTATAGTGAAGAAAATCTCCAAAAACGGAAGTCTCGTCGATTTTTTAGCTACGGTTAAGCCGTTTTTCACGATTTATGATTCAAATTAAATCTCTCATTGTCTTTAAATATACTGTGCTATTTCATCCTGATCCGACTTCCAGTTTCGAAATTATAGGACGATGAGTGTCAAAACATTCAAATTCAAAATGATGATGCGGGAGAACGGGTATAGCGTTATGGGTAAGTCGATGCCTTTCACGCTGCCCACCTGGGTTCGATTCCCAACCCCGCACATTGGGTCAGAAAACTTTTCTGGTCCAAAGAAGTGAATGACAACAATGTTCAAACCTCTATAATCGAAAAAAATGACGATGCAAAACTGGTACGCGACGGTACGTACGGCTTTATTCCATTCACAGCGTTCTATGTTCAATTTCGTATAGCGTGTAGGGTTTCCATATTAAAATTAATATTCTTCAGGTGAAAAATATGTAAATTTCTAATCCTTTTATTGAATTTGTACCTACTTGTTAGTGTTATTACAAGATCATGATACACGGGACTGATTTGTTGAAATTTAAGCATAACGCACTTGACGTTGTTTGGTACAACTTCAGGCGTGTTTGTGATACGATGGTTATGGAATTCTTGCAAATATCAAGGATTGATTTTTGTCGTGAATACGACTTACTTTACTATGGGGTGCCTTTTCAAAATTTACCCTCTGAGAGAGTGATAAGTTTTTGATCGTGAATATCTCTTGTTGTATCTAACGAATCAACATAATTTTTGCTACATGCCATCGGAAATATGATCACAATTTTATGATAAAATTTTCAGTTGTGTGACATAATCTCAAATATTTCAAAATTAAACTTTTCTGAAATGTTTGGTATAAACGAGTATCAAATAGGATAATTCATAAGACGCGTTTGCCTTTCTCGTATTTTGAAAGCTCATAGCTCAGTGATCTGTGGAAGTATTTATATAATCTAACTACCAATAGAATCGAAATTTTTCAACTTAAGCGTGTATAGAAAAAGCATTGAAGTATTTCAATAGTACATTATTGAAAAACCTGTCTCATTTGACCCATGTCAACACCAGCCAGAACGCGTTCTGAGGAAGAGAACAAAATATCTGCTGCTGTACAACAAATCGTTCGAGAAAAATGTTCCGAAAAGTGGTGAAAATCGTTGTGAGTTCCTCAATTTGGTCCTTCTGAATGCTAGAAACGAATCCCTACATCATATTGATAGTGTCTTTCAATAAATTATGCAAATCCGAAATGAAATAATCAACATTAAAATTCTGTATGCGGCTATTTTAATAGCCGTTAGGACCGCCCATTAGTGAAAAAGCTACAAACGAAATCACGTAAAAGAAAGCTCCTAACAAAAATTGAATCAGTTTGAATTCTATCGCCAATACGAGCAGATGTATTTTGTGCCGTTTGCAAAGCTAGTTTCGCTTCCGACAAGAGCGATGACGTCACAGCTACCAGTCATTTGCATGGATGAAAAAGCAACGGTGGAGAGCATTACATCAAATCAGCCGTTCTAATGGCTCTAAAAGTTTTCTGAAGAACTATTAGGATTAGTTGTTCGCAAATCGAAAGGAAATATCCTCAGTTTAGTGCAAATCTAGAACAGTTTGGTTAGATTTGTGCACTTTTCGCTAGGTGAAATTCACAGTAATCGAGATCAATTGAAGCCTTCTTTGTTTTTGCGAAAAATGTGGAAAAGGGGAATGCTTGCATAATTCATACAATTGATCAACTAATTGATATTCGGAAGTGTTAAGGAACATGTCAGTTGTTTTCGTATTCACGACATCCAGTTATGTCTCTGACATTACCCACCCGCCTTTTTTTTCATTTTACCGAAACATCATTTGCAAAATCGTCTTATTTTAAACATTTAGGTAAATCAATACAGCTTGTGTTGTTATTTCTATGAAACAAATTAATCAAAGTGGTTGAAAAATTAAATTCTAATTTTCGTTAGATGGTGTTGAAAATTCACAGTCCATTACATCACTTGCGGCAGTGGGTTCAAAGTGATATCCGGATAGAAAATTGGAGTTACGAGCTTTAAAGGAAATACATTCCTCAAGTAACGCATTTTCGGACCATGATTAATTTTCATGGGAAAAGACTTTTTGCGCATGGTCTCATGAGAAGTTAAAATGATTGGTTTCATGATTTTATAATCATGACAGCAGTAACGGATTCCTTTCCGTGTAGAGATGCTTTTCAATAAAAGTGCACTTATTGCCTTTCTCATAAAGAAAGTTTATACAATCACTTGAAAAATTGACCAGTGGAAATTGACCCGAAGGTTGTTCTATATGATTCGACACAGTTCATCGAGCTGAGCAATGTATGTGGCTGTGTGTGTATGTGTGTGAGTATGTGTTAAATAATGTCACTCATAAAAAAATCTCGTAATCCTGTAGGTTGCTATTGAATTTCACACCGTCATTTAGAGCGACGAAGGGTAGAATTCTTCTAGATTTGGCCTAAAACTGATCCAATTTGTAAGCTATATTAGCTACTTACTAAACGTTATACTGGTTCCAAGTTCCTGGTTCCAGAAGTAAAAGTAGTAGTAGTCAAAAGGTTCAAAACGAGACTCATTCAATTTTCACAGAGATGATTTGATCGATTTACACAAACAAGTTTAAATAAAAGTTTCTACAGTCTTATAGGTTGCTGTTTAATTTCATCCGGGTTCGATTTCCGGTTCCAGAACTATAGGGTAAAGTGTGTTTAATCATTTAGTGCGGTGATGCAAAATAAAGAAAAATTCTTATCAACTTGACACAACTGTTTACAATTTGAAAAGATTATGTTAGTTTATACCCCAGGAAAGTTTCTTAGTTTATTCAAGATTGAAAAAAAATTTCTTCACAAAATCTTCTGGTGATATTTCTGAAAATATTAGTAATATGAGAAAGGCATCATTACACCACTAGGTGGATTAAAACAGGTTTTTTCCATAAATACGTTTATTTCTTTAGGCAGTTTACATAAGTTTTTCTTCGCCGTAGAGTCACTTTTACATAAAATTCTTATCCTAATATAATTCTAAAATAGTCACAACGATTTGAATTTATTAAAACATATTCCTCTTTTTACTTAAATATCATCTTGGGTAATTCGTCATTAATTATGAAATTTACTCGGAAATATTGTTTGAACCAAACGGTTAACTTCTATAAATTATAAAATAAGCTGTTATTTTCAAACATTTTGTTGATAATTTCATAAACTATTTCGAGTTTGTTTGTATCATAACATAATTTCTATTCTAATTTAGCTATTGGTTGAACTCATGGTCGCAGCTGGAATCAGAACTAAGTCTTAAAATGGTCCTTTATTAAATTGAAACTCTAATTTTCTTTATGAAATGATAAAGAAGTTTCATGTATGGAAGGTTACGACAAGCAAGAATGTCTCGAACCGGGACATTGGACAGTCTACCTTGAGTACGCAAAGAGTTTATTAGTTGAGATCTGACATCACGATACTCCACGCCAGGCCCGTGCGCAGGGGGGGGTTTTGGGGGTTTTAACCCCCCCATGAAGAATTTTTTTAAAATTAAGTTTCATGAACAATGGAGTACTTATTATATTAAAGTACAAATAACTTGACAATTCATACTACGTTTTTTTTACAGTTTCAATATTGTAGATGACGCAACTTGCTTTTTCAAATTTTGGCGCCTTTCCCACTTTCTGTCAAGTGTTACTGGAAATGGAGTCATCGATGTTACGCATTTGTATAGTGCGTGCCCGAAATACCGACTACCACCGCTCTCAATAACGCGCATCTTTTCTCTAGAGTAAAGCCCAATACTCACATGCAGGGGAACTATTTCTTTTATCGTTTTCGCTAAAAAAATGTTCGACAAAATTGCCACCCCCCCCCCCTTTAATGATTTTTGCGCACGAGCCTGTCAGAATTCGTTTTACATTGTCAATATTGTGGCATCTTTTCGTTTTTTGGACACCCACCTCTCCCCTTGAAACCCCCCCCATGGATGATTCCTGCGCACGGGCCTGCTCCACGCATGTCCAAACGACATGATCAATATCCCGATGATTAGTCTCGGAGAGCCCAATTCGAAGGAGATGTGCGTATAACTTGTAGTGATTGGACATGAGTCTGGACATCACACGAATGAAATCCCTACTCACATCCAGTCCCCTGGACCATGCCTTTGTCGATATTTTCGGAATAATTGAGTGCATCCACCGACCCAGATCATCTTTATCCCAAGAAGCTTGCCAGCTGGCAAGTGTTCTTTGGCGAGTCGCGCTATAGAATTCGTTGAAAGCAATCGGTCGCTCATAAATTTCACCCTCAATAGCACCACCTTTGGCTAATATATCGGCTCTTTCATTGCCAGGAATGGAGCAATGAGCCGGGACCCAGACTATAGTGATTAGATAATTATTGTTCAATATGTCGTTCAGGCACTGTTTTATTTTTCCCAAGAAAAAAGGTTCATTCTTGCCAGTCATGTTTGAGCGAATGGCTTCAATTGCACTCAGACTATCTGTGAAGAGGGATTTGAACAACCGTTGGTAAAACAATTATTTGAACAACCGTTGGTAAACATTTTTTGGACGTGTTTTGCGCCGAGGACATCGGGGGCTACTGCAAAAACCTGTTTTAATCCACCTAGTGGTGTAATGATGCCTTTCTCTTATCAATCATACTGTCATATTCTTGAAAGAATAACCGAAATCAGTTTGTTTGACCTTCTACTGATAAAAATTATCAATTGGAAAAAATTTGAGGTCGATTTAGAAAAATTTTTAAGCCTTTTCCCAATTTTCAGTGATGGTATACAATTTTTAACCCACTTTACCCAATATTTCCGGATCCGGAAGTTGGATCCGCATGAAATTCAGGAATAACGTATGGGACCACAGCACCTTTGATTTGAATCTAAGTTTGCGAAAATCGGTCACGCTATCTATGAGAAAAGTTAGAACACATATTTTCTTTTTTTGCACATTTTTCCCCATAACTCCCGAACCGGAAGTCGGATCCAAATAATATTCAGGAATTTTTCATGGGACCTCAAGACCTTTCATTTGAATCTAAGTTTGTGAAAATCGGTTCAGCCATCTCCGAGAAAAGTTAGAGCAAAAAAAACGTTACATACACACATACGCACATACACACACAGACATTTTGCGTACTCGACGAACTGAGTCGAATGGTATATGACACTCGGCCCTTCGGGCCTCGGTTCAAAAGTCGGTTTTCACAGTGATTGCATAACCTTTCTATATGAGAAAGGCAAGAAGTATGGACAGTCGAAAATTTCTCTTTCTTCTTGCTCAGGTGACGCTACACTCTTCGAACAGATGCCAACTGAAACGAGTTCAATCCATAGAACGTAATCTATGGCTTCAAAACGATTACCACTCGTTATCTGCAAAAATGAAGAGCATACCTACGACAGTAAGTGTGGTGGCCGGGAATTTTCTGCGATGCAGAATTGCGGGTGAATTTGTGACACGAATGATAGATCTTTAAAACCAACACCAAGGCGCCGAATTTTCGCACCTCAAGTAGTCTGGCTAAATATTAAAACCCGGACTTGAACGGCCCTTATGCTCGGTTTGGTAATATTCCAATACTAAATCGTTTGTCCAGTAAAATCAACGAGTTTTGATTGTACTGTTCCCATAACAAAATGGGTTGGTGGAAAACAGTATGAAAGTGATTAATAAAGCAATAGCCACAAGGAGCTGCAAGCTGCAATTAGTGCGCGTTTGAACCATGACGTTTTCAAAAAACTATGGAAATAACATTCATAAAACGGAAGGAAGATGTGATGCAATGTCACAAATTAATTACATTTTATCAAATTCTAGTACGGGAAAACCACCAACTCCCGCAATATTCGTCAAACACAAATCTGTTCTTTATATATGACGTCATTCCTTTCGACGACTAGATTGTTTTTTGTTTTTTCGGTCACCAACAGCAGTATACCTCTAGCTCTGCTCCACCTGTTTCTATCACATTGGATGTGATCACACATAAGTTTTTTAAATGTGGAAAAGGTAAGTAGCATCGCTATGATAAATCATCGAACACGAAGTCAGCCTTGAAATCAGCATACTCGTGACCATCGATTGTCCTCTTTCTCATACTAGCCATCGTAAAGAACGGATGTGATGACACTCGTAGCTTAACACGAAGCGATCCAGCTAGAAGATTTGACTGCCGGCTTCAGAGGTATATCATGTAGTTCTTTGAACTTTCGTTCCAATTAATCAGGATTCGGTTCAAGAATTATAAGGTGAAAGTTTAAACGTGACAAATAGAAGAGTAAACGAAATCTTCATAACTGATCCTAGATCGGTTAAACTTTGCAAGTTTTGTTAGATGATGGCCAAACGAACTCATTTCTAGTATTAAAAAAAAGTCTCGGTATAACATTCTTTTTTGGGGAATTTGACCTTCTAATTCAAAAACTTGAATGAACGGAGCTCTGCTGCGCGACTCCGTGCGATCTGTCAAATTTCGCATCGCGTCGCTTGTCGCTTTCTCTCTGGTTTCACCCTTGGCTAGTACTGCGATCCTGATGGCATAGAGATTGTCATGTAAGCAATTTCTTAAACTCTTACTCGACCCGTATTCGATCGGAAATCAAAAAAAATTACCCGCACTCAACCCGAACCCGGAAAGGTTTGGATATTTAAAAAAAATCGTGCCGGACCCAAACCAATCATTTCTTTCTGAATCCGAACAAAGAATCCTTTCAGGTCGGGACTCGAACAAGCGACAGCTCGCTTGTAAAACGCTTGTAAACGCGCCCTATGCATGGAATCGCCAGTCCGGATCGAACCTGAAATTTCAAGAAACAGGGGTCGTATTTCAGCAACGACATGTTGAATATTGGATTCCAAGCAGCGCTGCCAACTATACCGATTTCTCGGTATTTATACCGATTTCTCGGTATTTATACAGATTTCTCGGTATTTATACCGATTTCTCGTTTTTTTTTGCTCGCAAAATCAGTCTCCGCACGAAAATTTTTCGAGAAAGATATTGTACAGATAGATTTTTCCGCCAAATACAGATTTTTGAAAAAAACAGTTGACAGCACTGATTCCAAGGCATCAATCGTTGCTGTTTTTTGCATAAACCAATGTCTTCAAATATCCCTACAAACAATAATCGAATGGCGTCGAATCCACTACTCGAAATAATATTGCCGTTGAGATGTTTTCTCAATAAGTTGATTGTTTCAGCGCACTATGACAAGTGACACCATCCTGTTGAAACCATATTTCGTTTACATCCATATCTTGAAGATTTGCCCTTCCTTATTTTTAAATAAATTAGGACCGATGATGCCAGCAGCCCGTAGACCGCACAAAATAGTATATTTATCGGGTTGCAAGAGCAATTCTTGAACGGCGTTTGGGTTATCTTTGCTCCAAATACGGCAATTTTGCTTGTTGACGTATCCATTCAACCAAAAATGCACCTCATTACTGAAGAGAATTTTGTGCTATAAACAGTTTTATTTGACAAACAATACGGAGTAAAGACGTCACTTTATGCTGCTAAAATAACTTTCAAACAATAGAGTAATGTCTATAGAAAAAAAAACAAAACTCCTAATAAAACACCCGTCATATAAAGCAAAAAATAAGATATCCTTTGTCGGCGATTCTAAATATAAGGTAGCTGTCAGAGTGAACGCAAGGTAGTTACGTTTGATCAAAGCAAACTGGTCAGAGTGAGCTCGATCAAAACTCGATGACAAAGTAGACAATGGAGAATGATACACAGACATGAATCACGAGCTGTACCAAGTCGGAAGCATGGAGGAAAATTTCAGTAAGCTTGTCTTGTAGCAAAATTACTGGAAGAAATATATCGGTCTTAGTATTTTTTATGAAAGAAAACAAGAAAAACATCTGACGTAAGCGTAAGCCGTTGGCTTCACAAGCCAGATGTCGCTTGTTCGAACTCCGCACTGATGCGGCTACAGAAGCTCAAGTTCTTTATCGGAATGTAGTACCCGGACATTTTCACAGAATACCTAAATTATTGATTTGTTTTATTCATTTGTATACCCAATTTGAAGTGCGTCAGAAGATTTTTTTCTTTGTGAGATTATATTATATGGCTCCAAATATCACTAGGTGATTTCTGTTTTCATGTTTTTCATTAGTTAGAATGAATAGCTTAGTTATACGCATCCTTATTCCAAGAAACAAACTTCTCTATACTTCTCCTTCCACAGAAGGAAGTATACTGGGACGAGTTTAGCGTGATGGGTAAGTCGATACCTTTAAGGCCAGGGTTCGATTCTCAAATTCGCGTAATGGGTTTTAAAGTTTTCTGATCTAAAAGACGAATGACCGTGAGATTAAAGCCTCTACAAGCTGAAAAGTGTCAAGTCTTCGAAATTGCTGTCGTGTATGCATTCACACGTAAATAACGGTTTTAAATTATTTTCAATAGATTCTTCCATGATTTTATTTTGAGTGATGTGTTTTTTACGTGGTTTTTTCGAGTTGTTCGACTTTCTACGAGTCCAAGTGCTTGTGTTGCTTTGGTAAATGATTCAAATCATTCATAGTTGTTGAACTCAGTGCTGACATTAATTTAACGCCCAGATGGAAATGCCGTCGGCTTCAGTATTTTGGTGCTACACATTCTATTCATGTTCACATTATGAATGTTCCTTTATTTACGATCTCAATGTAGGCGAATCGCTTAGTTTATTTTTTTTATATATATTTATTGGATATCAGAAACTCACGAAGAAATAGTTTTGTGTATAAAAATATTGGTTTAATGTTATGAGAAATCTCTTGTGATTTTACTGTTTTATTTTTCGTAAATTGTTCTAAAATTTAAATTTGAAATACTGCCGTATATTGCAAGAATAATATATACTGTTCGACAAAATTTCAACAAGAGTATTTTTTTAGTTACAAGTTAGTTACAAGATAAGTTGAATAATCATAAAGCCATTTAACCATAGCGGTTGAGCAATATTTTTGTTTCGGAAACGCTGTATTTAAATTTTTCTCTATTTAATGTGTCCTTGTTAGCTTTCAAGACCGTATCATTGTCTAATTTATTAATTAGTAAGAGTATTGAGACGTCTTATATATTCCAGGTAAAATGAGTTCCGCAGAGTTAATACACTCATATATAAACAACGTTGAAATAAAACTTAAAATGAGTTTCCTAACACAAATAATAGCTATTACCAGATTAGGCGACAACATTATTACGAAAATTTTGTAAAATTTCTCAAAAATTACTCACTTGAAATTATCAATGGTATAACAAGTTCTGCCAAGTTAATACATCTAGTTTCTGCCGTTCTGGTGTATCATCACACTCAAACTCGGCAACAGTTTAAACTAATTTAATTTCAATTTTATTAAAATTTTCATGTAGTGTAACACATATTTTAATGTTACTTAATTTTTTTCTATCAATTCGTGTTTCTTTTTCAATTTCAATCCGGTTACCTCGAAAAATTTCTCCATTTTTGTCTGCAACCGAGCCAACGCCCGATCACCGCACGAACATGGCCGAAATAGGTGGACCCCAATCGTTCGGTTCACGGCCAGCAAACGATTCGGGCGAGCCGAAGATGTCGTCGTCGTGTCGTCGTTTTGCGTTCGGATCGAACTTTGGCTGTGAAATAATGGCAACAGTGTCCGGCACGAAGCTTTCCAGTGGATGGTGCTGCGTCGCTGTAGGAAAATTTTCTACTCATATGAAGTTTTGATATTTAAATCTCAAAATTGCGGCTTGTTTTTAGTGACACCACCTGTACGATGATGAAAATATGTGCAATAAATTAAGCGAATTCGGTATCCGATTGCGATTTCGGCAGAACGGTCGTTTTAAAGCGACAATTTTGGTGAAATTATCACAAACATCGAATGATGCACTGTTGCCGAGTTTTGTGGGCGATCTCCATTTTGAAAAAAATCAATATTCCAAGTTATGCTCTCTAATGATTTCGCACTTCAGAAATTCATTCAAAACAAGAATTATTTGATCTCAATTGGATAGTTTTTGGATTATATTAAATATAATAAAAAGCTTTATTGCCGACATCAGACTGAATATTCTGAGCAATTAATTCCAATTTCTTCTAAGCAGTAATCGTATTATAAATAATGTATAATTTGATCATTTGGAATATCCGGAAATTTTATGAAATTGGAAACAATAGCATATTAAGATATAATTAATCCTCCTTCCTGCTCCTTAGAAAATTCTCAGAGCGCATGTCCATTAGCGAGAAAAAAATGCAAGTACCGCTTAGTTAATACAAGAGATCAAACAGACATTCAGCAGTTTTAAACATGATTAGAAACATTATGCCCTTAGATTAGTAGGCTGTGTTCAACAATTTGATGAGATATACTTTATTATGATGTAGACGGTATTCTTAGCTACTATTTCAGTGAAAATTGTCGAATTTTCACGTAAGTACCGTAGAGTTCATACGAATTGAGAAAAGAGCAGTACAACTTATTTTTTGTGACGGATCCAACATATTTGATATTGTTGACATATACATTTACTTAAATACAAAAATTGTAGGGAACCTACAAAATAGTTCCAGAGTAAGTAAGTTTAAAAAAATCAATCTAGCCCCAAAAATATTTCTCTACCGAAACATGGCAACAAGGTGGAATGGTTGATTCGGGTTTACTCGTGTCCGTCATTTCGTGTGGATTCGGTAGCGAGTGTAATTGAATACGAGCAAAAATGTGTATTGGAACACAACTACATACTCATCCAAGCGCAGTGTTTTATCAATACCAGCAAACTTGTGACTTCGCAACGGAAGCAACGCGAGTCCGAGATCTTTCCTGATGTTGCTAGTGTAGAAATTCGGCAACACTGCAAGTGTAAATCGAAAGCTGAATTGAGGTAAAAACGGCAGAGAAACTCAGCTCATACGTGGTTTTTTGCATAGTGGAGATTGAGATTTTTGTTGAGCCACTCTCTGGTGCTGTTGCTGCTGTTCATGCCGATATTTTTTTTTCGTATTCTTCTTTCTCCTTTTTGTATTTTCAGCATTGACGAAGCTTGTTTACGTTAATTTAAATTCGAAGGCCGCTGTTTTGCTGTTGAACGACGCGCAGTTTTATTAAACTTGTTTTGTTGCTCCTGGTCGTTTTATTTCGCTTTCGAGGAAAGATTGTGATGCGGTAGCAATTATGATTACTGTTCTTCGGGTATTTATTGTCTGTCAACCGAGTGCCATGACAGAAACAGTTGTTTTGGAGCGATTCTGTCACTGGATGGTGTGAATATAATTTGTGACATTGGTTAAATTTATTGACTACGAATTTAGCACTTATTTGGTTGCGTGCGGAAGCACTACGAAATGTGCGAAATTTCGATCAACAAGACCCAAGAGTTTATAATAAAGCTGCTTGTGTTTTTTTAAGACTAGTTAACAGCAATGCGCAGAAAAATGTAGATTCGTTGTTATCAAATTTAATGATGGTCGGATTAAGTATTGAAAGATATTATTGAAACAGCGAATCATGGAAGGATTGATTAATTCACGCATAAACTTAAGAGTAGTTTAGAGTGTGCCTGACAATAGAAGAAAATTGTTTTCGCTCAGATTGACATACTGATAAAAATGGTTGGGTAATTTCAGAAACATAACTGGATAACGTGAAGTCGTTCTCATAAGTTGATATATTGTGTGAAGTGTGCAAGGCTTCATTTCTTTACGGTTCACCTATACTAATGTACAGGGTCCGGCACTCGAAGTGTAACCAACTTCAGACCTTCGAGCCTGGCGTCAAGGTAAATGCGACATATTATCGGGAAAGTATTCTGGAGGTTGCTTTGAAGCCGTGGGCAGACAAACATTTCGGTGGCAGACCATGGACGTTTCAGCAGGACTCGGCACCGTCTCACAAAGCTCGAGTGAACCAAGAATGGCTGAAAAACAACGTTCCGAACTTTATCACGTCCACACAATGGCTCTCGAATTCACCAGATGCGAATCCAATGGATTATTCTCTTTGAGCCATTTTGGAGAGCAAAGTCCGAACTAAAAGATCACCAGTCTCGAGGCGCTGAAAAAAGTTATTGTCCGCGAGTGGGCCAAAATACACCTGCAAATCACATTCGGGCAGCTTGCGATTCGTTTTTTGACCGTCTCAAGGCCATAGTCAAGGCAAAAGGTGGTCATATCGAGCAAAAGTGAATTGATTCTGAATTTTGTATTATTTTTACACATTTTGTACTTTGAATTAAGTAAAAGTAATTTTCCAAACTGAATTTATGGCCTTTTTAATTGGTTACACTTCGAGTGCCGGACCCTGTATGACGAATTCACAACACACTTTTTTAACACACAAATGAATAATACTCGTCTTTAATACTCGTTGATACCAAACATTTTAGAAAACTATAATTTTGAGTTATTTGTGGTTATTTCACACCACTGAAGATTTTTGCTAAATAAATTGCTGATCATATTTCCGATCGCGTAGAGAAAAAAATATGTTGCTGGGTTAAGTACAACAAGAGTTATTCACGATTAAGTTATTTCTATTCTTGTACATGGTAAATTTTAAAAAGGCGCCCCATAGTGAAGTAAGTCGTATTCACGACAAAAGTTGCTCATGGAATTCATGAAAATTCCATTTAGCTCATAAAATGAATGTGAAAACTGCGAACTTTCATGGAAACTTGCATCTAAGTGATTTTCCACGTTTAATCTTAAAAAAATTCGAGGTGTTTTTTTTTGTTTGATATGAAAATTTAATTTAATTGAAGTTCTATTTACACATAAATCGATCTAAAGACTATAATGGTGAACTTCAAATCGATGTATTTCTGTTGAAAAAGAAGTAAAAACATCCCGAAATACTGCATTTGGAAGTTGAGTGTATATACAATGGTCAGTCACGTACCCAGAGGAGGAGCCCGAAATCAATAATTATAATATAATACATATAATTATTTAGAATGTCTCAGACATGTGTTACAGCAATAAAAAGACAATAAACGTAATGAAATGTTATACAATATTAGTTCCAGTGGAAAAGTTCAAAGTGTATGTTAAAAACAGCCGTAAAAGGCACACCGAGAATTAGGTGAATAAGCATTCTTCAGTAGCATTATTTTTTATCTTTGGGCCCCTCCCGAAATGAATTCCTGGATACGAGCCTGACAATGGTTGCACTAATAAGTTTTCACCATTTGTTCTCCAGGGTTTAAAATGATGTCCAAGCAAGAAGAGCAGCGTGTCAAAATTTTGCTCGCGCAGCAAGAGAATCCGACGTTCTCGCAAGCCAAATTGGCAAAATTGCTGCATGTGGACAAATCAACCGTGATCAACGTTTTTAAAAGGGGGGGAAAGCGTTAGGGGAGCGTCTGTCGACCGCAAGGAAGCTTGGAAGCGGCGGCAATCGTAATCCGGACGTGGCAGCGACGAAATATAAGCCGAATTCTAACCTCTCCATCCGGGACGTCGCTGGCAAGCTCAAAGTCTACTATACTACTGTGCAGCGGGCCAAAAAACGAACCGGGTTATCGACTTTTAAGAAAATGAAGGTGGCAAACCGAGATTATAAACAAAACACGTCGGCAATTATCTCAGCACAATAATAATTACTAAGAATCTCGGCAATACCAAATTTATTAACTGTCAATTACTGCCAAACTTCTCAGCAGACATTTTGCTGTTAGCTCGGCAAAAGCGATTATGATCGAATAATGAATTGCCGAGTCATCAGTAATCGAAAGTAGAAAGGATTTTTCTTTATTATTGTATGAAATGAATATCACAAAAGCTGAGGTTGGGAAAAGAGGGTGTTTTATTAACGTCCATTTTAAAGCAGTATACAAAAAAAAGCAAAGCAAACCTCAAAGAAAACATCATGGTTAAAGATCATTATTTCCAGTGCTCCTCAACGCATCTACCTGAAAATAAGAAGACTTTTGTTAGTATATATGTATAACAGAGTTTTTTATTTCACTTATCTTTTCAAGAACTATAAGAATCTCTTACCTTCGTCCAATATATATTATTTCCCGCTCCACTAGCAATGGCTACGTGGTGTTTTGCACATTCAACAAGAGACATTCGCCCTTATTCTGAATAACGTCGTTTCGATTTTACGATCGTATTTCATTTGTATTCCTAATAACGCTAGAAAAATCAAAGGTAGCTAGGATTCGATCGAATTCCATTAATAGCTAACACACTGCTCGAAATCTCGGCAAACGGATTTGCTGATCTGGGTATATTTGTTGTTTACTGATCAGCTTAATATTATTCCAAATTTTGGCAAAAGATCGCGCTTTACCGAGATATCAGAATATTACATTACGAATTTTGGAAAAGATTTCTGAATTACTGAATATTCAGTAAAATGTCGTGTTGCCGATCTAATTCGGCATTTCATTATGCCGGCATATCATTATGTGTGTGTGTGTGCGGTTTTTTTTTTACAAGGTGAAATATTTTATGTACTTTCCCAGCTCACGCGCTCGGTAGTTGTCAAGCTACCGCTATTGTGAACCAAAGAGTGGTACTGGCTGAACCTTACCCACTAAAACACCTTGGACATCTTGCCTCGATCCCCCCGGAACTAAGCTAAGCTCAATACTTCGGGGGAGGCTGTGCTCATGCACTTCTTCGTTTGGGAGAAAATGAGCTCCTGAGCTTCTCTCTTTATCCATCTCGATCCACCTTTGGCGCTTCGACGACCCAATGCCGCTACGTCGCGCCACACTACTCGACTGATCCCCGACGATGGATCTAGCCTGCACCGACTGAGAGTTTCCCCTTTTATGCCACGCGGGACACCCGAGGGAATGCCGAGGTCTGCTCTGCGATTCCGGTTGGAGCATGGCGTCCGGTTCGCTGATGCCCCGACGACTCGAATCGGTGTTGTGGCGTCTACTCGACTAATCCCCGGTGATGGATTTAGCCTCCACCGACAGAGAGTTCCCCGACGATGGAAGTTCTCCCGAAACCGACGTTTTCGATACCCGTTTTCGATGTGTGTGTGTGTGTGTGTGTGTGTGTGTGTGTGTGTGTGTGTGTGTGTGTGTGTGTGTGTGTGTGTGTGTGTGTGTGTGTGTGTGTGTGTGTGTGTGTGTGTGTGTGTGTGTGTGTGTGTGTGTGTGTGTGTGTGTGTGTGTGTGTGTGTGTGTGTGTGTGTGTGTGTGTGTGTGTGTGTGTGTGTGTGTGTGTGTGTGTGTGTGTGTGTGTGTGTGTGTGTGTGTGTGTGTGTGACTAACAACGTGGTTGTGGTTCCCAATGACCACAACCCTCCCAACAGCCCAGAATTCCGCTCTATCGAACGTTATTGGGCCAAATAAATCCATGGAAACGAGCAGCAGTTTAAATCTAACTGGCGTTCGGCGGCGAATAAGGTCGATGAAACCACTGTACAAAATTTAATGGAAGGAGTTAAGCGGAAGACACAACAGTTCGGATTAAACAAACCAAATGAATAAACGAACATTTTTTTCTTCAAATATATGAATTGAACTACCAAAAGAAAAATAAGAGGATTTTTTATTATGAATTGTGCGTTCCAGTCATACACTCATTCATTCGAAACCTTAATGGAAAATGCTAAAATGGCCGAATTTTAGTGCAATCGATCAAATGATTAAGATGATATTGTTGGAACCAGAATTGATCCAACAAATTTTTGCGACTCACTCTCTTACAACAGAAATCCAAACTCAAGGAGAGGACGCTTAGAACAATGTTTCAATCGCACATTAAGACAATGCGTTGGTGAATTTATCAATATTGACACTTTCGTTTTCATACAGTTGAACAGTAGCGGCACACAAAGGGCTCAGTTTTGACAAGTAGCTGTTTCAATGGGCACAGAGTGGCACACATAGGCTCACAGTATAACACGTGTTTTTTAGAAGCACAAAATAGTTTGTGTTAAGCGACTCTCCTCTTGTCCAAACATGGTTCATAGATGCATCGGAAACCCCTAGGATTTTACATTTAGCCATGGTACGTGATCTCTGGTCATTCAAAAATCATTACAAATGGTTTTTTTTTTTAAATGACCAGAGAAAAATTGAACAAATTCACGAAACAGAAGAATGAAATCTATTAGATTTTTAACTTTTTGTCGCTGAATCTCGGCAAAATAACTGTCGAGATTTTTACCACCTAGTACTTGGTAATCATCTCGGCAAGGATAAATTGCTGAGAGTCTCGGTATTCTCATATTTTACTAATGTCAGTTATTACCGAAATTGTCAGCAAAATTTTACTGTGTTTTTGCGGCAAAACCTTTGCTGTATGTTCAGCAAAAGCAACGAAGTAAAATTTATGAATTACCGAGATTTTGGCTATTAAAACTAAACAAAATAAATTTCTATAAATAAAAGTTCTGTTTTGTTTTTTCGACTTTCAATATGTGTTCAAGCTACAAGTAAATCGGGTAATCTTAGAATAGAACGAGTGTACAAACGATTTGTTCGTATGGCATTTCGAAATTTACCACGAAGAGATCCAATAAACTTGCCACCATATTCAGATAGATGCCAATTGTTGGGAATCGACTCGTTACAGCGACGTAGAAAACTCAACAGGCGTTGATTATTGCTAGGTTGATCAACGGAGAGATTGATGCTCCTGAAGTGCTTTATAACCTCAATTTTCGAATACCGAATAGCGTAATACAAACCTGCTTCAGCACAGATTCCATAGGACTGTATTCGGATACAACGAGCCAATTACTGCATGCATAAGAACATTCACTGCAGTAAAAAAGTTGTTCGAGTTTGGAGAGTCTTTTCGCCGTTTCGTTGAAAAAACCAAGCGCAGTGACGATCTACTCGTTTATTCTCCGACGAAGGATTTAGACTACTCCAACGGAGAGTTCCCCTAATGAAGGAAATTCTCCTGAAACTGACACTTTTGATACGCGTCTACGACTCAACCGAAAGAATGCCTTGGGTCTGATAGTGGATGTGTTTTAAAGTATTTGCGAGAAGGAGAATATCACAGAACACACTGTAGATATGTTAGAGTCTGGAACTTATAGCGCGGCTAGTCTAGTCACGAGACCCTTTTCGTAGTCACAAGGTCTGCAACCGCGATAGGGAAACTTACGAAGAGACACTCCAATCTCAACTTGGCCACGACCCGACAACAATCGTACGGGGCACGCAAGAAATGTGGCTGCAGGACATGTAATATTCGACGTGCCGTTAAATTTGAGAATTGAAAACATGAAAACATGAAGCAGTTAAAGAAATAAGAAAATAAGAAAAAATCTGACTCACTGGTCGTCGCGTCGATGATGGCGGATTCCTCGTGATGGTGTCGAAGAGGCTCAATGGTTGGCGACTACCTCCTGGTCGCGGGTGGAGAGACTCTCTTTAGTGCGGGTTTCATTATTAACCAGGATTATAGATAACGCATTTCCGCACGCAACAATGGCACTCTCACCGCGTGGGGGCATCCGTTACCCGTCTCTGGAGTGACTCTTTTTCACACCCGCACTTAAGAGCCTTTACTCAGCGGACAGAACGACTGCACTAAAGAATTTTTCTTTTGGTTTGGTTTAACAACGCTTTTAGCAACCGGAGTTTTGGGGTTTCGCTAAATTGGCTTACTTTTCAATCGGTATCCACGAACAAACAGGACGCGAATTGGTCAGAACAGGGATTTTATAACCAGTGAGTTTGCCCTTCGGATGTCGGATCGACACAATAGCTCTCGCTCGGCTAACGATATTTTGTTCTTCGGTCGTGTATTTCGGCCCGCATATAGTACAGGTTGGAATCTTCGATGTTCTCAATACGCCTCAAACCATCCCTAATCTTACAGCTTCAAATTTCGAAGTTAGTGACTCACCTAAGGGGCTGTCCATAAAAGACGTCACGCCGCAAGGGGGAGGGGGTGTTTCATAAAACGTGACCTTTTGTGACAGGGGGAAGGGGGGGAGGTTTTTGGAATGTAACGTCCAATATTTTCAATGAGCGCATTTTTGAAATACCTAATTATGTTACTGCTTTGCCCTATTTCCTGAAAAAATCTCCACAATAAACGTTTACGTTCTATAGGAAAACGTGTATATGTTGATGTAAAAGCTTCTTCTTGTAAATTCGGAAATGAATGATGCGGGAAATCATTTCTGTTGTGATCAGCAAAAGTGCACGGAGGAGCGAGTAAATTAGCGAAATTAATAAATTTTGCCTAATATGAGTAAAAAAGAAAAAGATGCCTTCAAACGGTTTAACTTAAGTTATGCACTGACAATTTTTTCAATAATTTAATTATCTAGCATTCATAATAGTATATCATAAGAATTTTTCCCTCATATTTGTATGGTTTGTCATACATATTGAGTATGTATTGAGATTTGAGATTTTATTTATTTTGAATTCGTGACATGTGACATAGGGGGGGTGGGGGGGTCTTTGATTATGTGACAATTTGTGACAAAGGGGGGATGGGGAGTCAAAAATCGTCAAAAAAAGCGTGACGTCTTTTATGGACAGCCCCTAACTAGCTCCTGGTTGGCTGTTGGTATTAGCAAATTGTTGCACTTGACGACACAAGAAATATTTTTGCCGCTTGGCTTGCATTCGAGGTTGTTCTCTTTTAATCGAGCTATCTTGATAAGGAAATAATAATACCAAGGTTGGTTTGTATCGTATCAGTGAACGCTCACTCAGCATTCTTCATAGTATAAAATAATTCACACACTTAGAAAATATTGATCAAATCATTTACCGAAAACGTGCAGAAAGTGTCGAACCCCGAATGAACATAAGTTTAATCTGAACGTACCCTGACTACAAAAATTTTCATCATTGCTTTCATGTGTTATAAACGTCAATACGCATGAATTTGATTCAGTTGTTGTTGTTTTGTGATCCGATTGAGTGCGAGAGGTAGAAACGAGGGATTGAATCACTTCATGATAAAGTTTCGTTGTGATCGAAAAAAATGAATCGAAAAACAAAAACCCAAAAAGAAAAAAAAACTTACAAGCGGTTGAAAAATTACAGGATGGTGAAACACTAGTTTTTCGCTGTGCCGTTGACATCGACAATAAATGCTTCTATGAAGAGAAAAACTGTTTCATAACGGGCAACTTCAAACGCCATTTCCAGAACGTTCATCCAAACGTCCTGAAAGAACTGGATCAAAACGTTGAATGAGAACCATCCTTCAAAAAGCAGAAAACCTCGAAGCTGTAGTTGTAGATGTAGTTTCAGGACTGCTTCAATACGTGACGGTCAATAACTTGGCATTTAACTTTGTCGAATGGTCCGGTCCTAGCACATTGCTGCATTCATTACTAAGAGCATACAGTCTAGAAATGTCTCGTAAAGGTCTTACGGAATTTGTAAAAGTCGCAGCTTCAATAATGCGCGACATTCTTCGCTCGGACCTCTGCAATGAAATTTTAAATATACATAATAATTGATTCCGCATCAAGAAGAAGTCGATATATGTTCCAAATTATTGTGCAATATGCCATTGTTATTAGACAACTAGGTAAGTCATGCTACAAGCTGTTCTCCACTTGCATATAAACATATTAACAGATGTCATCTAAATACATAGGAACAGATTAGCTCTCATCAATAAAATTTGCCTAGCAATGCATCACACAATAAATAGACAGCGCTACTACCACCCTATGTCAATGAGACCCGGTGGAATGTTTGGTACATTCTGTTGCGGTACTTGAAACTCTCAAGACAAACCCCTTTTTGATTGCCTTGCTCAATCAAAACCAATAGATAGGTATTTTTTTCGGCTTAACTACATTCGGAAAACTTAGTGGATTTTTTATTTCAGCTATTTTTTGCTGTCTTACAGATTTTTAAAGTCATAGGGTATTTATTGAGAATTTTTGTGTACTTTATAAGTCAATGTATTTGTTAACGATCAAATTACAAAAAAGACCACGTTCCATTACTTTACACTGAGTGGTTAACATGTTAGGCAGAGCTCCACGTAATTAAACAAAACGGTAATAAGCTGGGAGAAAAATTGTTGAACTCAATGGAAATTCGCATACACAAACCTAGTAGAAGCATGGAATTCATATCGTGTTTATACCTGGATCCTCGAATTTTGCAGGATCCGGCCGATTGAGTGCAAGTGAAAAAAATATGCTCAGGTAGATTTCCTTACCTACCTTGCTTATCAATTCCACTCATTAGCATTTTGATCTTGCTTTAAGAATATTTGATCGCAATAATCAATCGACTAGATGGTTTAAACTCCTCGAACGAAGAATTTCTTACTATTGTTATCAAGTAACGTTTTCGTAGAAGACTACCTGCTAAGCTTTATCAATGAGGAAGCCGTTGAGAGTTCGTTATCTGCTTCAGCTCAGAGTACAACAAATAACGCGTTATTATTCGATTTTTTGAAACTAGAGAGAAGAGAGAAGAAAGGAATAATTGCAAATCACTCTACACATCTCCAATCGAACAACTCCGGTGTCGATCCACAACAATCTATCAGCATTACCAATAAATCTCAACCCGTTTCTACTATGAACAAATTTGATATAAGCATTATGGTTCCGACTATGACTTCTCGTTTTGTCATATTTCAATAATGGAAAAAAATTTCAAATCCTCGTTTAAATCCATCATACAAACATTTCTTTATAGTTAAATTTCTTTAATCTACTTGTATTCATTTATAAATTTCATTAAAACAATGAACACATCGCGAACGTACATTAGCACTTAGAAGCTGTAGGTATCACGAGTATCCCGAATCTTTTTGGTCATAATTATCTACTTGACCTAATTAAGCAGGTTGACACTATCGCGGATTTCATAATCGATTGTCTATAAGATACAAAGTGTAAGTTTATAATACTATAATCTACTCACAACTTCCTTACCGAAAAGCCATCGGTCATAAACTATTTTTCCTCAACGCGTTTCAAAACAAAATTCTTCCTTGTATACCTCTAAGACAAGACCTAACAACTGGGGGGCTGCTTTCAGGGATGCCAGGTAATTTTTTCTAAAATCTGTGATCAAACCCAAAACCAGTCTGTGAAAATCTGTGACCGATTTCCGTACCCGTAATAGCAGTTCAAAATCAATTTGATGAGGAAAAAAAGGTCTCACAACCAACACGCTCTGTACCTTTTTCCTTCACCGCTCTGTACTTTTTGGTGCTAAATTGTGCTTGATTTCCAAAATCTGTGAAAATCTGTGAATTATACAAGAATCTGTGAAAATCTGTGATCACTTTCAGAAATCTGTGAAAATCTGTGCCATTTTAAAAATCTGTACAGAAAATTCAAAATCTGTGAAACACAGATTAATCTGTGAACCTGACATCCCTGGCTGCTTTTGTTCCAAAATGGACCAGTTTCTGATTGGCTGATTTGATGTTGCTACCCGCACATTGTGAAAAGAAAAAACCTTTGCAGGGTACGCGAGCAATGATAGCAAGTATAAAGAAAATTAGAAAACAAGTTTATTAAAATGTATAATTTAAGCTCATCAATGAAAATGAAAATTTTTAGAACCAATTCACTGAACCAATGAAAATGAAACATTTTTTCAGTCTTATTTGTAATAAATGTTTGTACTGGCAGCACTGTGTAATTAAAATCAGCATCAAGCCGTTTATCTTTTTAGTGAATTAAAGTATAACCAAAAAAGATTTGTTAAATTAGTGTAAACTCGAAAGTGTGTTTAGTTTTACGAGAAGAATGAACTGTTGTGTTCCACAATATGGTCGCACTAAGCATTTCTATCCAAACTTGACTTTTTCCGGTTTTCAAAAAAAAACGGTAATACGTCAACAATGGGTTCGATTTTGCGTTTAACATGAGATATTTCGTGTTTTGTCATCAAAATTTAATTAATTGTTTTTAAGCGTTAATATATAATAAAAAAATGCATTCACCAAAACATTTTTCACGTTTATTGCAAATCAAAAACCGAGTCTAAAAGTTTAAATGAAATAAATATTTTTTCTTAGAATAAAGTTATTAGAAAATCTGTAAATATGACTACACTGTAGCCGATACGTTGGTATTTCTCGGTCAATTTTTTAGAAGGGCCTAAAAGCAAAATGTAAACAATGCGGATTAATGCATAATATTGAAAATTAAACCCTAATTTATTGTATAAAATCATAGAATTAATCAAAAACATAATTTATGTTGATTTATTTTAGTTTTTATGAAGGTCCTAATTCATATATAAGTCAGATCAATATTAGTTGTTGATAAGGCCTTCCAGATTATTTATAGTGTTTTTTGTTATTTAATGTTCAAAATACGGCATTCTTGTATAATTGCAGGTCATATTCGCTTACCGCAATATCATTATTGAATTGTTTGCTAAAAAAGAGAGCTTGTTTTGAAAAATGATATAAAAATCCGAATGAGCGTTTTACGACATAATAACAAAATATTCATAGCGTCCTTCTTTACCGACCCTTTAGCAAATGTTTTCGTTGATGCGGCCTTTGACATTCGTCTTTCATCAAAAGGAAAATGCTGATACGCCAATTTTGGATAATACCGTTTTTGTGATTAAAATCGAATCTATTTGTGAAAAAACGCAGGCATTCTGCTATGGATTTCTTTTATATATTTTTATATGAATATCCCAACCAGGAGTACCACAATATTTTTTGCTTTTCATCTTGCAGAAGCTGTTGGTATGATTGAAAGTGACAGTGATGAGCACCTTTGTTCAGCACCAACCGCTGTATGGCTCGAGGAAGTTAATGCTGCCTCATTTTATTATCAGTACAGTTCAGTGGAGCAGGAATATTCCTTTGAAAATATCTACACTTCTACGCCAATGGATCTTTCTGTTACCGCATATGAAAATGTACCATTAGATCAATCGATCCGTGGCGATCGTAACCCATGCAACAGTTCGAAGAGTTTCGGTGGTGGCGTGCTCGTTGCTATTCACCGCCGCTTGAAAGGACGGCTAATTATTAGCGCATCTGGGAGTTGTGTCGAGCAGGTATGGGTGCAAATTAAACTGAGCGACTGTTCGTTATTTCTCTGTGTGGTTTATATTCCACCGAATCGGACTCGTGATTTATCATTGATTGACTCGCATATTCAGTCGTTAGAAGATGTCATTGCTGACCATATGCATCCGGCAGATGAAATACTTATCGTCGGTGATTTCAACTTTCCAAGCCTGAAATGGCTCACAGCCTCCGATGGTTTTCTGTTTGCAGATCCAATGCATTCCTCGTTTCACGCTGGCGGCACTTAACGTTCCCGTTTTGGGACAGTCAATGAATTCAATTAACATAAGCGCAAGTTCCGTAAAAACAGCAGTCGCAAAAATGAAGTCTTTGAAGTTATTTTGAAGCGATGCTCTAGTGGTATTATAGTACCTCTATGTCTTCTGTTCCGACTGTCACTCATGACTGGAGTATTTCCTGATATTTGGAAATCTGCTCATATGTTTCCTGTGTACACAAAAGGAGACAAGAAGAACAACGACAATTACCGTGGTATCACCGCTCTTAGCGCCATTCCTAAATTGTTTGAGCTTGTCGTTTTAGAGCCTATTTTTAATCACTGCAAGCAGTACATCGTTGAAACTCAACACGGGTTCATGCCGAAACGCTCAACGGCCACTAACCTACTAACTTTCACGACGTTTATAACGGATGCTATGTCTAAAAGTCATCGAACGGACGTTGTCTACACGGATCTCTCTGCTGCTTTTGATAAAATTAATCACGCTATCACAATTGCCAAATTGGACAGACTGGGCTTCGGTTCCAACATTCTTCGGTGGATTCAATCGTATCTTTGCAATCGACGGCTGGCGGTTAAGATCAATGAAAATGTTTCCAAGGAGTTTTTTGCTTTTTCTGGTATTCCACAAGGCATCTCGGACCACTGATATTTCTACTGTATTTCAACGACGTGAACTTTTCATTGCAAGGTTCACGATTATCTTTCGCGGACGACCTAAAGTTATTCCAAATTATCAAGACTCTTGAAGATGCCTGTCTCCTTCAAAGTGAGCTTGAAATTTTCTCCGAGTGGTGTGAAATTAATAAAATGACGCTAAATATCAGCAAATGCTCGATTATCACCTTCACACGAAAAAAACACCAATTCGTTTCAATTATTGTCTTCGAGGATCAGTGATTGATAGAGTCAATTGTGTCAAAGATCTTGGCGTTCTTCTCGACGAACAATTGAATTACAAGCAGCATATTTCGTACATCGTAGCAAAAGCTTCTCGTTGTCTAGGATTTGTCATGAGAACCGCCAAGCAATTCACAGATATATATTGTTTGATATCTCTCTACTGCTCGCTTGTACGGTCAACACTCGAATATTGTTCGTCAGTATGGAACCCTCAATTTCATAATGGAGCTTTAACCCGCATAGCGTTTTGGCTACCTGGGCAGCCATGACCACCAGAAGGCTACCAAAATTGATTCAGTTACGGTTGTCAAATCCAATTTGACAAAACAAAGTCGCCTGTATCCAAGTTAGCCGAGCGTTTTTATCTTCTCACCTTCGCTGAAAATGTCAAAGATTTCAATGTGGAGAAATCCTGGTGGATACGGTTGTATCGTTTGAGTTGTATTCCTGGCAGCGGTGAGGCAGCCGGTCACCAGAATGTCTGCCAGCCATATTTTTCCAGCTGGCAGCGTTTAGTCAGCCATCTGGCAGCCATGCGTATGCGGGAAGACTTGAATCAATACAGCGCAGATTCGTTCGTTCCGCTCTTCGTCGTTTGCCCTGGAATAACCCTCACCAGCTGCCTAGTTATGAAAGCCGTGGGATTCTCATCGGACTCGATACTCTACAAGTACGCCGAGATCTGTTCCGTGCAATGCTGATTGCCGATATTTTGACGAACAATATTGATTGCCCTGCACTACTTAGTGAAATCAACATCAATGTTCGTTCTAGAGCTCTTCGCAACAACAACCTCCTCAGAATGCCTCTACGTCGTACTAACTACGGAATCAACGGTGCCGTTATTGGATTGCAGCGAACCTTCAATGGCGTATCTATGGGATTCGATTTCCATTTTCCTCGTAGCAGAATAAAAGCGAATTTTTTGAATTATCTTAGAAATAATCATTAGGACTTTAGTTTGTCTGTTGATTAAAATCTATATATATAAAAATGCAGAGATCATTCTTTGTAATCGCATCACGTAAGAACGGATGGACGGATTGAGATGCTTTTTTTTCGTTTGATCAGTTTTTACTCCCACCGGGTTCGTACATAAAAAAAATTAGGAAAAATTACCGGAAAAGTGGGAAAAATGTATATTGTTGATTTGTATGAACAATGGAATTTTCCGTTGAAAAAGTCGTCAATGATTGCTAGATCATTGATAGGTGTTTGGCGCATAACGAGTTGCATAAGTGTTGGGCCGTCGAAGAAAAGAATACTAGATCGCAGAAAAAATCGTTTGGCGCGCTACGAGTTATTCGTCATGTCGAGCCACGTGTTCAATTGGGTATCAAAATTATTGCTTATCAAATGACTCAATGACGGATGCATATGACTGTTCTAGAAAACTACTGTAGTCAGCAGAAAAACTTCTAATATCATTTACCAGTTGATGAATTGTGTTCAACGAAGTCAGATAAATAGTATTAGTCATTGCGGGCTCGAGTTCAAAAATTTAGAAAAATTTTGAATGAATCAATGAAAAGATTATGCTGTAGAAGCACTAATGTAAAACTAAGAGATTTTCCTGCATTTTGCTTTCTAATGATTTAGATTAGACTAAGCGCACACAATAAGCGGCAATTAGATATCAATGAATAGCTTTCTTAGGCGGAGATGGCAGTTCAATTTAAACTGCTTTAAGCACTGATGAGGCGAAGGCGAAACGTGAACAAAACTAAAATAAAATATGTGGTTTTCTGCACAAGCCCAAAAAACCCCTAAATATCAAGATTATTATAATGGATTGAGACTTATATTTATATTTCATATTTCATATTATGTGAAGAATGTTCAAATTGGTAAGATCAATATCAAGTTAAAATTCAAGCGTCGTTTCTCCAAGCAAAAAAAAAATTCATCAGTACATGAAAAATATCCACTTTATTAGAGCTCTGAAGTAAGCATGGCACATTTTAGCAACTTGAACGTACAGAATAAGTACTGAGAAAACTTTCTCGCTGCTTAACAGCTGTACAAGAAACTGCTTCAAAGTTTGTTCTGTTGCTTCGGGTGAACATTCAAATGTGAGTAATTCCATAAAAACGGACTGTTCAGAATACTTTGTCTGCTTCATAAGAGAAATAATTTTATACGAAATTTTGATTACTTGGGCTAAATACAAATTGTAAATATATCCTACACCAGCGAATGAATAACTCTAGAAAAACTCTTCAACATATTGATAAGTTTATCAATACAAAACTCTGGTTAGAGAGATTTTTTATCGATTACCGGAAGCAAGAATCACATCTGGAAGAGAAACGTCTATTATGCCAAAACCGTTAGAGAGGGATTTCTGTTCATTGCATTGACTGGGACGTGATGACAATCTGTGCATTTGCTCAATTTAGGCTTAACAGAAGTATTTCACATCTTCGCATTAATTTTTGAAGATATTTCTATTTTGGTTACAGCGAATGTGTTTCGAATTCTATTGATTGTAGGTTAAGTAATCAGAAAAATAATGGAGAGAAATGTTAACCACTTATTAGTTAACCACACAATTCTGCTGTTCGAAAACATAAATTCGAACAAATAATTTTTGGGCGAAACGAAGTTCGACGGGTCAGCTAGTATATAAATAAATAAATAAATAAATAAATAAATCGATCTGAATTAACAAGTAATGGAGCATTAAATTTAGTTTTACCTGCCTCGCAATTTGACAAGGAGCTTTTTCAAAGAGACGATGCGCCAATAAATCTGGTAATTGGCGATCGCGTTCAGCGATCAGTGATCAGTAAATTGTTTTCCCATAAAACAAGGAAAATGCCATTAACGGAATGCATCAATCCTACTGAAAATGAAACGCAGGAATCTCAAGCACGAGTTAACTCATTTTCTAAACAGAAAAATGCAAATCAATTGCCACCAGATGACGAGTCTGAGAACGACAACGAATACGGAATTGAAAATAGAGAAATGGATGATATAGTCTTACTCAACGATTTTTCGATATTCAAATACTTCGAGCCATATCACAATGAGTCCATTCTGGGATATGGAGAATATGAAGACAATGACGAAGTATGTAACCCGTCACTCGATGGTATGTGTTTATAATTGATATTAATCCAATTCCATGACAGTCTGTTTCATTTTTAGGTACGTATAGCAAACTAAAATCGACACTGAAGGTTAATTGTGACGATATTAAAGAAAATTTGAGTAATAGTGCTGGTGAACCCTGTTTCGAAAAACTCAATGAAGCTAGAAGAAAAAATGAAACGAAAAAACGTAAGCTAATGATCGAAAACAACAAAGAGCATGGACTTGATTATGAGCGACCAGACGGCACTAAGGTACCAGTCCGTACGGTAAAATCACCTTGCTGTTGTTTCAATCTCGAGTGCCAAGAGAAGTTCAATTACGAACTGCGTTCAAAGCTATTGAAGAATTTGTTGGCCCTTTCTTCATCCGCTCAAAACAAATTTTTGAGCAATCATTTTGAAATGACATTTGTATCATACTACAGAGTAAGTATTTTTGTATTGCAGGATTTTTAAATGATATATTCGTTCATTGAATTTACTACGACCTTATGGAAACTTACACAATTGATTAATTTGTTTCTGTATGCCGTGCTAACTGTAATAATGCAGTAAAGTTATTACCCGAGCCGAAAATGATCTTCAAATTAAAACCTGTATAACATGACAAAAAATAGTAAAGAGTAGCACTATTAAACTTTATTTTAATTCTGGATCAGTACGTTTAGGGTAACCGTACCTATATTGAACTGAGCTTCCCCTTTCATCCCATCAACTTAAACTGTCGTTGCTTAAACCGTTAGCTCGAGTGAGAAATCAAACAATTTTGCTATAACGTTTAGGTAGATCTAAAGATATTCATAATCATTTATAAAACAGTGACTCAATAAATACGATGAATATATCTATACTTACCCTATCCATGCATTCCACAATTATCCTGTTATAGACAAATTCGATACAGTAATATATAACTTTAATATGTTTAACCTTACAGGTTTTGAATTCCAAAAGAGTATATAGTCGAAAATACTTTTTACCGAGTGTTGGCGGTAGAGTACGCGTGTGTTATAAAATGTTCCTATCCACATTCGATATCAAAGAGTAAAAAGTGCGTTGTTTGGCAACCAAAAAGCTTGATGGAATTGGTGTAGCTGCTGACGACTATCGAAAAAAGAATAGTTCGAGAAAACTGATTACGCCCCAAGCCCGTCTGTACGTGGAAAATCAATTCCAGCTTACACTTCACACTATTTGCGAGAGAATTCTTCCAAACTTTTCATGTCCAGTGATTTGAATGTGTCCAAATTGTACGAATTGTACTTGAAAAAGACAGAGAAAGATAATGAACAACCTGTGTGCTACAATACTTATAGATTAGTTTTCAAAAGTTGCAATATTGGCTTCAGAAAACCAAAAGTTGACACATGTTGCCAATGTGACAAAAGTGACCAAGACAAGGATCCTTTAATGCGCGAGCAAGAGGAACACCAAATGAAAGCTAAGCGTATGTACGATTTAAAACGCAAAGATGTCGCGCAGGCAAAACAAAATTCTTCTATTTATACTGCATCGTTTGACCTTCAGAAATATCTTGCTACACCGCATCTCATGTGTGGCCAAGCTTATTATAGTAGACAGCTATATACGCTTAATTTAACTGTGTTTGGAACATTTTGCGGCAGAAATGAAGCAAAATGTTATTTATGGGATGAATCCAAAGCTCGAAAAGTTCTTGCCTCCTGCGTCATTTGCATGATACTTTGAAGGAACATGATAAAACGTTACAAGTGATAAATTTGTACTCAGACCGATGCAGTGGTCAGAATTTAAATTATGTTATATGTATGGTATTATGTCTATTAATCGAAGAAAGCTTTAGACTTGGACAAAACCTAACAGTTCAGCACAAGTTCATGATCGGTGGGCATAGCCATATGGAAGTTGATTCTGTCCACGCTGCAATTGAAAAGGCGAAAAAACGTTGTACAATTAATATAGAAACTTCAAGGGATTGGGCGGTTTTTATATCCCAAGTGAAGCGAAGAGTACCAATTCAAGTCATAGAGTTGGAACAACCCGACTTTCTTGCATTTAAAACCTTAGAAACAAGGTATAAAAAGCCGAAAAAACTCTACTGATGAAACCATCAAATTTAGAGATATTTGCATGTTTGAATATCGCACTTCGGAACCAGAAGTTGTGTTTTACAAATGTGATGTGGATGCCTTCGATTATAGAAGATTTGTCATGCTAGACTTATCTTCAGTTAAAAATATTGACAGGCCTCTCCCAATCATTCCTCCAATAGAAACTTTACCGATTCAACTACCACAGCTACAAGATTTAAAAAATCTTCTCCCATGTATTTCAAACAAAATTTATTATGATACTCTTCAGGTATCAGAATAAATTGGCTCATAACGGCACGTTCCCCATATTATCGGGGATTTGTGCCTTGCCGTGACTTTTCATCATTTACCTGAATGATGGTGGGAAATAGAAGAGGATGGAAAATAGAGGAACGGGAGGAATACGGAATGAAACACGCACACAACATAAATGTGTACAGAAACCAGTCGCAACTTACGAGACGTAGAAACCGCTTGCGAGAGTTATTAGAGCTCTTTTCCACATTGGGTTAAATACCCAAGAATATCTCTGAGTTTCAGTTGCTTGAACATAGGTTCTTCAATGTAAAAGCAACCAAAAACCCGATACCGTAGTTGAGATACTGCAGGGCAGTTACATATTAGGTGATATGAAGTTCCGTAATCGGATTCACAGAGATCACATGAAAATGATTCAGCAAGATGTATGGTAGCCATGTGATAATTAAGTTTACAGTGGCCAGTCAGAGCCCTCACCAGAATACCACAATGGCGCTTCGAGAAATGTAAAAGATTCTTCGAAACTCCAGGGCATGGATTTTCCAAGAACACTTTTGTTTGACGACAAGTCTCAGAACTTCGCCAGTAGTTTGCATGCTCAGACGAAGCCCAAGACAGAGTTTTTTGTTTTATCCAGCATTTGGAAATTGGTAGTGCTGGTTCAGGACCTACAAGGTCGTTTTCTGCTCCCACTCTGGCCAGTTCATCCGCCCATTCATTTCCAATTATGTTGGAATGACCAGGTACCCAGACTAGATTTACAGCATTGAATCTGAGTACGGCAATCGATTACAGTAATATATAAATTTTAATCGATCTGAGTACGGCAATCGATTACAAGTTTTGAACGTGAGTCACCCGAGCTAAGCGCTTTAATTGCAGCCTGACTGTCGGAGCAAAAATCTATTATTTTACCAGATATGCCTTGCCGGAGGGTACACTGTACTCCACACATGATTGCAAAGATCTCAGCCTGGAAAACGGTGCAATATCTACCAAGTGAGTACGATTGCTCCAACCCCAATTCACGACAGTAAACACCCGCACCAGCTCGGCCCTCCATCAGTGAACCATCAGTGTAACAGACTACGTGCTCTTGCTGTAGTGTTTCCATAAATCCAGACAGCCACTCCTGTCTAGATGGAATTTTTATTTGAAAAGTTCTATACGGGAAACTACACGTGAGTGTTAAGTCGCTAGGGGCAAGAAAAACATCATCCCATGCAACCAATTGGGACCACAGACGTGTATGACCTATTACTGAATTTATTGATTTATCTTTCCATAGACCGGTAGCTTGAAGTCTATAGGCACAAGCGAGTGCTTCTTGCTTTAGATGCACATGAAGTGGTCTTATATTGAGAAGAGCTTCCAGAGCAGCGGTCGGAGTCGTTGTAAAAGCTGCAGTCATTGCCATGAGCGCCACTCTTTGCAAATGATTGAGCTTCGACTGAATTGTAACTACTTGCCCTCTCTGCCACCATACGAGGCATCCATATGCCAGTATTGGACGTATAATTGTAGTATAAATCCAATAGATATATTTCGGTTTCAAACCCCACGTTTTACCAAAAGTGCGTCTACATTGGCCAAAGGCCATGCATGCTCTTTTGATTCTAGACTCAATGTGAGCAGTCCAGTTAAGTTTGGAATCCAGGATTACTCCAACGTAATTGACCTGGTCGGTACACAACAGCACACTCCCAAAAAACTGCAAAGGACGGGCCCCGGTTGTTGTTCGCTTCTTTGTGAAAAGAACCATTGAGGTTTTGTTTGGATTTACCGACAATCCAACCTGTTGACACCATTGTTCCACAACCCTTAAAGCCTGTTGCATCAGATCAAATAGCGTTGCAATGCATAGTCCAGTGATTTGTATTAGATAATCATCTGCGAATCCGTACGTCGGAAACCCAAGTTCATTGAGTTTTTGCAGTAGACCATCAGCAACAAGGTTCCAGAGTAATGGTGACAAGACACCTCCTTGTGGACAGCCTCGAACACTCAACTTCCTCATCTCTGCCTGTCTTAATGATGAGAAGAGGATGCGATTGCTAAGCGCTGCGCTTATCCAGCCTGAGATACTTGATGATACTCCATGTCTGCTCATCGCTTGCACAATGGATTGGAAAGATACATTGTCAAAAGCACCTTCTATATCTAGAAAAGTTCCCAAGCTGGATTGTTTGAGCGAAAAGGCTTTTTCGATATTATATACAACATCGTGAAGTAGTGTGATCGTGGATTTTCCACGTTGATAAGCATGTTGTTTAGTATGAAGCGGTCGTTCAATTAGGCACTTATCTCTGATGTGATGATCGACAATTCGTTCCAAGGATTTTAAGCAAAAAGAGCTTAAGCTAATGGGTCTAAAGCTCTTGGCTTCCTCGTAACTCTGACGTCCGCCTTTTGGAATAAATTTGATGATTATTTCTCGCCATGCTTTCGGGATGTACCCAAGAGCAAGGCTGTTAAGTAGAATCTTTCTCAGGACATGTTTCGTAATATCAAAACCTTTCTGCAATAGAATAGGATAGATGCCATCTTTTCCAGGTGATTTGTATGGTGCAAAACTGTCAATTGCCCACTTTATCGATTCAAAAGTGATCAGCGATCTTGCTATTGCCCACGAATCAAGATTGTCTGTGCACGGTTCATGAGCATTTAGAAAATCAGGATCAACAACCTTGCTACCTGGAAAGTGTGTCTCGAAGAGACAGTTAAGAACGTCCTCTTCGTTTGAAACCAGTTCACCATCCATGTTTTTTAGACAGTTAGCCTGGAAAACTTTTGATTTCGAGAGTATCTTGTTTAGCCTGCTCGTTTCATTTAGACTAGAGATATTTGTGCAAAGATTTTTCCACCCAGTTCGTTCGGCAGATCTAAGGCATTTTTTATACGCAGTTCGAGCAGTTTTAAAAGCTCTCGAGTTGTCATGCCCACGCCGGTTCCAAGCTCTTCGCATGTCCTTTTTCAGTTTCTCAAGCTCAGCCCTCCACCATGGAGTACCCCTTGTAGTTTTTACGGATCTGGGCGGACAAGCCTCTTCATATGATGACACTATGAATGAGTTCAAAGTGTTTACAGCCAAGTCCAAATCGTCGTGACATTCGATGGTGGGAAAATAGCCATGAAATTTTGTTGCCAAAGTTTCAGTATAAAGATCCCAATCGGTAGATTTTGGGTTCCGATATGTTGTGACAGTTAAGGTAACACCTAAGTGATCAAAAAATATAAATTTGTGGTCTGAGAGCGAAGGTTCAGTTTCATCTGACACCTTCCAGTTTCCCAGTTCGTGCTGAACTTCTTCAGAACAAAGTGTTATATCCAAGACCTCTTCCCTATCAGACCTAACAAAAGTTGGGCGACTTCCTTCATTGAGAATGTATAGATTCGTACTACTTATGTACTCCATTAGTTCAGATCCCCTGGGATTTATATCTGTGCTACCCCAGATGATGTGATGAGCATTTGCATCACTTCCAGTAATTAGTGGAAGACCAGTTCTTTCACAGTACAGCACTACTTTCTTAAAATCTTCCGTGGGAGACGGCTCATTATGGGGCAAATAAGCCGAACAGTATATATATTTCTTTTCAATATTTCCTATTTTTAAGTCAACTGCAATTGTACAGATATCACGAGTGGTTAGCTCGGGTAAGAGATACGCTGGAATTGAATCATTAACAAGAATGCATGCACGTGGCATTTGCTGGGGATTGTCCAGACCAACCTTGCTATAGATTGCAAAAGCGGGATTAATTAGTTTTCCAACATAAAAATGTTCTTTTTTGAAGTAAGGTTCCTGAACCAAAGCTATTTTAACCTTACCTTCCTGTAATAGACGAGAGAGGTTCATTGTCGCGGTGCGCTTGTGCTGAAGGTTTATCTGCGCCACTTTAATCATCTCCAGACAGAATGAGGGCACAAAAATAGTCGCAGCACCAATCGCACAGCAGCAAAAGAGAACCAATCTGAATGTTTAAATATCGCTTTGTGCGATTCAGCCGATGCGAATTTTAACTGCCACATTAAGGGTTCTTTTGTGGCGACACACATGGCGAGAGGGGCCTCCCCTTTTGCCACCTCAAAGATAAACAGTATTGTTAAGCACGCTCGCTGGAGGTAAAGCCTACGAAAGTGTGTCCATCCGAATGTAAAAACACAGCAGCAAAGAGTGTTGCCGATGATGCTTACCATATCAGAGACGAAAACCACAATTGGATTTGCAGTGCGCAACAAAATCAGGATAAACAGCAAGGCTATCCGTCTAACGACCCTGAATAACTGGGCGAAAATACGATTGAATGTTTGAGAAATAAATTTAACCATGCAGCTAGGTTCAATTTGTGGCGGGAATTGTGAGTTGCACCCGTGTCAGAAGCCCGCATAACACGAGAGGGCAAAGCCAATAAACAATCCGTTCGCGACTGTTAAAAATATTGACAGGCCTCTCCCAATCATTCCTCCAATAGAAACTTTACCGATTCAACTACCACAGGAAAAGCTACAAGATTTAAAAAATCTTCTCCCATGTATTTCAAACAAAATTTATTATGATACTCTATTAAAACATCTTGTCGTTCCGAAACGTGGACGTAAAAAAATAAATGAGACTGAATATCATTTTGACGCAGATATGAACAAATGGGATGTGGAGTATTTGGAAGATTTTAATGAACAACCATAACATAATTAAATCTGGAATGAACAGTGCAAAATAAAAACACTCAAATAAAATGTTCAAATTTGAATAGTTACCTCATTTATTGAGAAATATGAATTTTATTACTAAGAAAGCAAGTTTTCAGATGCATCTGACAATTTTATATTTCCCTTCAACCGATCAGTTTCTATTTAGCAGAAAAACAAAAACACAGGTTTTTTGCATGCAATTATCATCTTGAGTTTTGTGTCTTTCTGCTCCGTTCAGTACGACTCTGGCACGATTTGATTTCCTATAGTCGTTTTTACAGAAAGCAGAATCTGTTTATTTCAGGCACGATAGTTTATCTTCGTTTGAATGCCATTGTTCGTATAAGATTATTATACAGCACAAAATGGTTTTAGCAACAAACCATTGTACAACAAGGCTTTTGTGAGCGGCCGTAAAAACAGCTAATTGTCTGCAAGGGACTATAGTGCATGGGCGTTACAACGAATGGAAATGTGTAATAGACGGTAAAGAAGGGCATCTTGCATACGGATATCAGAAAAGGTCTTAACGTTAAAATCCATGTTTTAACTAGTCAGAATCTTTTAAATTGGTGTAGTTGGTAGCAGTATGCTTAAATGCTTTAATTATAATATGTATAAAGAAAGAATGAACTGTCTACGTATTCGAATAAAAAAATAGAATTTAAATATTGTTCACAAAAATGATTCTCTATTTGTCAAAACTTATTATATTGTTGTTAGGCCCTTCTAAAAAATTAACCGAGATTTATCCTACAGGTCGAAAATTACGAGAAGGATGATTCGGAAAGAAGAATAAGAAGCTAGTTGTCAGGTCTTGTCTTAGGTAATTAAACTTTGACAGCCTTCTAGATTGGCCAGATCGTATTTTCAAACATTCAACATATATTGACTAGCGGTCTTTCTGAATAGGTAGCCAAATCAAAAAGATAGCATCGTTTCATGCACTGTATTGTGTCATGAAGAGTATTATATTATTTCTACACTTATTCTTTTCAATACATAATAAAACGATTTGTTTTAAGATTTCATGTGCGAATTCATTAAGGAGCAAGATTAGATTATTTTTCACTTAGTTTGGATGTGATGCATTTTGCTTTTGAATCGAATTACATGTGTTTAGCACTTCATTTTTTAGTGAAAATGAATACAGCACAAATGTATGTACAAAACACTTGATTCGGTTATCCGTGTTTCAATTTCAATCTATATGGAAAACAATGTGACATTCATATGGAATTCATACGGAAACTAAAGGTAACGATTTATCTTATCGTTTTGATGGGCATTTAAAATAATTGTAGCATGATTTCCACAAAATATCTACAGTTTTTACACTTATTTTGAGAGTTGAGTGGAATTTTCATTTGTTGATGTGATAGTTTGAATGTTTTACACAAGGTCCTCAACAAAGATGCACAGGTTAATCTGTGCTACACAATACGATTTTCAATGTGCTGCCCATATTTTAAAATTGATACAGATCGCAAAAACCGATCATAGACTTAGTCCACAGACTAACAGACATGACAGTATGAGTAAATTCTTATAAAAAATAATTTTTCGTGATGCACTAGCTCCACCTATATTGTACTGCGCGAACTATTTACTATCTGTACACCCCTTGAGTTATGTAAAAGTTTTTTTACTAGTTGGTTTCTTCTCGTTTGTCAACACCGCTTGCATTGATGCCTGATTTCATCAAAATATTTGAAAATGAATCGTCACAATAAATTATTGGATTACGTTGATTATATATTTAACTTTTTCGCGATGTTGGAAGGTAACCATTTATTTGACTCAACGTTGTTCATCTAGACTATTTTTTATTGTGTCGGTAGTTTTCACCAGAAATTAAGTGGCGGCAGACCAGAAGCAAGTAAATATTGTAACAAAACGGGTTCGATTTTGTCTTGCGTTGGAGGATGAGAAATAGGCACAATTATGTATATAGTTTTGGCCATATGTATTAAATCTGTATCCTGCATGAAATTCGCATGAACGTATACAAATCAATACATTACAGATAATTCTGTATGAATGGCAACTCTGTTGGTAAATGAAAAAAATAAACACAGTCTAGATGACAGACAGGATGTTTTTGATAGGATAACGTGGCGCCATCATGACACATGTGAGTACTGTCCCAAATAAAGGAATATTCGAAAAGACCGTTAAAATGATTGAAGAATCTAATTTGAGTGTCCTGTCTGTTAGTCTGTGCTTAGTCTTCGAAATTCTTCAATTTGCTAGGGAAAGCGGAGTGATGATGCATATTTCAGACGAATTATTCTGTCGAATATAGACTTTTGAACAAAATGACCGGGCATCCCCGAATACAGAAGTAAATCAGTGGTTTTTCAAATATGGGCGAAACTTACAAAAACAAACAAATCGAATTTCTCTTTCCTACGAATAAATATTGAAAAACGGAAAGAAAACAGAAAAAACTAGCATACCGCTCAGATATACACCAAAAATTATACGATTTATCAAAAATTGATCTAAAATATACGATAATTTCTAAACAGAAATTGAAACCAGCATTAGGAACATTCATCGATGTATTTCTTTATTTACTGTCAATGTTAGTTTCGCCTTCATTTGGAAAACAGCTGAAATGACAAATTTATTTTGTTTACGCTCTCTCGATTATCTTTGCCTTATGCATAATAGTGTTGAATAATGATGGAGTATTTACTGTAGACTGAACATCTTTTATGTCATCTAACACAAACATTTAGGAAGTTAGCGAAAACAGGAATGAGTTATCAACAGAAGAGGAAGTTTTTCCTCTATGGTGTCCATTTAGACGGCTAAGACCTCTCATGGCCCATCTTACCACAAAAGAAGTAATCATACAGTGGAATCGCCGATCAATTCAAGCTCATAGCAAGTCGTGGAGCATAATCTAGAACGACAACCAATCGACTTCGTGCTGTTGTTTTGTAGGTAATGTAGTTTCCTTTTGCTGTTAAACAAATATTTAAAACTCATACACATTATCATTCAAGGAAGGGAGGGGGTTTCGAACGGTGGGGAAGGCGCAAAAATTTGAAAGAAATGTCAAGTTATTTGCAGTAATAAGTACTCTATTGTTCATGGAACGTAATGTTTAACCCATTATAACCCAGGGGTTCCCAAATTTGAACCAAATGAGCAGATATCATCAATACCATCTTATTTTGTGTTGAAGATGTTGGGAAATGAAAAATCACAATTAAAAATCTTTTCCTAACGAAATTATCCTATATATAATCATACGCTGGGACAATACAGTAGCAACAAAATTATAAGATATAAGTATATTTTGAAGGTGATATTTATATATATTTCTTTTAAATAGTACCGGTAGAAGTAGTATCGGAGATAAAGGCACTATCAAAATTTAATTCAAAATAGATTTATACTTAATCTTGAATTTTTTCCTTATATAAGACCAACTGTTTCTTGCGTTACATTTACATTTACCTACAATAATTTTATTTAGCAAAACTGACACCCGGACCTTGCCAAAGGTTACAAGTCCGGTGTTGTTCGGGATGCCCTCAAACGAATTGCGACATGAAAAACTTTCACAATTGTTGGTGGTTGTCAATTGGCACCTGCAAGGAATAAAATAATTCTTCGTTATTCTAGTTTATTTACAAATAATATAAAAACAACCGTGGAGTAAAATACGAGCAATGTACGAGAAATAATGTACAGCATTTCGAATTCAAAGAAATTTAGTAGCCAAGGTTGAATCGGTTTCAGTCTGTATAAATAGAATAGAATCGTAATTTTGGTGGAACAATAAGGTAAACTCTGGCGAATAAAATCAGATTCCGTATAAACGAATAACATAAACTAACTATACCAGATATCGTCAAACATTCAAGAACATGGTTTGAAACATACATGGAATAGTTTTTTGCGCTTTCGATCTGTATTGGGCAAAGTTTTATTTAAACTATTTGAAGTGTTCAGTCTTCACATTTCATGGGAACCATTAGAAGGCCGATGAATCTAAATACAAACACAAATACATATATTGCATAGCGTATTCCAAAGTTCCAGTTAATATTTATAACTATGCCAGAACATTTTTCAAAAGAAATAAAATAGGACAAAGATACTTATCACTAGAATAATCATAAATAATTCAACCTTACAATTCGAACAGAATTGTATCTGCGTTTTTTAATCGTCGAAAAGCATCTTCAATTGTCTGATTTCTATATATTTTAGTAATCGCAAAATGTTTGTTTGAAAAACAGTGCAATCGTAACCAGAAACCAGCACCGTACTCATTTAAAGTATCAAAGCGTACCTCTTTCTGCATTGAAATTCACCCTTCTCGAATCCCAGGTCGACTGCACGACATTCGCATCAACCGCAAAACAACCGTGAATCTTCTCGCTTTCTTGAACAGCAGTCGGTGAACTCGAGACGGGCGAGCGAGCGAGCGAGTGAGCGCTAAATTGAAAGCGTTTCAAGTTTCTTAGCCTCTACTCACCTGTCGCCTGCCGGTTTCCACCCTACAGCCAACTACCGCCGTCATCCATTGCCACCCAACCCAGCATCACTGTGATATGGTAACATCATCGCATATAATAGGCCGAGTGTCTGACTGCTGCTGACTGCTGACGGTGCGGTGGTGTAAAGCCACTGCTTCGTGGTAAACTGAGACGAGTCATTCTGGTTCACTAGTTAGTTACCTATGGGGGTAAATATCTTGCCACGGTCTGCTCCCCGAGTCACAGCCAGCCACACGAAACGTACGGGAAAAAGATGCTGTTTGACAGAAAGGGCATTCGGATAGGAAAATGTACAGGAAAAAAAGTAAAAGAAGTGAACTCACTAAATCGCTTACTAGTGGAACAGATTTTCTTCAATTCCACTTCATCCAGTTGGAAAAACGGTGAAAGGAATGTGTACAATGTAGTAATAAAGTACCAGCATCACTTGCTGGGCGCCACCGAGACTACTTGTCGACGTCGAGTGTTTGAATTTATTTGTTTTCTCTTGTAACCTCTCACTTTTTTGTTTGTTTGCTGTTGGATCCGAAAGTATGTGGAAAAAATGAATGAATGAATGGTACGCGCGCAACACATCGTTCGTATTTCTTTTCACACCCCTCGAGTTCTACGCTTGAACATATTGCTCCCTCTCTGATCCAATATGTGAAAACTTTAAAAGTACAAATCATTATTGCGTTGCCTAGGGCGATATTTTGAGCTATGGTTTCCAGTCTTCACGTATTTATTCATTTATCTTGAATTCGTTATGCATATTAAATATTTCAACTTATCAAAAATATGGTCTAACTCCATCTTGAAGTACTACAAATGGGTTAAGCGATCAGCGAAAAAAGTTAACCAAATGTCCTTCACTCAGCTTTAGCTTGCATTTTATTAACCTAAGTTATAGTTAGAAACCAGTGATTCCCATATTTATCCTTAAACTCCAAACGGTCATTACTTGGGTCGTGAGACGTCTCAACTAATTAAAAACTCGTATAAAAGAAAAAGATTTGGCTTAAGCAGCTCACGAAGTTAACGTCGCTTTCGCTTGATGCCAAACCTAACCCAGTTTCCACTCTAACTGCTGTCAAACCGTTTGTTTGAAACTAGTTTCGAACCTAATTTCAACGTTGTTAAACTGAAAATCGAACCTGGTTTTTATATTAGGTTTGCTCAAATCCCCGGTGCTAAGTGCAAAACAAACACAGTTCCGTGAAACGTCTATGTTTGATGAAACAACCTAGCGTTAGTTTCATTTCTCTCAATCAAAAACCACATAAGCCGTCCTTGTCTCAGTAATGTTCTACACTTGAAAGCTTTCGCACCGTAACCGTAGAAACTTCTAGGCAACTTCTAGAATTCATTGTTCTGCTTTTATGCAGCAAGAAAGTTAACGCGAAACTTGTTCTGTACTTTGATGTTGTCAAAAGTTTAACGCGTACGTTTATGCAGCAAAAAAGTTTTTTTATGTTATTGTGGATCACTCTTGGTTGCTTGGGATATGTAATAGGCTTTGTACCCTTTTCAAAAAAGTCACAGCAAATCAAATCTTCACAAGATTTTTATAGGCAAAGACCCAGTTAAAACCGCCATTCAGCACAAGAATTAGAACTAGAGTCCGCCGTGTTTTGCCACCAGAGCTTAAAAGAGCACGCATTCTCAATGAAAGAATACAATCCAACAGTCTCATTTTCAATATCATGAACAAAAATTTTTCGATTTCATGGCAGCTATAGTTTCATGGCAGCTATAATAAATTCCTCTTTTTACAAGTAAAAAGAGTTTTTGGTTGTTGTTGAAGCATACATAACACCTTCTGCACCTGGCGTAATCTTCTAAGACATTTGGCATATTTTTTTCCATTTTGCGATTTTTTCTAAGCGAACCGAAGTTACGCTGTTTTTTTTTGTCGGATTTTGTTTACGCGGTACGTATCCCCCGCGTAGAAAGAGACTTAGAGTGTAGAGCGAGAATTACACAATGAAACATTGTTAATTCTGTTATAGATGAGTACTAGGGGTTTCTCAGTAATAATAACACTAGACACGTTAGGTTTAGTCAACGACTGGTAAGAGAGACCAGCTCTATATTGTACGTCTCTTTTTATATGAAGTTCTGCAAAGCTACTTACTCTCACATGCTGAGAAGTGTACTAATAAAGGGTTTAGACAAATAGTTCGAACAAGTACATTACAATTCTTGCCCTTTAAGTTTTCAGTTTCCATTAAAGAATTATATAAATTCATATGTAGTTAGATAGTATACAATACAATTCAAAAATAACTAATTCATTACACAATAATCATGCGAAAAGATTTTCATTCGATGTCACTTCACTGTGATGTAATTATCATTACTTTCTCGATCGCGTCTTACTTCGCGTAAGCACTGGACTCCGTGAACACTCCCTCAATTGTTTGACACGTTTTCGATCGCTTGTAGTACTATGCTCCGAATCTTCCATGTTGGAGTTACTGATGGAATCTTCATCCGAATTCATTGCTTCTCTCTGACGTTTCATTCGTTGCATTGGTACTCCTATAATAGCTTTCGATTTAATCTGCTGCACCAATTTGAGCTGAGACCTGTGGGCGTTGATTGTTGACCTGCCAATAGAAATGCAAAAAACATTTGTGGAAATTCTTTTAACAAAAGTTGCCTCGATCCATTTTTCTAACTCCCTTCTGTTAGGATTTCTGTATAAAATTCTATCACCCAACATTAATCTCGAAAACTGATCAGGCGGAGGCGTATTCCATTCAATGGCTAAATCAGCCGGCTCATTCAAAATTTCCTCTGAAGATTTTTTTAAATAACTCTTATAATGACTTTTAGGATGTATTAAATCTAATAAAATCTTTGGTTTATAGCTTAAAACTTTCTCAGATGGAAACCGATCGTCCGAAGTAGAGCATGTATTCCGATAATTAACTAAAAAATATGTTATTCGATCTTCAATAGATAAACTTCGTGTTTGAGAATCTAGAATAAATTTTTTATAAACTTCTTTTACAACACGTACCATGCGCTCGGATTGGCCGTTACTACTAGGGTTATAGGGCGGACTTTTTAGAACGACAATTCCTTGTTTTTCCATAAATGACACAAAACCCACCGAATTAAATGGAGGGCCGCCATCTGTAACTAGGACATCCGGAAGACCGAATCTTGAAAATAAAATTGTAAATTTCCTTATAACCCTATCTGTATCCGTCCCTTAATTCATCAGTTCGATTTCAAGCCACTTAGAGTAACTATCCACCATCAGAAGGAAACATTTTTGATCGAAATAAAAAAAATCAGCATGTAATCTGCTAAACGGACGTGTCGTGGGGATCCAAGCCGAAGAACAATCTTTCTTTGGAACCGGAGTTGTTTTCAAGCAAGACTGACACTGTTTGACAAACTTTTCTATATCTGCGTTTATTCCTAACCAGAATGAACATCGCCTAGCCATCTGTTTCATCTTTATTATGCCATTATGATTGGCATGTAAGAGATTCAGGATTTTACCTCGCATAGAAAAGGGAATGAACACCCTATCTTTGTATAGCAAGCAACCATTCGATTCTTCTAAATCATCCTTTAGAGAATGAAGAGCTTGCATTGATTTATCAATCCGCTGAGTCCATCCGTTTTTTAAAAAATGTTTTATCCTAGACAAAAATTGATCTTTATCCATTTCCTGTGCTATTACTAAAAAATTTAAAGGAATCTCATTGAAAAAGTTTATGTTTTTGATTTCTCCCGTGTCTATATTTGATGGCACTTGTTGTGTTAATGGGAAAGTAAACGCAGAAATCTGCGTTTCCCATTTGCGAAGCAGGTCTGTACCGAATTTCGTACTGGTAGATAGACAACTCCATCACATATCGCTGTAATCTCGTAACACATAATTGATTTTTCCCTTCTTTCCCGAAAATTCCCAACAACGGCTTATGATCCGTATATATCGTAAACTGCTGCCCGAATAAATATTTATGGAATTTTTTAATCGTGCATACCAATGCCAGCGCCTCTAGATGTAAAATTGGGTATGATTGTTGAGCGGTGTTTAAAGAGAATGATGTGAAACTAATTGGCTTCTCCTTGCCACCGATCACATGTGCTATTACGCCTCCTAAACCGTAATTACAAGCATCCGATACCACCACTATTGGTTTCGCTGGGTCATAGTATTCCAACAATCCTGTCTTCAACAATGCTTCTTTACTGTTCACGAAGGCTTCTTGGCAACTGTCGTCCCATACAAACCTCACATTTTTCTTTAGCAGACCATACAAGGGTTTAAGTTTTCCTGATAAATGAGCTATGAATTTTCCGTAGTAATTCAACAAACCCAGATAGGCTTTCAGTTCTGAAACATTAGTAGGAGTTTTAGCTTGTTGAATCGTCAAAATTTTTTCTGATGATGGTAAAAGTCCTTTGTCGGTTATAACATGGCCCAAATAAGGTAAACTGGACACAAAGAACTTACATTTTGAAAAATTCACCTTCACATTGGCTTTGCTAAGTCTACCGAGAACTAGCAATAACTTCTCTTTGCAATCTTTTTCTGTTGCCCCACCGATCAACACATCATCCAGATAACAGCACACCAATTTCAAACCCACTAAAATCCATGGTCCATGATTTGCTGGAATATGGACGCACTGGAAGATGCCCCCTGCGGTAATCAGTTATAGGTATATAAACCTTTGATGGTATTTATGACTAAATATTTTCGAGACCGCACTGACAGCTGAAGCTGCGTATACGCCCCCGTCAGATCAAGGGAACAAAACACCTTGCAACCCGAAATAGATGCAAAGATATCTTGCGCTAAAGGAAGAGGATATGTATTTGGTATGATGACTTTATTGATAGATACCTTGCAGTCTATAACGAGCCTTATCTCTTTATCTTTTTTTAGTACAATGACAACTGGTGAGGCCCACTCACTCACATCAACTGGTGTAATAACTCTCTGATTCTCCAACTGTTCTAGATGATCTATCACTTTCTGTCTTAATTGATACGGGACATCATACGCCTTTTTAAATATCGGTTGTTCTGTTTTAAAAGTTAAATCGGCCTCGAAACCTGTAATTGGTTCAGATAAGTCCCTCTCAAAAACATTTGGAAATTGAGATTTTATTATACCTAAGTTATCGTCATGCTTTTTATCAATTTCCAAATTATTCACAGCCATCGATCCCAAAAACATGTTTCTCCAAATTGGATAAAAAATGTCGAGCCAGTCTCTTCCTAGCAAAGGAGTGAAACTATGCTTTCCATCCAGCACAATCAAACCTAATTCTCTTTCCATTTCATTCACCCTGACCCGCGCGAAAACTTTTCCGTAAATATCTAGTGGCTTACCATTTACCACAATCAGTTTGCTTTGACAGTGTTTTATGGGCAATTTGTAAAATTTAGTCATATATGTTGATTTGCTGATAACTGATACAGCTGCACCACAATCAATCTCCATCCTAAGACTTACACCTTCTATATTAGCTTTCACTAAACATGGCTCGCTAATATGGTTTACAGATGAAATCATCATACATGGATAAACATCATCATCCGCATCACTCTGTTCTGTAATTCGTAAACGTTTAAAATCATAGGTTTCATCTGAGTTATCTCTCTGGTCAATAAAGTTTACAGATCTACGATTTTCCCTACTTCTACAATTTCTCTGAATGTGGCCCCGCTTTTTACCCGCGCGAAAACTTTTCCGTAAATATCTAGTGGCTTACCATTTACCACAATCAGTTTGCTTTGACAGTGTTTTATGGGCAATTTGTAAAATTTAGTCATATATGTTGATTTGCTGATAACTGATACAGCTGCACCACAATCAATCTCCATCCTAAGACTTACACCTTCTATATTAGCTTTCACTAAACATGGCTCGCTAATATGGTTTACAGATGAAATCATCATACATGGATAAACATCATCATCCGCATCACTCTGTTCTGTAATTCGTAAACGTTTAAAATCATAGGTTTCATCTGAGTTATCTCTCTGGTCAATAAAGTTTACAGATCTACGATTTTCCCTACTTCTACAATTTCTCTGAATGTGGCCCCGCTTTTTACATCGGTTACATATCAAATGGGTATGGTTATCTCTTGACCTATCATAATTGTTTCGGGAAAAGGAACGGCGAACATATCCGTTTCTGCCGAAATATCTAGACCTGCCGCCACTGCGACTACGACTGGGAGTTCGATCTCGAAATCTGACAAACGGTCTACTTTGTCTACTCAACTCACCCCGGAGCTCAGCATCTCTATTACCCAATCGGTGTTTTACAGAGAGAATTTTACCTGCATCGTCCCCAAGAAATTTCGCTCTCAAGTTTGCTAACTCACTTCTCATCACAAGCTGCTCCACTTCTTCCAACATTACACCGTCCTGCATTAATAATTTTTTTTTATTTTTCATCTCTTAAGCCCAATATGATTCGATCTTTTACAGCTTCATCTTTATGATCCCCAAAACCGCAATTTTCTCCCAGTAACTTTATAGCAAGAATATAATTCTCTGCAGACTCTTCTATGCCCTGCATTCTGTTGTGAAATTTATAACGGTACATCATATTTGGTTCACTTTTATCCAAACGATCCTTTAATTTACCGATCATATCAACATAATTTATCGTATTTAAATCTCTTCCTCGATAGAGTAACTTAAGCTCTTCAAAAATGACAGGTCCGCTCAAAGTAATAAATAAACTTCGTTTTCTTTCATCTTGTACACTGTTTAGCTGATAAAGGAACCCCATACGTTCCATATAATGACTGAAGCTAGACCCTCTTATATAATGATCAACGCTGCCAATTAAAGACATGTTGAATCTTAAATATGCTATTCAGGAAATAATATCAGAAAAGGAGTGAAAAAGAATAAATTAGAACGACTTACGTGACCTGAAACTCAATCTTGCTCACTTATGCTTCTTGCTGCTCTCCGCTCACGAACGCGCCTCTCTCGAATTAAAGACTCACGGACTCCCAGGTCACTTTCTTTGCTCACCAGCCCTTTGCTCACTGGGTCTCGGCTCACGGATACTCAGCTCGTTTAGTACACGGATTCTTGGCTCACTAAACTCCGTCTTACTTAGCTCAAAGTCTATCAACTTTATCGAATCAAATACTCTCAAATCACTAAGCTCACCGCAATAACTCACAATTCACAGGATTTTTTTTGCCTGAAACACGCACTTTATAGAGATTTATAGCAGCCAGATTATTCTGCTCACCGATTGCACTCACTGGCGGGAATTTTACTTATCCAGCATCCACTGTTTATTTACTGGCCAGATAACATGCGATTTTCGACTTAGAATTTATTTTCTTTTTTTCCTTTTTTTTTACACTGAATTATAAACTTCACGGAGCACGCTAGTATAAGCGAATTACCCTGGCCTTAATAAAACCTGGCGTATGCCGACCCACGCCACTTTTCAAAATGGCGATACTTGTTAGAAACTGTATTACCTCAGAATGGTCGTTTGCTTGTTAAACAATGCCTCTTTTTTTAAAGCGCACGCAACCCAGAACAAATGATAAAACTTTTAGGCAAAACTAAATTTCACTGGGTGCGATTTATCACACGCTTACCGTTGCACATAGCCGACTTATGGACTATTGCAATTTTCAACTCGTCGCCACTGTTATAGATGAGTACTAGGGGTTTCTCAGTAATAATAACACTAGACACGTTAGGTTTAGTCAACGACTGGTAAGAGAGACCAGCTCTATATTGTACGTCTCTTTTTATATGAAGTTCTGCAAAGCTACTTACTCTCACATGCTGAGAAGTGTACTAATAAAGGGTTTAGACAAATAGTTCGAACAAGTACATTACAAATTCCATACTCTAACAAAACTATTTTCGTGTCAATGTGGGGTTTAAAGTATATCTATCACACAAATAACTTTGATTGACCTTAATGTTTCACTTTCAGAACGCTTGCACTTGTTTTGACGCAACGTAGCAGGTTTATATCAAAATGACGATAAATCACAAAAAAAAATTTTTACTAGTTATAATTCTTAATTATATTTACTTTGTCATTCAGCGCTCAAAACTCTTACTACTGGAACACAGCGAAAAGTCGATTACACAAAAATATCGATATCTCCCTTAAAAATGGACGGATTTCGACAATCTATGGCTTGTTGAATAGCTATTATGCTCATGCCTCAGCCCGCTCCTTTTTAATTTTTCGTGAATGACATTGACAGCTGTCTAGTAACCCCATGTACACTAAGACAATTGGCAGATGACGGCGTGGTTTCAGTTACTGGACCCAAAGCTATTGATCTGCATAAACCATTGCAAGATACCTTAGATAACTTGTCCGTTTGGGCTGTTCATCTTGGTATCGAATTCTCTGCGGAGAAAACAGAGTTAGTCGTCTTTTCAAGAAAGCATGATCACGCGCAGCTTCAGCTCCATATGATGGGAAGAATGATCCAACAGGTTTTAACTTTTAAATACCTCGGGGTGTGGTTCGATTCCAAATGCACGTGGGAGGACACATTAGGTATCTGATAACGAAATGCCAACAAAGAGTAAATTTTCTTCGAACAATAACAGGATCTTGGTGGGGTGCTCACCCGCAAGATCTAATAAAATTGTATCAAACAACGATACTTTCAGTGATGGAATATGGATGCGTTTGTTTTCGTTCCGCTGCAAACTCTCATATTATCAAACTTGAGCGAATTCAGTACCGTTGTTTGCGAATTGCATTAGGCTGCATGCATTTGACACATACAATGAGTCTTGAAGTTCTGGCGGGAGTTCTTCCATTAAAAGATCGATTTTGGGAGCTTTCATCACGCCTGCTAATAAGATGTGAGGTACTGAATCCCATGGTAATTAATAATTTCGAACGACTAGTCGAGCTTCGATCTCAAACAAAATTCATGACAGTATATTTTAATCACATGTCACAGGAAATCAACCCATCAAGATATATTCCTATCCGCGACAGCCTCCTAAATGTCCCTGACTCAACTTTATTTTTCGATACATCCATGCAGCGCGAAGTGCGTGGAATCCCGGATCATCTACGCTCGACGGAAATCCAAAAATATTTTCAAGTAAGTTCAGGCATATTGACTCTGAGAAAATGTTTTACACGGACGGATCACGAATTGAAGAAGCGACAGAGTTTGGTATGTTCAACAATAATGTTTCGGCCTCATTTGAAGAACCTGCATCTGTTTATATAGCAGAGTTAGCAGCAGTTCATTTTAGTTTGAGTGTAATCGTCACATTATCTCCAAACCATTATTTCCTCTTCACAGATAGTCCAAGTGCAATTGAAGCCATTCGCTCAAACATGACTGGCAAGACTGAACCGTTTTTCCTGGGCAAAATAAAACAGTGCCTGAACGATATATTGAACAATAAATATCTAATCACTATTGTCTGGGTCCCGGCTCATTGCTCCATACCTGGCAATGAAAGAGCCGATATTTTAGCCAAACGTGGTGCTTTTGAGGGTGAAATTTATGAGCGACCGATTGCTTTCAACGAATTCTATAGCGCGACTCGCCAAAGAACACCTGCCAGATTCTTGGGATAAAGATGATCTGGGTCGGTGGATGCACTCAATTATTCCGAAAATATCGACAAAGGCATGGTTCAGAGGACTGGATGTGAGTAGGGATTTCATTCGTATGATGTCCAGACTCATGTCCAATCACTACACGTTAGACGCACATCTCCTTCGAATTGGACTCTCCGAGACTAATCATTGTGCTTGTGGCGAAGGTTATCGGGATATTGATCATGTCGTTTCGACATGCGTGGAGTATCGTGATGTCAGATCTCAACTAATAAATTCTTTGCGTACCCAAGGTAGACTATCCAATGTCCCAGTTCGAGACATTCTTGCTTGTCGTGACCTTCCATACATGAAACTTATTTATCATTTCATAAAGAAAATTGGAGTTTCAATTTAATAAAGGCCCCTTTTAATACTTAGTTCTGATTCCAACTGCGTCCATGAGTTCAACCAATAGCTAAATTAAAATAGAAATTATGTAATGATACAAACAAACTCGAAACAGTTTATGAAATTATCAACAAAATGTCTGAAAACAACAGCTTATTTTATAATTTATAGAAGTTAATCGTTTGGTTCAAATAATATTTCCGAGTAGATTTCATAATTAATGACGAGTTACCTAAGATGATTTTTAAGTAATAAGAGGAATATGTTTTAATAAATTCAAATCGTTGTGACTATGTTAGAATTAAATTAGGATAAGAATTTTATGTAAAAGTGATGCTACGGCGAAGAAAAACTTATGTAAACTGCCTTAAGAAATAAACGTATTCATTAAAAAAAAACTATTATCGTGCGGTTTCTAATTCAATCAAAATATTCTGTTTTCAAGGTCCATTGTGACAGATATTGTCAAAAAACTGAAAATTTTACATAAAACTTCGCATAAATCAAAAAGTAAACACTCGATCTCAAAACCATTCAATAGCGTTCAGAATGACGGGAAAACCTTTTTTTTGCGACTAGTTTGATCAAAATCGGTCCAGTCATCTCTGAGATCTCGACCTTTTTGTTGACAACACACATACAGACCCACACACATACACACACGGACATTTGCTCAGTTCGTCGAGCTGAATCGATTGGTATATAACACTCGGCCTTTCGGGCCTCGGAATAAATTTCTAAAGTTTTAGCGAATTCTATTCCTATTTTTATACATAAATATAAAAAAGGTAAAAATAATGAATTGAATGTATGAATTTATAGCAAACCTCCCGACAGCCGGCTGCCCAGAGTTTTGTCGAGTTTCGAAAGAAATTTCGTATATTAGTAGGAAGCACATATTAATACAAAACGCGATAAAATCCAGAGCAACAAACACATGATACTATTATTCAAAAATTTACTAACAAACAACCTCTTCCTGTGATGCATGTAGAAATGCATAGAATTCTTTGGTTTCAAGTTGCAACATGCATTGAACTAGCAATCCTTCCTTTCCAAGTAGATCTGCATTCGGACGTGGCTGGCGTCGGTATTGATCCGTATGCAGGGATCAATTCAGTTTACACAATGTGAAACCAGAGAAACAAATTGCAAGCCTAATTGGTTCTAATAAAAAACGGAGTAGCAACACACGGGCGGTCTCTAATGCTGATGTTAATTCTATTACTTTTCCATAGAGAAATAGATCTCACCAGTATTCTATATTTATCACTGAATGTTCGTCCAACAATATGATAATTAGTGTAAAAAATCAGCATTCGAACGTAGAGCAACACTGATTGAAAAAAAATATTCATATCAAACCATTTTAAGAATCATTAAACAAACAGACTTCAAATGCGTCTCAATGTTTTAATATTGCTACTATGTTTTTACTACTTGCCACGAGAAATAAAAAAGATTTATTGATTGCTCTAGGTAGCCGGCTTCCGAGAATATTATATATAATAAATCTTGCGTTAATTTATATTCTGACGAGTAACCTAAACATCTAAAACCTTCTAAAACTCAAATTCATGAAAGTCAACGTTTGTCTACGTGGAGGTAGAACCGGTTTTGTGCAATATCTAGGCAGTGTTTTAAATGTTTTGATTTAAAAAAAATAAATGCAAAATTTAGTCAAACCTGGCAGAAATATTTTTCAGCACCTATGATTCACCTAATACAAAACAGATTTGAAAAATCTGTTTTAATCCACCAAGTGGTGTAAAGAGACCTTTCTCATTTTCATTTTCTCCTGTATATTACAGCAGAAATTCCTCGAAATACTACAATTAAAAAAAGGTTTAGAAAATAGTTTTGAAGATTTGTGTTGCATAATAGTGAAAATCTTTTCAATCATGTGTGAAAAAGTGAAGTGAGTTACATTTTATTACATTTAATTACTATTGTATACAAACTTATTTACGATTCTCTATGAAGATTTGAGTTTTGGAAAAAATGTACTAGTAGTCGAACTTGAATATCTTTTATGGGATTATCAATGGTTGGTTTATTTGGTTACAGACTCTCATGGTCGGCAAACTAGAGAAATTAACTAGCAAATATAAAGAGGTAGCTCATGAAAAAAAAAATTCTTCAAACTGCCATTTTTACACTAGGCACCCTACCTCCGGAAGCAGGGTTTAAGCCGCATTGAAATAGGAAGTTTGTGGAAATCGGTTCAGCCATCTCCGAGAAAAGTGAGTGACATTTTTTCACATTTTACACCCTGTAATTCACATTTTCACCCTGTAATTCCTTCATTTGAATATAGGTTTGTGAAAATCGGCTGTGCCATATCCGAGAAAAGTGAGTGACAATATTTGTCACACAAACACACACACATACACGCACACAGCTGCGTCTAACGGTATATGACATTCGGCCTCGGTTCAAAAAACGGTGAGAAAAGCAAACAGGTATATCTTTAACATTGTGGAAGTATAAATTTACGAAACACCTCAGCTAGAGCATACAAACTATTTCTTTCCTGCAAAATTGTTTATTAATGATATTTTATTCATTAGTTTGTGAGTTATTGTGCGAGGAGTGACGCTACTTTTGTTGTTTTCAGAACAAGGGATCGAAAACAGTTTTGTGTTTTATTTTTACACTGCTTATTTATGGGAAAATAAACCGTTCAAGCGAAGCAATTGCTTGAAAGTGTTACGGAGACACCGCTCCATCAGAAACAACAGTAAAACGTTGGTTTGCTGACTTCAAATGCGGTCGTAGAGACACCGATGATGCAGAACCCAGTGGACGTCCAAATGAGACAGTAACACCAGGGAACATAAAAAAATCCACAAAATCGTTTTGAATGAACGAAAAGTGAAGTTGCATGAGTTGGTAAAAATGTCAAAAGAACGTGTTGGCTTTATATTGCATGAGCATTTGACTATAAGAAAGCTCTGTTCAAAGTGGGTGCCGCGTTTGGTCACTGTTGACCAAAAACGAGAATGTGTTGATGATTCTGAGCAGTGTTTGGCCACGTTTAAACGTAACAAACCGAAATTTTTGCGTTCATATGTGACAATGGATGAAGCATGGATTCATCACTTCACTCCGGAATCAAAACGATCGTCATCTGAGTGGGCAGCAAGTGGTGAACTTCGTCCAAAGCACCTCGTCCATAAAACACAACAATCGGCTGTAAAGGTGATGGCCTCGGCATTTTGGGATGTGCGTGGTGCAATATTTATCGACTTTCTTGAGAAAGAAAATACCATTAACAGTAAATATTATATAGCGTTATTGAAGCGTTTGAAGGATGAAATTGCAAAGAAACGACCGCATATGGCAAAAAAAACATTGATTCATCAAGACAATCGCGTCGTGTCACAAGTCAATCAAAACTATGGCAAAACGACATTATTTAAACTTTGAATTGTTACTAGATTGTTGAAAAAAAAGTTCGGCGCGCAACGAGTTGTTTCATATGGATATAGCACATGCCACGTGCTTAATTGGGTATCAAAATTGTTGCTTGCCAAATGACATAATGACGGAATGTTCAATCCGGCCGCCTGTCACGACGCCATCTTGATGAGATCAAAATCGGACCTGCAAAATCAGCTGATTACAACGTAAACAAACAAACAGTAATACATTTGTTTTACGTGTTTATCTTGTTTAGTGCACGAAAATTAGTGAATTTTGGGTCGACTCTGTCACAATAACTTGTCGGTTTATCTAAAATACAGCAGACAGTGTTTTGAGACATCAAGTGGAGATAATTTTCACAATTTGAGAGTCGCGATGAGTATCAAAACATCGCAGTGTTTGGGGCTCGAAACGCGAGGGGCTCAACGTAATTGGTATACATTCAAATGGCTGGTGCTCACATACCGCTGTCGGATGGGTGGTTCAATCATATGTTGTAGAAAACTCCTGTAGGCCGGAAAAAAAAATTTGATATCATTTACCAGTTGATGAATTGGAGTCAGATGAATAGTATTGGTTGTCGCAGGCGCGAGTTTAACTAATCAGAATATTTTTGAAAGAATCAATGAAAAGATTGTGCTGTAGAAGCGCTAAGGTCAAACTAAGAGATTTTCTTTGCATTTTGCTTTCTAATGGTTTAGATTACACTAAGCTCACATAATAAGTGGTAATTAGATCAATGTTCAAGATGATAACCATAATGGAACGAGACTGTCATTTCATAATTCATATTCTGTGAAGAATATTCAAATTAGTAGGATGAATATCAAATTAAAATGCAAGCGTCGTCTCTCCAAGCAACAAAAAGTTCCGCAGTACCTGAAAAATATCCACTTTATTAAAGCTCGCAAGTACGCGGGGTACTTTTTGGCAACATGAACGTACAGAACATGTTCTGAGAAAACTTTTTTACTGCTTAAAAGCTGTAAAAGCTGCAAAGTTTGTTCTGTACAGTCGGGTGAACATTCGAGTAAGAGTAACTCCATAAGCCAAATCTTTTTCTACGAACTTTTAGTTACTTGGGCTAAGTACAAACTGTAAACATATCCTACTCTACTGAATGAACAACTCTAGAAGAGAAACTCTTCAACATTGTGTTAGGCTTATCAATACAAAATTCTGGTTAGTGAGTTTTTTTATCGATTACCGAAAGCAAGAATCACATCTGGAAGAGAAAACGTGGCACCTAATATCCTTTATGTCGATGCCATTAGAGAGAGATCTCTGTTCAGTGCTTCGATTCAAAGGGTGAGATGATAATCTGTACCTTTGCTCAATTTTTGCTTAACACAAGTATTTCACATTTTCACATTAATTTTTGGTGATATCTCTTTTTTGGACTAAAGCGAATGTGTGTCGAATTCCGTTGATTTTAGGTTAATCGGAAAAATAGTGGAGAGAAGCGTTAACAACATTAGACGTTTGATCACTCTGCATCCGAAAATATAAATAGAAAAAAAAATTAGGCGAGACGAAGTTCGACGGATCAGCTATCGAAATTTTAAACTTGCGCACCTGGCACAATCGGTTTCTTGTATTGCAAAGCTTTCTTAGTGATTAAAAACACTGTGAAAGTATTTTTTTCGTCAATTAGCACCAACACTTCTTCAATAAAGTCTTGATTAACTTAAAATACAGTATCTAATTTACCCAAACCTGACATTTTAAGTGACCAACCATCACTTTGGGCACTAATGAATTTAATATTAAAAATGCTTTATGCTTCGCATCATTTTTATAATAGCCAATATTTACAAAATATCTACATTTGCATTAAACATCCATTTCCCCAGCCCCAGTTCGAAAGTTCCCTTCACGGATACAGTAAATTCTGATTGATTCCGAATGGCTCGATAAATCACCCGTCCGGTAAACATTATCGTAAACCAATGGTCAATTCATTCAGCCAAACCGAAAATCGACCGTAAAAAAAACGAACGAAAATCCTTACGAAATCCCCCACATTATAGCCACATAAAACATCAAAAGTAGAATTAACGCCATACCGCCGACGCCGCATCATTTCACTTCATCCCAATTCCATTCTCCACCTTCTGGGTCGGTCGTCCGCACACATTGCAAGTTCTGCTTTCGAGAAATCAAATTATGCTCTGGATATTACAAGCCGAACGCCCGCCGTATCAAAGCTAAGAGGGCATCAACTTCCAGCCAGCCTTTTGTTCCGTGGCCCGACCAGAGCAGCATCCGGCGCGGTGCAAGCGAACGAGAAACCATCCAATCGTAATTTTTCTATTTCTTCATTTTATTGTGTCCTTCACTCCTACTTTTTATTATCGTTCGCCTTGGCACGCACCAACCGCCACACGAAAAACCGACGCCGCTCGCTCAATGTAACCTTTTTTTTCTCCTTTTGTCTACGTTCAAGCTCAGCATAATACAATCGATTCGGCCGAACCGGGCTGAACTTTTGCTCTCGGGGTATTCCGGACAGGCTGGGTGGGTGGCGTGTGGTGTGTGGTGCGGCCGCATAAAGAAGCATAATCATAAACGGAGGGGGGTTTGACCCCACACACCTACCACCTACCGCACACTGAGAGATGTTTTGTTTCTATTTTTTTATTTTTCTTCTTTTGACTAATAACAGCAACTGCAAGCACGCACCCCAATGATGATGCTGATGGAATATTTTGAAGCCGTTTAAGTTTAAATTTTTGAATTTGTGCCAACATAACCACGCGCACACACACACAGAGAGAGACAGACACAAACATGTACACAGAGAGGGTGAAAGAAATCGAAACAATTGAAATGCCATTCACGTTCGGTTTCGTTTAATTTTGGTGCCTCGTTTCCCATCATGAGGCCCGGCACATTCAAGAGGCACAGCAATGCGAAGGGATATTCGATTAGTCGACGCTGATAGATGAAATGAATTTGAATGGCTTGGGTTACAGTTTGGTTTCAAAACAGTGTTACCATTAGGAACAATGTTTATTTTTATTAGATTATTTTTGATCTTTTTCATGTTAAATGCCTAAATATAGGGACTCTAATTGGAGTAAACTGAAAATAGAAGCACAGCTGAATAACTGTCATTCACTATTCCGGGCGTTTCATTAAAGATGACATTAGCCAACTATTCGTAGTCGCACATACAAATCGTTACATTCTCCTGGAAGCTACTAACATTCACCAGTACATAACATTTTGTGATTGTACTCGAAGACTTTTTTTGTGCAGAATCAAACACGCTGGAAAAATCATTTTTGTAAAGAGTGTTACCGCATTATTCTAACATAACAGAAAAGTGCCGCTGACAGCCATTGAAGTTTAGTGCAAGTTCACGGTGAATATGCTCTCAAACATCCAGAAAGTTCGCTTTGCGCGGTTCAAAATTTGAAATTCTAACTTGGAAGACAAGGACCGTTTATATTTCAAAAAGAAAAAATCAAAATTGAAGGTTTGGTGGCGTTGTTCGATGAAGATCCGTACCAAATACTTCTAGAATTGTCCACACTACATGAAGAAAACTTCTCGAGGGTCGGAAAACGTCTCAAAGCCATGCGAAACGTTAATCTGGATGAAATCCAATAGCTGTCTTATAATCCCAAATTATGGGATTATTTCATTTGAGTCTAAGTTTTTAAAAATCGGCCAAGCCATTTTTGACACACACAGAAATTGTTAAACTCGACGAACTGTGTCGAATGGTATAGGACAAAGTATTATTATGAGTATATGTATGAGGAAGAAAAAACAGGGAAGGTCACGCTAAATCAGGTGAATTCGGTGGCTGCTGAATGGAATCGGCAACGATGGCGTTGTTTGCCAACAAATCTGGTCTTTTTAGTCGAATTGCTTCACGCAAACGTCACATAGCGCCCAAATAATACTCCTTCACGGAACGATCGAAATTAGCTCTGCGTCTAATTCGTATTACTGTTTTTGAATTAGTTGATTTCAACAACAAAATTTCCAAAATAGCTATGAAATTAGTTAAAATTGAGAATTTACTTTCCTGAAAACAACTCTTGTTTTTAGAGAATGTGTTTAGTTGGCGAATATCCTGGACACAAACCAGCATTATAAATTCTTATTGACAACTAATTTTGTTATTAAAATCAGAAAATTTGTTTCTATTTATCTATCACCATCATTGCTGAAGGACAGCAGAAGGAACAAAAATGAAATTGGCTTTATTAAAAAGTTTATTAGCCAAAAACTCATGAGAAATGTCAAAGCAACACAATCAATTACAAAGCTAAAAATGACAGTCTTATTGAGACTGCTTGCAAATTGTTTGAATGTAATCGCATGTGTTACGATAAATCCATATATAAATTTCTAAACCGATATGTAAAAATGACGAAAACTCTTAGTGGAAAGTGTATTTACCAGAGGTAATAAAAGTCATTTTCATTGACCCAAAATAGACGAAAATGACGAGAAATTACTGTCACTCTAAGTTTCGCTTGTAAAATATGAGAACGAAATCCATGTCCAGTCAATGACCTAAGCGGGGAGTAGTTAAAAATTGTGTTTTTTCTTTCAGTCATTTTGCTTTCAGTCATTTGCAGTTTTTAGTGAAAATCCCATAGTAGGCAGAGTCGATATTAAACCGATGCTGTGAGAATCGAGAATGACAGAAAAAGGTTTCACTATAACTTTTACCTGTTGGTGCTCGAATTTGTAGTAGTTTCGGTTTCTAAAGAGGTTCTGGGATGTAATTACTTCGATTTTTCATATTTTAGTCACTATTTATAGCAAAGCGTCAGAGATTTTCGATACATCGATGAAAGAATGAGAATTTAAATTCTGCTAATGCTCCCTGAAGACGTTAGTTTGGTTTCGTCTTGTCATACAGGAAAGAGTGACGTTGGCAATTATTCTCTCTCATTTTTTCAATGAGAAACGAAAATGTTTCGTCTCTCTTCGTTTGTTCTGGTGTCGGTCATTTACGAATGAGACAGTAAAATATGGAAAATGAGGCTGTTGGATTGGATTCTTTCATTGAGAATGCGTGACAATTTGAAGCTCAGAATTTACGGTACTCTTAGAAATTCTATTCTCTCCAATTATTTACCGATAATAATAACTAAAGTTTAATCTGCACTGGAGAAATTACTGAAAAAAGCAGGAATATTTCGCAATAATCGAAAGAGATAGTAAAAAAGAGAATCTCTCATTGTTATATTCGTCGTTTTGAACATTTTATACAAAAATGATAATTAGTTCAATATGACAAAAAGATGTGGTGACTTGAATAACTGTTTCGTGACTAATTATGTTATGAAAAAAACATTTCTGTCACCTTGTTTTAACTAGTGTAACACAAAAATCATGTTCGGACTTAGTCGCATTCGAACTAGTTTAAGATTGCTACTCGGGTAATTTATCGATTTTTTCATATTTTTGCACTAACCAACAAACCCCAAAATATTACCAATAATAGTTTTAAAATCTGTGTTTCAACATAAAAAATCTGTGTATCATCTGCGTTGCATATTTTCGATCATAATCTGTGTATATCTGTGAAAAACATTTTAAAAAACGGCCATTTTTATTAAATATTCATAAAAAATCTGTAGAAATCTGTGAATTTTGGTAAAATCTGTATTCTGTGACACAGAATCTGTGTGGTAAACAGGCAAACAAATCTGTGGTTTTACAGAAAAATCTGTTAATATGGTAACTCTGATGCTGGAATATGCTCAATGCTAGAGGTAAAGCATCGAGAAATCAATACGTTGTTGGAAAATTAGCAGTATCAAAGTAAATACAACTTTCGACCCACTACCATCATCCCAAATTTAAATGACTATTGTTGAGGGAAAATTTGCTGACATTGGGGAATGGACAAGGTGCTCAATAGAATAATGACTTATTTATTTATTTTGAGCAGGGAAAAGCCCTCTGGAGCTAATACTTATTAAGTCTCTTTCTCCAGTAGGCATAAAACCTCCTCATTAATTATTTATAGTTAATAAACAAGGTATAATTACAAACTAACATAATATACTTAGCACTCACACTCTTAGATACAAACATACGAATAAGAAATAATGTCATTCTAAGGTCAAGTTCTTGAAAAAATACTATAAATTAGTGTCTGAGAGTAGTACGAGACAGATTAAAATCAAATAAAGTATAACAACGATTAAACATACCAATCATGATTGATACAGGTTTGTTCTTCGCATAATTCGTTCGGCGGGGGACAAGAAAAGGATTATTCCGGAGAGCTCTGTGTCTAATGTTTATAACGAGTTGTCCGAGAAGGCTGAAGCAGTCAATGTTCCCCAGAACTGAATCAATGTCAGAGACATAACTGGATGTCGTGAATACGAATAAAACTGACACTCTTTCTTTATACTTCCGAATATCAATTAGTTGATCGATCGTGTGAATTGTGCAAGTTTTGCCCTTTCACACTGCTAGAATTTGAAACGATACACCTAAACTACAGTAAAGATTAGTTACATTAAACATTCTGACATACAAATATTACGAAATATAGTTCTTTATGATAAAATAATGGTGATTCTGAAAAGGCGTTCGTGATGAAGAGTAACGAGTTGAGTTCAAATTCCGTTGGATACCATTGACTTCCGATGGATACCGCTGACTTCTGTAATCTATTTCCAGGATGACCTGTTGTCCGTGAATGCGAAACTGATATGTGTTCTGTTGGAGTCTCTCCTGCTTCTTCCGCTTGCGGTAACATGCTTCGTATTTTGCTTGGAGATTCCTCGATCGCACCATAATCAACACGTCGACAACGACAGCCAAATTCGAAATAAATGGCTTCTGAGTCGGTGCTATGCAATTTTATAGCAAATGTGCAGAAAGATTACTACAAACTACAACTTTTTGAAAAATGGGCCTCATACAGTATAGTGAAGTAAAATTTCATATAATTCTTTGGGTATAAGATTGCGAGAATTTTGATGTCGATTATTTCATTTCGGATTTCAATATTTTAGTAAAAGATACTATCAAAATGCTGTACGAGATTAATTTCTGGCATCCCAGAAAAGCCAAATTGTATAATTTTCTAAGATATTAAATACTGATTGGATATAAATGATTTTAAACACTGTTGCGAATTTAGAACTGTGAAAATTGCAAAAAAACTGATCAAATTATCTTAGATTTGCACTACACTGCTAATTTTAATTGTCGATTTACAAAGAAGCAATCTTTATAGTTCTTAGGGCAACATTTAGAGCCATTAGAAGGGCTGATTTTGCATAATGTTCCACATTGTTGTCCATTTTCCGTTGTATTTTGCGCCAGTGCAAACGACCACCAACAGGATGATGTAATCGATCTTCATCGAAAGGAAACTGGCTCTGCGACCGGAGCGTTTGAGGTTTTGTACAACGCTAAAGGTCTGCTCTCATTACTGGCAACTGCTCCATCTGACGACCGAAGTCCAAATGAAAGCATTTACGACTGTTGCTCCCGACGACTGAAGTCCAAATGAAAGCACGACCTAAGCGTTTGAGGCTTTAAACCACGCAAAAGGTCTGCTTTCATTGCCAACTGCTCCACCGGACGACTGAAGTCCAAATGAGAGTTGTGACCTGAGCGTTTGGGGTTTTTAACCACGCAGAAGGTGCATTCTCCGAAGCTGCTGGTTGAATGATCGATTTTCGACCACGGTTCCCCTTTTATACACAGTCAGTTGAAGATATGTGCCTGACTATCTAAAAATCGTCGACCTTGCGCGAAAAACCCAAGCGAAAGTAAAGAGTTTTCCGCGTTGTTTTCAAATTTTGAGAAAACTTAATTTTTGAGTTGTTTGTGGTTATCTCACACTGTTCAAAATATTATCCTAAATTCCTGATCATATTTTTGATGAAATAGTGAAAGAATTATGTTGCTGTCATTAATACAGGTCGAGATATTCACGATTAAGTTCTGTCCATTCTTCCATATGGCTAATTTTGAAAAGGCACCCCATAGTAAAGTAAGTCGTATTCACGATCATATTCAATCATTCGCAACACTTTTAAATCCGCAATTGTACGAGAGTATGCTTAGATTGATCTAGATTAAAGCTTGCTTCATTTAGAATTGGAACAAACTTTTGCTCATATTGTGGCGCTCCTGGTGGACGGTTTTGGAAGTTCTTGGCGCCCACGTGTCGGGAATTTTGTCAGCTTCACGTATGATTTTTGACATTCCGCAAATCGACTGTACTTTGTAAACAATCAACATGGAAGCCGAAAGAAGGGAAAAAATTGTGCACAGTTATTTGGAAAATCCATTGTGGTCTGCATCTAGGCTAGCTAAACAGCTGAAATTACCCAGAAATACCGTATGGCGCGTTATCAAACGGTATAAGGAAACATTGACGACGATTTGGAAGCCTCAAGCCAATCGTCGGAGTGGAACTGTCGACCGGAAACTGCGTGGTAAGATTTTAAAGACGATTAAGAGGAATCTTAATCTGTCGGACCGTGATTTGGCCAGAAAATTCGGTGCTGCCCATAATACCGTGAGGAGAACTCGACTCCGGGAAGGAATCAAGTCGTATCGAACTAGCAAACAGCCAAATAGGACCATAAAACAGTATAGTGTGGTCAAAATTCTGACGATGAAACCTGATTTCGGGCAAATCCAAGGTCAAAAAATTTACTTGGCAACGGCTCGGGGGGATGTTCCAGCCAAATTTAAATTTGTTTTTGCCGATAAATTTGCAAGACAATTTATGATTTGGCAGGGCATTTGCAGCTGTGGCAAAAAAAACGAAAGTTTTCGTTACAAATAAAACAATGACATCGGAAATATACGAAAAAGAGTTCTCAAAAAACGAATTTCGCCGTTAATTCGATCTCACGACCATCCCGTAATGTTTCGGACAGATTTGGCAAGATGTCATTACAGCAAAGTCGTTCAAGAATGGTATGCAGAGAAAGGGGTCCAGTTTGTTCCGAAAAACCTTAACCCACCCAACTGCCCCCAGTTCCGCCCTATTGAGAAATACTGGACAGTCATGAAGAGGAGGCTCAAGGCAAGGGGAAAGGTTGTCAAAGACATCAATCAGATGACGACCTGGTGGAAGAAGGTAGCTAAAACGATGGACGAAGAAGGTGTGCGCCGACTAATGAGCCGTGTTACAGGAAAAATTCGAGAATTCCTTCGAAATCTTGACGAATAATTTTATCCGTATTTTTCTTAAAAGTATGAAGAAAACGCAACATTTGTATAAAAAAGATCTTGAATTCAACAATAAATAACTGAAATACAGGCAATTGCCTTTGTTCCAATTCTATCTGAAGCAAGCTTTAGGAACCAACAATGAACATCGTTTGTCTTGATTTGTATTTGTTTTATAGCCGACGAAATTACACCAATATCCCAAATGGATGCAATTATATCTTTGTACACACTTGCGACACGGATTTCGATATTTAGGCTTCTCTTCGCCAACCTTGTGTTCAAGTTTGATATGCATTGAGTTTCTGTACCACTTTGCCACATTTCGGTTGAAACGATTAACTTTTTCTCATTATCAATCGACTTCATTATAACTTAGAAAATAATCTTAAGCACTCAAAATTTATCCTGGGATAGTTGTCAATTTCTCAGGCGAAACGACATAACATGGGATTTCATCCGAGCTTGCATGACACAAGATACCAATTAGAGCTTCAAATCGATTTATGGCACTTTTTGTCTTGCTGTCTAGCAACAACCTACCTCTAGGATGCTACGCGTAGGACTGAAAGGTTAGTTTCGCTTCTATTTATAGATTCGCATGCTTCCAACAGCTTCGCTTTTACATCGATTGACCTATCAGAGCGATGCTTTCCCTTTGATATATCGCTAACTCCTTCAAAATCGTCGTCTATGGCAGGGAAATCTGGTATGCCGGAGATTTTTAGCAGACAAAATAGTACACTGCTCGCTACTAATCATCATCGCTACTAATTTCAATCATATATAATTGAAAATACGTAGCCTTAAACATTCAAATCGAAACTTGGAAATATTTTCAATCAAATGATGAAATAATATTAATAATTGATACAAAATAAACTGATCTGTAAGTGTTTAAACCCTAACCACATTTCTACGTGTAGTTTCCTTTAAGTTTCTGATTTGCACCCCTATATAGAAAATAAAGATATGTTCCTTTTCAAAACAGTTTAAAGTCATCTGCGTAAGAGAGCTTCACGCATTTCAGGGAGAGATAACTGTCGTTGATGTAAAGCAGGAACAGGAAAGGTCAAAGGTACACCAGAGGTAATTAGAATAGTGTTACCAATTTATACTGACATTTTGCGGTCAACGAGATAGAACTTTATCCAGTCTAAAAATCTACCATGGAATCCATTGTTTGAGTTTCGCTAGAGCAATATCATGATTGATCTTGTCGAAAGCAGCTGACCCATCTCCATCTCAGAAATGATGTGCGATGTGTAACAAACGAGATTTGTGATTTTCGAATGCTTAGGAACGAATCCACGATGGTTGGTAGATATGTACCGTGAGCTACAACAGTGCATGAAATGCATGACAATCAGCTCAAACAACCTAGAAGCCAATCCTTGATATTACATTCCTGTAGTGGAATTTGACCTACTGTTTCAACAGACTTCGCAGCCGATTCAGAGTGTACGGAACCATTGCATGGCTGGCGCCACGATTTTACTGACGAACAACTTAGAAGGTGCACTTAATTACGCAATACCACGATAGTTGGAGATTATATGTTTATCACCTTTTTTGTGTACGGAGAATAATGGTGAAGTTTTCTAGATGTGTGGAAATATGCCTGATGACAGCGGGGTATTGAAAACGTTGGCCAATGGAGTAGCGATTCTGGGAGCACATTTTTTTAACACACAACAGCGTGGATGCCGACCAAACAATTGGTATTGAAGCGATTCAGTTCAATCAGAAAAAAACTATTTTGCATATAACAGGCCGAATGAATGTGGCAGGTATTAGAAAATAATGTCGAATCCAATTACTTGTTGAAAACTACAATCTAGCACAAATTTTAACATTAGATTTAACGAGATCGTATTGTAATTTGCTTCAGAGTTTGCACAATCAAGCTTGAAAATGATGTTTAAGTATAACCTCAATGATGTACTACATTCTCTCAAAATCTGAAGAGATTCGAACTTAAATAAAGATTTTTAGAACCATTTCGTGAGTCTCATATTTTTTAATGCAAAACAAAAACCCAAAATTAGTTCATAAATTTAATCTTTTCTTGTTCGAGCAATTTTTGGGAATATCAAAACTTAACCCTTTAGTTTGAAAGTCAATCGAACTAATTATATCTGTATTTAAACTTCAAACGATTCATTTTTTTTCATGCAGAATGAATACAACGAATAGAAAAGGGGTGCAGAAAGAAATCCCGGTTCTGGGGTCCTACGTTCACCTCGAAATCCTTAGGACGCATTCGCAAAGTAATGAATCACGGCTGATCAACATGTTTCTTTTCCAACGTAATCACCATCCCATACACAGTGAAAAGGTTCAATTTTTCAAGGAAGCACTTTTCAACTTCGTTCGCCACCTCTCTACCGTCGTTTCTGCCACTACCATCACCATCACCATCTCCTCTCCATAACTCGTTTGTCTGTTTCCAATTGCCTAAAATCATCGCCAGGCATCGCCCGGTTCCGTGTTGCGTGTTTTTCCTCCGATCGCTGCTGCCAAGGGGAGAATCGCCTGCCAGCCAGAGTGAAGCACCACCACCCGGGCAAGGGGACATGTTTTATTCAAGCTCATTTCCCAAGCTGCCGCGCTTCGCTTCCCCTGATTCCGGCACGGTTTTACCGTCGTTGTCGTTGGTGTGTAGTTCGGTCTATCCGGTGCCCATCCGCTAGATGAAGGTACACGATTCCGGCACAGACAGCGAACAACGAGAAGAGCAAGCGGCAGAAGGGACGGCTTGTAATAGCTAAATTAAATTTTTGTTTGATTTTGTGTGAAATATGATGCCTAGTCGGATTTGCTTCCTTTTTCTAGCAGCCCGTTTTTCGAACCAACCCGAAGGCAAGGGAGTGAGATGTTTACGTTCGACTCAGTCAGGAGGAATTTCCTTGTCGACTGCACTGGTACTGGCGACGGCTCGTGTTCGATTTTTTTTATTCTTGCGCAAAATCTGTTATTAATCGTAAACAACTGTAAATCAAAGTACTCTCGGTGCACAATGATTTGTTTGTTATACACAGTGCAAGTCGCTGGGAACTGCAGTGATGGCAAAAAATGAGTAACTGCTTCTTAGATCACGACTATACTTGATACAGAAAATGTTTATTGTTTCACCAGCAGTATTATGGTTCATCATGAAACCGTTGGTGTTGTGTGATCAACAGCTTTGACGTATTCTAAATCGTAAATAATACGGCTTTGAGTTGGTTACTTGTCCATTGAAATGTGTGCAACTCGAACGAACATTTTGCACGACTGATACGACCAGCTCTTTATAGTTCCTGGACCGAGTTTTCAGGCTTGATTTTTGGACATACCCATGAAAAACAGGATGATTTGTGGTTTGACCAATTTTGTTCTTGAACATCCTAAATCAGTTGAATTCGGAAAAATACATATAGAAACTTTTTCAAAGTATCGAAAAATCGGATTCCGTTTTGAGATCGAATAAGCAGATACAGTATCATGGAATGAAATGAAATTATTATTACACATCGCCAATAGATTAACAAACAAAAATAAATTCAACTGTTTTCATTAGAACCTTCAAAATGGCGTCATCCGATTTGGAGTGTAAAAAATTGATCTAGCACAAATCTATACAAAACTTCAAACATAGGGTGACCATTCATCCAGTAGTCATCTCATTTATGAAAACCATTAGTTAGAGTGAGATCTGCTATCTCTGCTCGATCCATTGACTCGATTGTTTGGCAACGATACTCTGAAGAAAACAGTTGCTTATCAGTGGCACGAACGTTTCAGAAGTGGCCGAGAGTCTGCGAATAATGAGAAGCGGTAGGCCATCGACATCTAAAACTGACGAAAACATCACCAAAATCATGGAATGGATGACTGTAGACCGCAAATTGACTATTAGAGAGATGGCAGAGGAGTTAAGAGACGTTTGCGTGAAGCAATTCGCCACCATGATAACGCACCGTCAGACAATGCCATCGTTCTCCGAAAACATTAGGCTAAAAATGGAAACAATACCACTCCGCAACCACCGAATTCACTTGATTTGGCTCCCTGTGACTTTTTTATATTCGGTTGACTCAACGTGGAACGCAGATGGCTCTGATGGACATACCGAAAACTGAATATAAAAACCTGTTTTAATTTACCTAGTGGTGTAACGATGTCTTTCTCGTATCAATCAGATTCTATTCAGAATGTTTCTTTACTATTCTTGGAAGAAGATATTCCTTGTTCATTAACTAGTATAACCTACAGAAGTGTCACTAATTGTAGGTACTTCCCGTACTTAAACCCGACAAGCGGTATAATCGAAGTCGGTTCGTATGACCATCAACATGACGTACAAACCAGAGGTGGAAATAAGCCCATTTTGCGCACGAAAATGTAAATCAAGATTTCCGATTGTGAATCAAAAAACCGAGCATCGTGAATTAAAAAATTTTGTTAAAAAACTAAAATTGAGAATATTTTTTTAAATTGTGGGAATTGTATATTACACAGAGTAGTATTCTCATTCTCAGAAGACAACCATCCGTAGGCGAAGAGCTTTAGTTGCTCTCACAAAAACTCGTTTGCGCATTTTGGTACCGCGGCAGAAATGAATATACAACGCTTCGTTCGCTCGCATTTAGCCAAATATTAACCGGTAGTTGTGTTTTCTGAGATTTGTTTAATTACTTTCTTTGGCGTACGGCACAATATTGGTAATAATTAGCTTTTCAGAAGCGGGAAAAAGTATCTGTAACTATTCAATCATTCTAAAGCTGTGTATCTACTTCTTGAAAATCTTGATGCGATCTTGCTCAACACCACTTTAAAATTTATTTAAAATTGAGCGCGTGGTCATACATAAAAAAAACATTCAAATTATGATCTAGAATAAAATAGAGTAATCACGTTAGTAACTTTAATTATATTAAACTACTTTTCAAACCTGATAATATCGATAGTTGGAGCAATTTTCTACACTTTAACCCCCCGGCTAATGACCATTAATGGTTAAATCCGGGGTGAATAAAAATAACAATGTAATAATATTAGGTGTACAACTTTGCTTCCGCTTTTTTTTTTCATAAATTTGAAGCTTTATAGCGAAAAAGTGCTCACAGATGTATTATTCAAAGTATTGTCCGTCGCTAGCGACAACTTTCTCCCATCTTTCCGGAAATTTTCGGATCCCGGCTTGAGAAAAGGAGTCCTTTTTTGACGCTATCCATGAAGTAATCCATTTTTCCAACTCTTCGAATGATTGAAAATGTTGATCTGCCAGGCCGTGTGCCATCGAACGGAATAGGTGGAAGTTAGAAGGGGCGACATCTGGGGAATACGGCAGGTGGGGCAAGACTTCCCATTTCAGCGTTTCCAGGTACTTTTTGACCACTTTTGCGATGTGAGGCCGAGTATTGTCGTGTTGGAGGATGACTTTGCCATGTCGCTCTTGATATTGTGGCCGCTTTTCTTTTAGCGCGCGACTAAGGCGCATCAGTTGCGTTCGGTAGCGATCTCCTGTGATGATGTCACCCGGTTTTAAGAGCTCGTTGTAAATCATTATTCATCTTTGAAGGTTTTTTCTCATCCACCATAATGTTTGTCTTCGGCATCGAAATCACCATTTTTAAAACGTTGAAACCACTTCCGACACGTTCTATTACTCAGAGCAGCATCACCGTAAGTTTCTGTAGCATTCGATGCGCTTCAGTTGCATTTTTTTTCGAATTGTAAAAGAAAAGTTAAACTTCCATCAAATGGTGAGAATTGGGCACATAAATAGACATTTTCTTCACGCTCGAATACGAATAATACGAAAACAAGAACAACTGTCACTGACACGGCGATGACAATTTATTAGGCATTGTACACACTCACTTTAAAGGCATTATCATCTAAATATTTTAATCAGTCTCAGCCGGTACAGTCACCTATCGGAAAACGGCGGGAGCAAAGTTGTACACCTGATAATAACAATAGTTCACTTTAATGTGTTTTGATCCCGAAAAACATTCTAATAGACATATATTATCAAATAAGATCAAGATAAAAATATCTGATTTCTATACAATTAGATTTTTGCATACAAAGTATGCAGGGTCAGACATGAGTGCCGATTGATTTACGTCTAAAATTGTTGATCCGGATGAGGGGTCCTACAGGATTTTTTAACTATGGATAACGCATATTAATGAGACTTTTAAAATCATAGAAAAATTTCCAATTTTGTATCTTTGGAAAGTTTAGTGACGGGTGATAAGGAATATTAAAGGAGCATGTACATCAATGTTTTTTGTCAGTTCATATGCATGAGGAATGCTCAAATTGGAGCAAATTGTCAATTTGTAACTTTCCGGAATGCTCCTTCAACAGTTCGCAACTTGTTGCTTAATTTGCCGTAGAATGAATACTAGATGTAAGGAAGGCTAGATGAAGGGTTTATGAAAAAAAATTAGTTCGGATCGTAATCACATTGATAAAGTTAATTTAACAGTTTTCACTGCGCAATGGCAATACGCAACGTCAAACTATTAAAAAAATATACCCCACCAAATAGTGATTATAGTGACAAAAGAAATTGTTTTACTTACATCTGCTGGTTGATGTTGATGATGATGTTCATGCACTAATTAGGTTAAACTTAATAAAACGCTATTTGACATGAATTTGATTTATGGAAGTAACAAGAGCGCAGTGTTTGAATAATGCGTTGGTGCGTTTGAATTGATGTAGCAAAATCCTGCACTTCTGTTACTTCTGTGTATGATATTCAAGCTTCAAGCGCTTTGTGATTGGACATGTTTTTCTTATCATTATAATTTTTATTCATGCATGTATGTTAATATTATAAGCTGCTTTTATTGATGATATTACTCCACCACGACGGTATCACTGAGTAAATTTCAAATACATCACGGTATTTCGATGCGACCGACGCAATAAACCCTAAAATTATTAATATCGGACAATCCATATCCGAGAAATTGAGCGGTAATCAGTTTTGACGTTTTCGTCACTTATACCATTATACCGGAACCGTAAGTGACAGCCGTTTGAATTTCAAACCTGTTTAATTAACACAGAGTAGCCTAACTTTGTTGAAATGTTTATTCCGGTTATCAGACAGTGATACTGATAACGATGAAGACTTTTTTAAACTCTAAGTAAAACCAAAATTTATCTTATCAAAAATCATTCGTTTCAAAATTCATTATAATATCTGCAATAAATATGTGATATGAAAAGATAATACTGACTATTTTTATTTACTGTGAATCAAAATAATTTCTTATTTCCACCACTACAAACTCTAATAGTTGTTATTCAAATTTGGATGATTTAATACGATTTTGACATTGTGCTTCAAACGACTGTGGTAATTTTTGTTGAATCCGAAGAATTTGCTTAATTTTTGGTAGGAGCATAAGATCATTAATTTGAACCTAAGATTGGAAATATCGGTCGGTCATCTCCAAGGAAAGAAAGTGAGATGCTTTTTTGAGTATATGACTATTATCTCCCATCGTTACTCGAAAACCGGGAACCAGAATAGCCGGAATCGGTTTGTATGGCTGCCTACTGATAAAGACTTCAGTAGTGCATAGGCCAATTTAGATTTTTTAATGTTTTTTGTATCGTCTCTTTAAGTGCGGGAAAAAACACTTTACCCTATAATTCCGAAACCGGATGAAATTTGGAAGTTTTGTATTGGATCATAATACCTTTCATTTGAATCTAAGTTTGATAAAAAAACAGTTGCGCCATCCCTGAGAAAAGTGTGGAAGTAATTTGAAATTGTAGTTTTCACACTAATCACCGAAACCTGCGGTCAGATCGAAATAAAATCCAGGAAATTTGTATGACTCAATCATACTGAATTTCAGTTTGTGAAAATCGGTTCAGCCGTCTTTGAAAAAAAAGTACACTTATTTTCATTTTGTGTTGGAGATATCACCCTGTAAATTCGGAACCGGAGTTAGATTCAAATATAATTCAGGAACTGTATATATAACTACAAGACCTTTCATTTGAATATAAGTTCATGAAAGTCGGTTCAGCCATCTCCGAGAAAAGTGAGTGCAAAAAAATGTTTCATACATACATACACACATACATACATGCACACACACATACATGTGTACACACACATACATACATTTTGCGTACTCGTCGAACTCAATCAAATGGAGTTTGGCACTAGGCCCTCGGTTTTCACAGTGAAGAAATTTTATACCTATCAGTCTGTAATTCCGGAACCGGAAGTCATATCTGAATGAAATTCGGTAGTGTGCTATGGAGTTGTAAGACCTTTCACTTGAACCTACGTTTGTGAAAATTGGATGAGCGGTTTCTGAAAAAGACGATTGCACGTGTTCAGTTTATTTTGTACATTTTACCCCGTAACTTCCGAACCGGAAGTCGGATCCAGATAAAATTCAATATTAACCTATAGGTCTATAAGGCCTTTAATTTTTCGTCGTTTTTTTGCACATTTTACCCCGTTACTCCCGAACCAAAAGTCCGATCCGGGTAAAACTCAATAGCAACCTATGGGATTAAGAGACCTTTCATGGGAATCTAAGTGATATTCGGTCCAGCCATCTCCGAAAAAATCAAGTGCACATTTTTATTACATACTTACCCATACACACACATACAGATACACACGCACAGACATTTGCTCAGTTCGTCGAGCTGAGTCGAACGGTATATGACATTCGGCCCTTCTTGTTTCGGTTAAAAAGTCGGGTTTCACATTGATTGCATTGCATGTTGCAAGGATTGGATCTAGCGCTGGCATAAATGTGTTGCAGTCGATTGGAAGTGCTTTGAAGGAGATAATATCGATTTTGATGAATAATCTTGTATTTTTCAGTTTTTGCAATGACTGAGCGGAAATATATATTGGAGAAGCCAAGTGAAAGAAAAACTAACAGAAAAGATGAATTTTTGGAAAAAGATACGCTCAGAGACAGGACTCGAACCTGCGTTCTTATGCATTCCGTGCATACGCGCTACCATTTCGCCACTCTGATCTTGTTTTAGCCACTCCAAAATTCGGATGTAGACCATGTTCGATGTACGTTGCTACTATGTCTGTTTCGAGTTTTGGAGTGGCTAAAACAAGATCAGAGTGGCAAAATGGTAGCGCGTATGCACGGAATGCATAAGAACGCAGGTTCGAGTCCTGTCTCTGAGCGTATCTTTTTCCAAAAATTGATCTTTCTGTTAGTTTTTCTTTCACTTGGCTTCTCCAATATATATTTCCGCTCAGTCATTGCAAAAACTGAACTTAGTCATGGCGGCTTTACCTCAAACTAAAAATTAATAAATCGTTGTATTTTTTATTTTCTGGTTAAATTCCGGGAACTTTTTTATCAAGGTAGTATAAATGGTATACAATGTTGACTTAAATACTACGCATTATTTCTACAACAAAGCTGAGACTTCATTTCATGTTTGGACATAGTAAGGCCAAGATATTCACAGTATCGATTGTAGTGGCGCATTATTCGGTTGACTAGACTATATTTTGCATAATTTGTTCTAGTATGTCTTTCTAAAAATAATTTCCTGATCGTAATTGACGGCTAGGTATATACAAATATAATTGCGATAATAACGAAGGTGATTAAATGCATTGAGAAATAATGTTGCTGAAAATATAACGCATTGCAAGGTCGCGGTGTTCTATAAGTGTTGGGTTACTGTCAGAGTGAAAGAGTCACGCGAAGCGTCGAGGCGCGCGTGCGAGCTGGTTGCTTATGATCAAAGCAAACCTGTCAGAGTGAATGCGATGCAAAACAGTACATCGCATTGAATCACTTCGCTTCGGTCCGCGTGACGCTTTCACCCTGACACCAACCTTAGTATATTGATGAGCAAGCAGCGTGCTTCATATGATGCTAGAGGAAATGCTGTCCAGTTTTATATACGAAGTTCTTATAAGAGGAATTGTTTTTGGAACGATTCAATGCGTTCTCCTGAATAATATTATATGGATTCCATACTAAGCAGCAAAATTCCAAAATAGTTCTGACATATGTAGACGTTTTCGGAATAATCATACTGGCTTCAGTCTAATGTCGGGCATTCGTTCTCTTCTCTGGTGTGTAATAGACAATCCAGATTTCATCAACAGTAACCAATCGACCTCAAAGGTGAAACCGATTCCGCATTAGCATGGCCCGCGCACACTTCCGTTTGTGTTTGCGCGTGTTCCTGTTTTTGGTAAATTGTAAATTGTAGTAAGCTCACCCAATATATGGCGTGTACTCGCCAAAATCCTTGTGCCATCGGCTAGCTCGGGCAACTACTTTTTCCGGTCGGCCAACAGCATCTCATTGAAATTGTAATTCCTGTGTAACCGCTTCATCGGTGGTAAAAGTTTAACTGCCAAGAAAATCCCAAAACCAACATTTCACGGAGAAATCTGAAGTAGTATAAGCTTCAAAATCTTTACCAATAATTTTACTTTGGTTTCCTTCGCCTTTTTGGCTCTCAAAAATAATGATTAATGATGTGGAGATAACAAATTCGAAAATGGATTTCTCAACTCAACCTTATGTCAAAATATTTATCAAAATTGGTATTCAAAACAAAACAAATGGTATTCAACACAAATGAATGGACCTTTTTTTTGCTATTTCAGCTCATTTTTAAAGTCAAGAAAGGTACTTTTCACTCCACCTAGTCGCTTATAAGTTAAATATAAGCGTCTCTAAACTTTTTTTCATTTTAATACTTGTTAGAAAATTTTGATATTTCAGCTACTAACGGTACCAGGCTTACATCAACTCTTGCTACGAAAACAGCTTTTTGTTATCAATTTGTTAGAGCTTGATAATCGGAACGACCTGCTTTAAGTTTGTGAAAATCGGTCAAGCAATCTTTGAGAAAAGTGAGTGAGTTCTATTTTTGAGTATATAACTACTATTTTTCGATGATTCTTGAATTTGGAAACCGGAAACCAGTATAGCCAGAATTGGTTGATCAAAACAAAAATTGTTCCGTTTTTTGCTTCCCCGCTTCAATTTGATATAAAATTTCACCTCCTATTTTTATTTTCATCTTGTAATAATGAAAATCGATTTGGTTACGAGGGCCACTACTTATATTTCGGGTATAGCGAATAAGAGCAAACATTTTTAAGTAAAATTGGTTTTCAAAGTATTCTCCATGATGCGTGAAGATGGTACCTCAAAAACATGGTTTTTGAATGCTTCAACAGCATCTTCTGGTGTCGAAAATCGTTTACCACGCATTTTTTTTTTCTTGATATGCGGGAATGAAAAGAAATCATTGGGTGCCAAGTCAGGACTGTACGGTGGTTGCTTCATCGCTATACAAAGAACTAAGTTCATTGACACACTCTTGTTGCGATAATCAACGTCGAAAGTTGTGAAAAATAATCCAACGAAATCCTTCTCTTGAAATTTTAATATTTTAGCCAAATTGTTTTTTTTTTTTTTGACTCACTGTGAACAACACAAATAGCGCTTGTACATCAAAACATTCTGAGTACGTTTATGTTAAAAAAATGTCAAGCTTTATTTTGGTGCTGCCAGATTTTAGCTATTGACATTAGTGTGGCCAGATCCCGAAATATAAGTAGCGGCCTACAGAAAATTATTTGACATTATTTTCAGTTTTAACAAATCCGGAACCGGAAGTCGGATACAGATTAAATGCAGGAACTTTGAATGAGACAATTAGACCGTTTTATTTGAATCGAAGTTTGTTAAAATCGGTTTAGTCATATCCGAAAAAATTGAGTGACATTATTAGTCACACACACATATGCATTCTAGTTCGAATGGTACATGACACTCGAAATTTGCTAAAATCGTTAATCTAAATTTTTAGTTATTTTGATTATGTCAATTAAAATGTTTTGTTTGTACACTTATAGTGGGGTACTCGTACTACGTGGATTCGGTTTTGCCGGCATTCGTTGTTGCCGGATTCGTTATTGCCGGAAAACCGCAATAAGCGGGACCCAGAGCATATGGGATTTCGACTGTTTGGGGCTGTGAACGGTTATCTCGCTTCGGTCGACAGATAGAGCCACACAATCTTCGGCAAACTTGTTGTAAATACTTTGACCAACAATGTGGTGTAGTTGGACAGACAATTAGCTTAGGGGAGCTTTAAAAAATGCTTGATATAAATCATTCGCTTAACACAGACAAAACAATTTGAGCTTCAAGTAACTCGCAAATTGTAGTATTTTGAAGAACGCGAAAATTCAAAGTTTGTCAAACAGCAAATATTTTAACTCGGGATCACTCCATGAGATGTAGTTCGTGAGCTTGAATACACATTTTGATTAACATAAATACACTTTTATCAAAAAACGAAAAGATATTGAGCGGTTTTGTTTGTTGGAAAGTTGTTAGGAATGTCAGGGTATACATTATGAAAACCATGTTAGTTATGAACTTGTCCACCGAATGGCGCTAGTGGGTTAACAATTTGACAATAGAAAATTGATAATGTGATATCTCTAAACCCTTATGATATAGAAAGTTGGTGTTTTCGAAAAGAATGTTCCGGAGCTCAAAACAGATCAAATAGTGTAAACAATATCTGAAAATTCTCCAATTGGTGGTGCTAGTGTGCAAATCATGGTTGCAGGCCTGTGCGCAGGTGGGAGGGGGGGAGTATGAGGGCTTTTACCCCCATGGAAGATTTTCCAACAGTAAGTTCCATTAACAATAGAGAACTTTTTATTAAAAAGTTCAAATAACTTGACTCTTCTTTCAAATTTTTGCACCTTCACCACCCCCCTCCCTCCCTTGAATCCTCACTCCCCTTGAACCTTGAACTATCCATTGAATCCTCTCTTGAACCTCCCCCCTCCCACCCCCTTTAATGATTCATGCGCACGGGCCTGCAAGGTTGGAAATTAATGTTGACTCACTCAGATGGTTTTCTCGAAATGTTGTTCTAGGGTTTCAATATTTATTAAATAATTAACTAAACAATTCTTATTGTATCTACCAAGTAGTCTTCGGTAACTGAAAATCAGCATTGTTTATGAGAGTGATGTTATCGATCAGTATTTCAATAAATTGGTTATCCTCCACCAATCGAAAATTATTTTCTTAGAAGGTGCTAGTAAGCTACTAGATTATTAACATGAATAAGCTATCGACAGCTAATATCTAAGGAACGTGGGAGAGTGAAACTCTAACTTTATTTTAATATTTTAATTATTTGTATTACTAGATATAATGATAGGTACATAAAATCTGAAATATATATATATATATATATATATATATATATATATATATATATATATATATATATATATATATATATATATATATATATATATATATATATATATATATATATGTATAGTTTTTTTTTAAATTTCATTTTATAGAGATCGCCAATTCATCAACATTTCTTGAAAACTCTTATAAATTTAATATAGTATAGAACTGCACTGACTTCAGAGAGTTTATTGTGTTTGTGGAGACTAAAAGTGATATTTTAATTAAAATTAGTTGAGAACTTTCTCACCACAGCCGCATTGAAAAAAGCGTGAACAAAATTATATTGCATTCAATACCATAAAGTTGGATTGCGATTTTGATTATTTGGAATCCTGAATCAGTTTCTGTGCCAAAAAAATTTATTATGCGCAAAACATAAAAGTGTTTAAAAATAATCACTCTACCAGGTGAAACTTGTATACCGTAATATTAACAGTATCTTTAAGAATACTCGTTTCGTTTACACGAAAGTTGTTCTGAAGATCTTTCATTGCATAATGGAGAAAAAAGGTTAAAGCCGGGATAAAATAAATGATATTATTAAGTGTTTTACCTTTTTTATAAATAAGTAGGTATAGGTATAGAATTCGCTCAAACTTTAGAAAAATTTTCCGAGGCCCGGGGGGCCGAATGTCATATACCAATCGATTCAGCTCGACGAACTGAGTAAATGTCCGTGTGTGTATGTGTGTGTGTCTGTATGTGTGTTGTCAACTAAGAGGTCGAGATCTCAGAGATGGCTGGACCGATTTTGATCAAACTAGTCGCAAATGAAAGGTCTCCTCGTCACCCAGAACGCTATTGAATGATACGAATGTATACGAAGTTTTATGTCAAAATTTTCAGTTTTTTGACAATATCTGTCACGCTTGAACTTGAAAACAGAATATGTTTTTATACTTAGATTTCACACGGTAATAGCTATCCAACAAGCCATAGATTGTTAAAATCCGCCCATTTTTAACGGAGATATCGAAATTTTTGTGTAAGCGACTTTTTCCCCTATTCCAGCAGTAGAAGTTTTGAGTGCTGTCTGGCAAAGAAATGCTTGGTAGCAACATAAAACACGATTTTTTATACTGTTACATACATTTGTTTCTAAGTACCCAAAAGACTGTGTAAAGCATGATATTTTGCCTCGGACCGATTTTAGCACGGTTCGTTTATGGCAACATAATCGTTCTACTATGCCATATGTAAACCAGATGATGGCAGAATTTTCGAGTTGAAAGCAATTCCATAATTATATTGATTTAAACTACTTACAGTAATAAATGCTGGAATAACATAACAGCCATATACCATTTGAATCAGTTCGTCGAGATCAGCAAATGCGTGTGTGACAAATAATTTCACTCAATTTTTTTCGGAAATGACTCAACCGTTTTCTACGAACTCAGATTTATATGAAAAGTCTATACTCCCAAGCAAGGTTCCTGAATTATATGTGGTTCCGACCTCAGGTTCCGGAACTACAGGATGATATGTAAAACGAAATTAAAACTGTGTAACTCATTTTTCTCGTAGATGGCTGAACCGAACTAAGATTCAAATGAATTATAAGAATCATCTAAAATTCAAATGAAAAGTTTTGAGATTCTATAAAACATCTTGTTTTTTCAGTCAGATCCAACTTCCGGTTTCGGAGATAGTATATAAATGTCTATTTCACATAAATTAATCAGGTTTATCGGGTTAGCAGATTTGGATAGTCGATAACCAAATAAACTTACTTCATTTTTAGTGGTAATCAGTTTTCGATTCGGATTTAATTCGCACTACTATTTCTCAAAGATGTCTACATTGATTTTCAAACATTTTGAAACAAATGTAAACTATACAGCTACTCAGGTGAATTTGTCTTACTTCGTTTACACCGAATTTCGAATTCCGGTTCCAGTATCGAATCGTTTCTCAAAACTCAATCGTTTTCTCAAAAAAAGCCAAATCGAATTTCAGAAACAAAAGTTCAAATTTAAATAAATCCAATTTTATCCAATTCTGACTTTCGATTCTGGAATTGTAGGATGATGAATTTTTAAAATTCAAAGTGATATAGAAGGTGACAATCCCGAAAAGCGTTAAAGTTGGACTCAAAAATATTGCATTTTATTCATCATATGGCCATACGAATCGGTTTGGGTTATGCTGGTTCCTGAATACCGGCTCTGGAAGTACCTTAAATTATCCTAAACTCTAAAGTGGAAATTACTTCAACATATCATGGAATGTTTAATCGATTGCCACACTTTTAGATTCAAATTCGATCCGATTTGCAGTTTCGACATTACAGAGTAATGAGTGATTAATATCTCAAATTGCCGCTTAAAACGACAGTCATTCAAATAATGTCATGAAAACTGAAACATCGAACAATGCAAAAAACACATGCGAATTGATAAAAAAGGCATTATCTCACTGCTAGGTGGATTAAGCACGTTTTTTCTATTGTAATTCATATGTATTATTTCATGTACTTTTCAAAGCGCCGGAGAGTTCTCAACTCTCAAGTGACGGAGCAGTTCTCAACTAATTGTCTATCAATCTACACTAAATTGTTAGTCTAAGTATCTACAACAAGTTTGCCGAAGATTGTATAGATCTATCTGTCGACCGCAGCGAGATAACCGTTCACAGCCCCAACCAGTCGAAATCCCATATGCTCTGGGTCCCGTTTATCGCGGATTCGCTTTTCACGCCCCCGGTGAACCGCGTTGTACGAGACCCCTCTGCATATTCAACAGAGAGAGGGAGAGCATCGCAGTTGTTAGAAGAAAATATTTCCCTAAAATAATGGGTGTTTTTGCCATATCTTTCGTAGAGGATAACTGTTATTCTGGTCATTCTACTGTCAAAGCCACTTCTGGTTTTGTTGTTTTGTAAAGTAACCTTTGAAATTTAATCATGTATTGGTTTACAACAGAACAACGCTTCCAAATTGTAAAGATTTTTTTTCGAGGATAATAGTTCAATTCGTGAAATGCACAGAAAATTGTGTGGATGGCCCACTGAACGTACAATTCATCAAATTCGCTCGGATTTAACTTTATTGGTAAATAAACCAACAAGTCTCATGCAAAAACTGTGCGTAATAAAGCCACAATCGCTGCTGTTAAGGAGGGTGTTTCGGAGGACCCGAATTTGTCGATTTGCCGGCACGTATCACAATTAAAACTGTGCCCTTCGACCACATGGAAAATTTTGCGAAGATACCTTCGTCCGTTCAAGATCCAGTTGGTTCAGGAAATGGAGCCACTTGACCGATGGTTCAAGAATTGAAGAAACTCGACCACTGGGAATTGGAAAAGTTAACCAAAGGTCCACTCTTTTACCTTTTGTGTTCACTGATGAGGCCAGTCACAATTGCCGTTTTTAGAGCGAGAGCAATCGTCTCGAAATTCTCGATACACTATTAGACCCAGCAAAGTGCACTGTTTGGTGCGGAGTTCACCTTATTTCTTTAAAAATAAGGATGCAGCTAACGTCCTGGTAATAGACCCCGTAACCGTGCAGCAGTAATTTTCATGAGCTAATCTTTCAAATAAAACCAAATTGGGTTCGAGTTTACATATTTGTTCGTATTATTTTGAACAAATTGTGACACTCCAGAAACATTCTAAAACCACAACCACTTGAACACGAAAAAGTCATAATTCATTGGACAGCAAACAAAACTTTTTCTTGTACAAGTCCATACGCCCATGTCGTCTCTCGCCAAATAAGTCCATTCATAACGTTACAATGCCAGTGACGGTGCTTGAGTTGAAATATTTTTCCAGAAGGACCAAGAAAATATATCGAAACAGTTACATCGATGCAAGCTCGAGCGAATGCAAACAATGCTGATTATGTACAACTCGATTCCAACCCACACTGCCACCCAACCATTCCTGTATTGACGAAGTTTCGTTTGCTGGACTGCTGCTCCAACAAAAACTAAGCACAAGCAGCGCTTTTTTTGCTCCCCGCGTTCTCGATAAACCACTTGAAACGGCTTTTTCCTGTAATTTTCCAACATTTTCTTTTGTGCGCCTGACAACCGTCCTCTCGAATCCGGAGCTCTGTGCCGGAAGGGACGGAGGGGGGTCCTGAATTAGAAGAGGTAAAAAATCCCAAACCCTGGATCAACAGGGACGACACCACGGAGGAGCCCCAACTTGTTAAAACGTCGTCAGTTACACCACCGCACGTCGAAACCCGCTCCACACTCGCACATCTCCGCTTGCCGCTTGTCTCTCGCCAAAGCGTAAATGGAAAGTCTATGTAGTGCCTTGTGCAAAGTCTCCGAAAGTAGAAATGATGCCTATGTACATGGATGTGTAAGTCGCCGGATCGGTCGAACGAGTCAGTTGAACCATGTCTCGAAGCAACCACCGACGCTCGACTCGAGCACCTACACAGCACTCTCTATGTAACATTTGCGGACGTGCGGTAATACATATCTTGAGTGCGGGCTGCGAAGGCAACGAACGTCTTCGTTCAGTTTGCCGTGGCGTGGAGTACATAAAGCCTATCTTTCTTGGCGCGCGGAATGGAAAGTTTTGTAATCTGGAGGAAATAATAAACACGACGATTTGAACGGTATGTACTCATCATTTTACAGCTTGAAAATGACGGGTTGAAGAAGTATCATGGAAAACACATTTTGTATACAGAAATAGACATAAAAATAAAATTGAACCTAAATAACTTCTCCTCAATATTGAAGAACATTCGAATTTCATTACACACTCTCAGGAGTACAGTGAGAATCGAAGCTCCAAAATCGAGAAGTGAACTTTTTACCGTCAGGTTTTCAGTTTTATATATTGCTGTGATCTGTGCTTTCATATTCCGCAAAATTTCAAGCAATAGATGAATGAGTGAGAAAATGTAAGTTGCGATGGAGCAACTTTGTAAACCAGGTCTTAAAACATCTCTGATTTGTGAACAACATTGAATTATGAGGTTTGCTCGTCACAAAATTTGGACTTATTTAAATCTCTGAAAATACTTCATTAACGCGTGAAATATTTCGCAGACTTTTAGATGATACTACAGGCTTTCCAATCGACGATGGGGTCGAAAGAAGAGCAATCGTATGCGGTCATAATGAACATCCGGATCTGTCAGTAAGCAAACTTACGAAAAAGCTTGGTTTTCCTGCAAGTACTGTCCATAACGATCTTAAATTATTCGATACACGTTTGACAACAACCGTCCCGGGTTGGCGGTCCAATGCATAGGGCATTGGTCTTACAAACCAGTTGTCGTATGTTCGAGCCCTGACCTGGAAGGATTCGTAGTGTCAGTAGAATCGTAGCACCATCCATGCAATGGTTCTGTACTCTGTGAATCGGCTGCGAAGTCCGTTGAAACATAAGGTCAAATTCCACAACAGGAATGTAATACCAAGGCTTTTTTTGACAATAGCAAGGAGCGAAACAAAAACGGATCTCACGAACTACTAAAACGTGAAACGCGAAGGTGAAGCAAATATTGCAGGAGAGAGCAGATATTTCGGTACGTACTGTGGCTAGAAAAATATAAATGTCTCCAACTTTTGTGCATGCTTCCAAGAACCGGCAAGGTACGAAGTCGTTCAAGGTGAAAGCTGCAACGAACCGTAATGGTAAATAAAATGTGAGGCTGAAACCCGGGCTCGCAAGTTGTATCACGAATATTTGCCAAAGTTTTCCTGCGAGATAAGAGACGTAAATCCTACAAGGAGTGTATCGAAAATAAAAAAAAGTATTTGTGATGGTTTGTTATGCTCAGATCACAGCATGCTGTGCGTTTGATTGTCAGCTTTCGTTTGTTTACTTGTTTGTGCGGTTGAAATTCTGCGTTTTCAAAATGTCGCGTATTGATAAGAAAGTGAAAATTAAGGTTCTGGACACATGGCTAAGTGAGAAGGGTATTAGTATGCGAAAATTGGCGAAGCGGTTTGGAATTCATCATGCCAGTGGCAAAACCATCATTAATAAGTTTGTGGAACACTATTCTTTTGATGAGCTACCAGGAAGAGGCAGAAACCCCGGTTCTTTCGGTTCGGTTTCTCATATAAAAAGGTTATACAATCACTGCGGAAACCGACTTTTGAAACGAGGCCCGATGCAAATGAAAGGTCTTGGAATTCTTCAAAACAGTCCCCGAAAAGCTGATCCAGATCCGACTTCCGCTTCCGGTATTACAGCGCGATTTTATAAAATTTACTAATAAATTTATCTAGTTGGCAGACCTTGTTAGTTAGTGGATATATAAATTCACTTTGGGACTGCTAGTCAGCGGTTTCCGCTTCCGAATGAATCGGTAATAGTCCAAAAACGGAACTCACTCCGATTTCTGAGCTACGATTAAGCCGATTTTCACAAATCATGATTCCAATTAGAGCTCTCAAAGTCTTAAAAGATACTGTGCCATTTCATCCAGATCTGACTTCCTGTTCCGAAATTATAGGCCAATGAGTATCAAAACTTTCATACTGTAATACACGGTACGCATCGGTACGTGCTGGTACGGAAGAAGAAAACGCCGCCACCTAGCACACAGTGTGCTTGGTTCAATTGTGTATAACGTGCAGGGTTGCCACATTTAAATCTAGATGAATTTGAAATAACTGTTTACAAATTGAAAAGGAGATAGTTTATACCAGGGAAAGTGAATCTTGACCGAATCTTCTAGTGATATTTTTAAAAATGTAAGTAATATGAGAAAGGCATCATTACATCATTAATGGGTGGATTAAAAAAGGTTTATTTGTAAAAATCGGTTGAGCCGTTGCGGAGCAAAGTGAATGTGTTCTGTTTTGGAGTTTTTGGTCACATTTTCAAGGACCAAATGTATCTAAAGTCGGTTCGTATGACCACAACTAATACGACTTACAAATTAAAAGTTTTGAGCCCCAGGTTAGAAGCTTGTTTCCTTTTGTGTAACGTCGCTCTTTATGACGACTTGAAACTACAAACAACCCTGTAATTCTGGAACCAGAAATCGAATTCCGGATCAAATTCAGCAGTTCTATAAATGACCGTTAGCACTTTCATTTGATTCTAAGTTTGAGAAAATCGGTTGAGCGATCACGAAAAAAAATGAGTGAGTTCCAGTTTGAAGATTATGACCTCTATTTCCAGTACTTCCGGCACCGGATTCCGGGAACCGGTATATCTGATGTGAGTTTGTGTGGTCTTTAACTTATAAGACCCAATAAATTAAAGGAATAAGTTTACTCTTTTTAAAAAATGAAATCATTTTTACATCATTTTCTATGAAGACAATCTTTTGAGTTTACAGTTTTTTCACCATTACCCTGTAATTCCGGAACCGGAAGTCAGATCAATACCCAATTTTAAAAATTTATATGGGACAATAGTACCTTTAATTTGAGTCTAAGTTTGTGAAAATCGACTTTGTCGACTCAGAGAAAAGTGAGTGCATATTTTCCTCACAGACACATACACACATACATACACACAGTCATTTGCGCACTTGACGAACTGAGTCGAATGGTAAATGACACTCGACCCTCCGGGCCTCGGTTCAAAAGTCGGTTTTCACAGTGATTGCATAACCTTTCTATATGAAAAATGCAATAATGAACACGGTTTTTTGTTCGATTTTCGATGTTAAATCCGGTTAGAAAAACCATCACCTATGATTCTACACCATTCGGAGAGGCTATTACGGTCGCTTAGCAGCGTATATTAAAACAGTAGAATTCTTATATCTCAGAAAATTGCGGTTAGTTATCACCCAGTTTCGCCTTTCTTTATAGAAAAGTAATAGCAAGAAAAACCGACTTTCGAATGTCGTCTCGGAGACTCATAGTGTTATATATCATTCGACTCAGCTCGATAGGATCGGAACATGTCTGTGTGTGCACCTTGCAACGATTTTTTCTACCGCTAAATTTTCACGGAAATGGCTGAGCCAATTTCAAAAAGCTCAGGCTCGTTGAAAGGCTACTATCGGGCCATTGATCATGTTTGACGATCAAATGACTGTGGCTTCTGGTTCCGGAGATATGATGGTACAAGTGACGTAAGCGACAAAACGCACGTTATTTTTTGCCGCACTATTTTCACGATGATGACTAAACAGATTTTAACAAGTTCATTTTATTGCTACTACGTGTTCATTGAGCAAGTTTGAAGTTCAAATGGCTATCACTTACGGTTCCGGTTATATAATGGTATAAGTGACGTAAACGTCAAAACTCATTACTGCTCAATTTTCTCGAATATAGATTAACTGATATCAAAAGTTTCTGGCTCAGTCGAGACCAAAATTGGGCTATGGGTCGATTTCAAAGATCATATGGCTGACACGTCAAATTTCGGAGATATAATCGTTCAAGTAACGCAATCGACAAAATACAAAAATGAGAACAAAAAAGATAACGACCTGAACAGTAGTGACCACGACGATTTTTTCACGTACGTACGAAACAAAATTCCTAATCAAAAATACAGGTATGTAAATATTTCTGATATTTTGTAATAGTAAATAAGAAATAAGCGCACTTACTGTTACAAAATATCCGAAATATTTACATACCTGTAGCTGCTTCAGCAAACTCGAAGAAAATCAAATCTTTGATGTACAAATAATTTCAAATGCATTGGAGCTGTTAAACGGAAACCCTTATGATAATTGTTACTACCAACCTGTCCTCTTACAAATTAACTGATGAATTGATTATCTAATACTATTTCGTTGCGAGACAGGTGAAAATCAAATACGTTAGATCATCAATAGAATAAACGACATTTTCACACAAATCTAACAAGGGTTTGAGCTCTTGGAAATTGAGCTAAAAAATTACAGAAATGTGTATCCGAATTTAGCTTTAGGAATACACAACTCTGGCCCAAAATCGCTGCTAAATTTTTTTTAAATATCTTGGTAGGAGTTTTTTTTTTTGGGTTTCATATAAACTTATTAGCATCTATTCGAAATATTGTTTTGAACATAATTCTTTGGAAATGTAGAATCCCCTGATATGGACCGTTTCGTTTGTTGGTGTTGGTGATGAAAGGGGCTTATCATGATCATCTAGCACTCCATAATCGAGATCATCCAGCGTTTTCCTCGATCGCAAGAAACACCTGGAATTCGATGAAAATTATTCTTGTGCGAGGTGAACGGCGCACTAAACAAATCCACAAATAGTCCACTTGCTGATGTGCACAGCAACTGTCTCTACGGTATTCACGAACCGCACAGAGTGTAAGACGTTTCGATACTGATTCTTGTTTTGAAATATGCATTTATTCAAATGCAAATGCGAAAATTGAATAAAACGAATATATACAGGACACAAGAATTAAAAACAATTGGGTATTTTTATTCAGTTTTACACCAATCTGCTATTGAACCTTAACAGTGCTTCAAGATTCGCTAAACAGACATAAAGCTGAACCCTACTTCAGGTAGCACTTATAAGTTGCGATGAAGCTTGATTACTTTATGACGTATCGAACGATGTTTCCCGATGTTGAGAAGCCAAGGAAGGAAAACAAATAGGATGAAAATAGCCAAATTGTGGCTGACGTTTGTTATTAACCATCTATTTCGTATTCACATATTCCCATCACAAAACGTATAAAATTTAACGGCAGTGAAAAAACAAAACCCTTCGTCAACCTGCTAGGTGATTCATCCCACTTCAAATTTGTTCAAATTTCCCTCGTACTCGGTTTCGTGATCAGCACATTATGCTCGTTCGTTTGCTTTTTGTGTAAACTCAAACGCTACCCGCCACTCACACCCGTTCTCTCATACACCACATTTTCACCTACCGTTCCGTTCCATCCATCGTCTTTCCTCCTCTCCCAGGAACCGGTACCGAACAATTTATTTTTTATTTTAATTTTTATTTTCAGTGCACTAAACTCACCGTGAATGAAGAGACCCCTGTGTGCCCCCTTTTTGGCAATTTTCCCATCGCTACTTGGAACACTTTGAGCCATTGCCAGCGTATCAATGTGTGCGTGCGGTGCAGATTAGGGCGCAATTGTGTACGTACTATGCTATTGGAATATCATTATCTTTTTCCTACTGGTTGTTTTTTTTTGTGCCCTTTGCTCTGTGTGTTGAACTCAATGAATCTCGCATATACAAAACTGCCGTCTCCGAGCTCATCGAGGAACCTATCAACTATGCAAAAATATTCTCTGCTTGCATGTACATAAACGATAGACAAATGCTGCTTTTTTAGTGCCGACAGCAAGGATGGTAGATGGTTCAATTCATTTTGGATTGAATGAACCTTTTGCGTTTTAACACGTGGTACTGGTAATATACTTTCCAGAATAAGATTCAAAAGAGGATTGCGAATATACCTTTCTTGACTTTAAAAACTAATTTCCTGTCGGTTCAATGTAGCTACATGAAAGAATTCTTCCATTGATTGGCTCAGTGAAAATTATAACGTGGCATTTTAATAAAAATTCAATACGGTTCAATTTACTATAAAGGTGTCAGACAGCGTTTTCTTTGTTCTGTTCTACTGTTTATAGTATCTCGTGCGACAAACCGAAATTCTTGGAAAATATCGTTAATACGATTATTACTTCATACGGCGGAGCTTTCAGGATAATAAAAAAAAATCTTTTGTTCGTTGTTTAGAATAGTAGTTTTCTAAGTGATCCGAGCCAACTACCAGCTCCACATGACCTCAAGTGGTCATTATTTATAATTAGAGCCTTTTTCAACAATTTTTTTCGGTTTTTTAAAGATATCAAACTAACTGGAGATTATAAGAGGAGAAAGAATATGAAATCATAGAGCCATAGTACTCAAGGAAGAGCAAGGATGTGAAGAATAAAGTGCGGAAAAGTGAGACGTGACAAGGGTCATTTAAGTAAGCAGAAGGCTTCTTGTATCTAAACTTTTACCTTCTACCAGAGGAGTCGAACTTAGGCATCTTAGCGATACGAATTATCCGAGTCTCTGATATGTCAGAAAGTAAAGGCAAAGGTCATTTGCCATTTACTGTCCGAACCGGCTCGGAACCGGCCGGTTCGGACAGTAAATGGCAAATGACCTTTGCCTTTACTTTCTGACATATCAGAGACTCGGATAATTCGTATCGCTAAGATGCCTAAGTTCGACTCCTCTGGTAGAAGGTAAAAGTTTAGATACAAGAAGCCTTCTGCTTACTTAAATGACCCTTGTCACGTCTCACTTTTCCGCACTTTATTCTTCACATCCTTGCTCTTCCTTGAGTACTATGGCTCTATGATTTCATATTCTTTCTCCTCTTATAATCTCCAGTTAGTTTGATATCGTTAAAAAACCGAAAAAAGTAAAAATTACTGACTGACCAGAAGTCATTAATAAAAAAGTAAAAAAAAAAAAAAAAAAAAAAAAAAAAATTTTTTCAACAATGTATAAAAATCGACTTTGACTCATCAGTGCATAACAGTTTATGATGAACTGTTGGGTCACCTAACAGTTCAACATAAATGCAATGATGAGTCAAAGACGAAACATAAACATATTCAAGATGGTTATGTGCCCTAGTACAAAATTAGGCTATCCCCTGAATGAATTTAAAGGCATTTGCAACACTTTCAGTTAGTGAAGAAAAAAAAGTCAATTAAATATTAGAATATGGTTCTGCAGACAGGTAGTTTGCCCTCCTAAAAAAATTCGTCTACTGTGTTTCGGAACATTGTTGATTCTGAGCACGTTTTCAACCTGCGAAGACTCGAAAAATTTCGTTTGTTCGAACATTCGAACAAGATGATCCTGGTACTGTAACAAGTAGATGAACGAAACACACAAACTCGGAAACAAGCCCTTTTATCCGTTTATATTTTTGTAATATATCTACAACTTCCCTCAGACTATCTCTGTCACTGATCAATCTTTCCTTAGCAAAATCGTTCTCACAAAATTTCACAGTTTCATAGATATCTACTGGCTGACCATCCAATAGTTTGAAAAATAGCGCTGAATCATTTTCGAATCGACTTTTAATTTTCGAAATTGAACCAATACTTCAAAGATAGATATGCTAAAAAAAAATCAATCGATTTTTGTAATTCAAAGTTCTTAGCCCAACCTAGCTCGGAACGTTTCGGAATTTACGACGACGGTAACAGCTTGAATGCTCTTGTTTAAAATTTCATCAAATGTAGAATCTCGTGAAGCGTTAAGAACGTAGAAAACTGCTTGTACTTTTTTCATTCGATTCGATGACGCAAAGAGTAGACCTTGCAAGTCTTTGTTCAATATCTCAACATCATCGAACATTTCAATCAGAATATTCAGATGAAATACACACTCGAACGTTTCCATGCAATCATAGAACCCAGACGCTTTAGCTGATACGGTGCTGTCGATTTTCGTGTCCACGAATGGGTCATGAAAAAACTATACCAATTGTGTTTATTTTTTTAATAATATAAGTATAGATGCACACTGCTTAAGCTATAAGATGCCGAAGGCAACCAATTGTGTGTAGTTTACTTTGAGTCCTCAGAGATTATTATTATTATTCGTTTATTTGACCTCAGCTTTAATCGTTTGGTCATTTGCCGAGGTCATTCTCAGATTTTATTCGTATCTGTATAATGAAAACGAAAATGTAGACAAACCTTTCATCATCAATTTTTCGAACTGTTTTTTATAGTATTCTCAAGTAACCAATAACCAAGCATCAAGACGATCTTGTATGTTTTCTGTGTATACGAAAATGGAAATTCCATTAAAGTCTCATCAGTCCTATATGCTACTGTAAAGCGGATATAAAACCACAAAAGGCGAAATATTTTGCTGTAATAATGCAGCGGTTGATTGCTTGAATTCTGCACTAGTAATGTTATTATAAAATTATAAATTGAAAGACCGAAAACAGCTTCACTAATGGTAAGTTTAAGAGGCAAAAGGTTTACCCCCTAGTTTATGCTAGGTGCACATAACCAATTTCATTTGATTTTAAGTTTCGTCTTAGACTCATCAGTGCGTAGCAGTTTATGTTGAACTGCTACCTCCGACCTGACGGTTCAACATAAACCGCTAGGCACACTTCTTTGATATTACGACTAAGTGTAATATTAAACATATGAAGTTTGGTGTCAAAAAAAAACTTACACCTGATTTATTTTTTATTCTTTATCATTATCAATATTTATCTTTGATCTTTTGATTTATCTTGCATTATTTGTTGAAGTGCTGCTTCTTCTATTTAAACCATGCCGAATATATTTGAGTGTAGTAAAATATGTTCAATTTCAATCTTATTGCTATTTTGTGCAGAAACTTCTATGGCACGTGGTGTTTAGTCGAAATAGAGTATTTAATTATTCAATTTGCAATGAGTAGAATCAGCGGAATAAACAAGAGAAATGAAAATAAGATTTCAAAACTTACATTTCAGGAATTTGATGGGACTATTAATTTGTTTCCTAAAGTTTTGATTTTCCTCTATTCTATTTGAAAGAAATTTTTATTCAGGCCTATTTGCGTACAAGCTTTACGTGGTCGATTGAGCCGATTTTTTAAATAATTTTTTTTTGTGTTGGATCTCGTTGTCACCCTTTTTCTAGGGGGAGAGGAGCTTCCATTTCCCTCCTGTGAGGATTGAGGGGCACTTTGTTCGTGGCTCGTCTCGCCATCCATTACCGCATCGGTGGTATTGTTGTTAATGTCCGTCTTGAATTTGTTGCTAGTTGCTGTGGATAAGCCAGTGGTTGCAGTTGCTGGTTGATTGGAGGGTAAGTTGTTAACTGCAGCTGGTGTACTTTGTTCTATAGGGGATACTGATGGTTTCGTTGAGGGGGATGCTTCATTGTTGTTGGTGGTTGTCACCGGTGTACTGGGGTTACTTAGGGTTGATGTTGAAGGAAGCACCGTTGTCCTTTGGTGTAGTTGTCTCCTTGTCCAGTTTATCACATGGCTTACCGTAGTGAACAGCTTTTTATCAATATTGACATGTGGCCATCTGATTGTCATAGGTAACAAGTGTTTTGCACGGGATTCTTGTATCCTGACCGAATGTCACATAAGAAGGTATAGGCCTCTTCAAGCGCATGCGTAACAAACGTATGCCATTTAGAATACCGGAAAAAAAGTTCTTTCACTTTTCTGTTTCGATAGAGAGAATCTCTCCGTATTGGGACATAGTTTTGCGAATATAAGAATCGGTGATGCTTGAGGGAAGATCATGTACACGCACTTCTATAGCACTATCATCCATATATACTGGAATGTTGTACTTGATGTTTTCGTGCTCCACATAGTGCACATTGTTATTGTCTTTTGCGAATTGAATTGCATCCAACTCTTTATAGAACTGTATGTAAACAACATTATTTGTCTTATTGCATTGAAGTAAATGCACACGTTTAATGTCAAGATGCATTTGCTCCTTAAGCAAACCTTCAAGTTCTCGTATCGAAGGTCGAATATTGCACTGCCTGAGGCCAACAATAATTGTATTCTTTCGTACTGGCGGTAGCTTTTGTTCATTTGGTTCACTCATTTCGAGGTTGTTCTATTGTTCACTACACAATACTGTACTTGGTTTCTTCCATCCCGAACGTAAGCGGTTTTGTTTTATCGACTGTTATGTTTTTCGTCAAGCAAACTGAGCTATGAAGAAAAAAACGAAAGCAATTTATCGGTATCATACCGACATTAAACTTGTTTGATAGTGGCACTAAATTAATATTTACAGCATAAAATCGCTAATGCTTGTACATTTCATATTAGCGCTTTATAATCATATCGAGCCAACTATGATGCTACGTAATTTTAGTGTTTTCATGCATTAAAATTTCAAATATATGGTTATAATACGAGATTAATATCGTATTAGTGTTGATTTCATGCCAGTTCAGTGCTTTGCTTAATGTCTATGGTTACTTGGATAGGTAAGACTGTGCCAACTAACGGTTGATTTGAAATGACCGTTACGATAATTCAGGAAATTAATTTGAGTGTCATGTCTGTTTGTCTGTGCTATGAACTTACGAATCAAGTAATAAGTAATTTGACATTTCTATAGTAATTTTTTATCGAGTAGTTGAACTTAACTAAAATTACGGCCCAATTCAAAGTTTGCCGGATGGAAAGTTAACTTTGCACTGAAAATAAAATGACCCAAATGGTTTAATAATTGCAATACAGAGAACGTAAGAAAAACTTCTAGAAAAATTTGTTTCATTTCACAATATATTGAATCTTTTTATTAGGATATTTTCTTTGACTAAAGCTACTAAATCTCGGAAATAGGAATTGTTCTGCAAGATTTTTCTCGGTGTGGAAAAATGATTATCGAGCTTTAAAAAATAACCATGCACTCGAGCGGGTTTTTTTGATAACGACAAAATGAAAAATAATTTGATAACGACAACTAAAAGTAAAAATAATTCGCACAATCGTTCACAACCCAACTGTTATAGATTTTCATAAACAGTTTTAATATTTTCTCAACTGTTCTCTAGGCAGTGTAATATTTTTCATTACAGAGTGGATACAACTACCCATACTATCTGTCGGGCCTGTCTATAGACCAGAAGCCATCTTCCTCCTCAAAGAAACCGTTTTCGAGTTATTGAGCGAAAAAAGTTGTTTTTGTTGAAGGGTGCAGTTTTTTCCAATACTTCTAGAACGTCACCCTGGCATAACAGAACTGAGTTTATTTGGTCCTCTACTAACACGATCTGCAAACTAGAAAAATTTGATTACCAGTTTGAAGGAACTCGCTTGTTTTTGAATGGTCACTCATAATAAAACACTCTGGAAATTGCAAATTTCACACGAATCATATTGTAATTCCGAAACCAGAAGAAAGATCAACATTGAAGCTCAGGAATTTCTCGGCTCAGCAATCTCTAAGAAAATCAGGAGCACATTTTCTAATTTTTGTTCATGTCACTATTACATCTCATTTGAATACAAGTTTGTAAAAATCGGTTCAGCCATTTCCGAGCAATTATTGAGTAGCTGTATAGCCATTCATCTCAGCTCCAGTAGTCATCTTATACACGAAAAACATTACTTAGAGTCAGGCCCGTACCCAGGATTTCGTTTCGGGAGGGGCCCAGAGATAAAAAAAAATAATGTTAATAAAGATTGCTTATGTACCTAATTCTCGGTGTGCCTTTTACGGGTGTTTTTAACAGACACTTCAAACTTTTACACTGAAACTGTTATTGTGTTACATTTCTTTACGTTTACTGACTTGTTATTTCTACAACACATGTCTTAGACCTTCTAAATAATTATATATCTGTTTTTGATTTCGGGAGGGGTCCGGGCCCCTCGGGCCCCCCCTCTGGGTACGTGACTGCTTAGAGTGAGATCTGCTGTCTCAGTTCGTTAGATTGATCTTAAGGGTAAGATGAAAATAGCTGCATTCGCTTCGAATTTTCGCGTCGCTATAGCAGCACTATTAAAAAAATTTCGAAAATTTTTTACTGCGGTATTGCTTCTTAGAGCCGAAGTAGAGATTTTGTATTCGTTTTTATCACAATTCGTTGATTGAATGTCGAGTAATCGCCAAAATAATATTGCGACTGTCGTTCGGTGTTGAACAGTCGTTCGAACCGCACGCGTAAAGCTTGGCTCCTGGAAATTTTTTCTGGCTTTCTAGAGTTTCATTGATTCAAGGCTTCAGTATTTTTCAAGACTACTTGAATCACTAACAGTCTTTTTCAAAAATAAAAATTAGTCAGCCTTTCTCAAAGCTATACAAAATTTGATATTCTAATATAAAGACTGTCCCAGAAAGTATGGACGCACTTTGATTTCGCTGTAAATAATTCACAAGTTTTAGATATTCAAATTTTATTCGATATACTGATAATATTAGACTACAACAACAGAATATTATTCTCAACTAGGTTACTTAGCCATTGTAGACTATCTGGCGCACCTTCTTGCGAACGATCCTCTTTAAATTCCGTACAGACTTCTTGACGACAAGTTTTGACACTTTTTTCCAATCTTTTTCGAACTGTTGAATGGTTTCGGCTGCCGATACATGTTTCCTAAGATGTGCCTTCGTTAATGCCCAAAATTCCTCAATTGGTCGAAGTTGCGGGCAATTTGGTGGATTGATGTCTTTTGGGACGAAAGTGACATTTTTAATAGTATACCATTCTACCGTTGATTTCGAGTAGTGGCAAGAAGCAAGATCTTGCCAAAAGACAACAGGATCCTTGTGGCTTCGAATTATGGGTAGAAGTCGTTTTTGTAAACATTCCTTGATGTATATTTCGCTGTTCATTGAAGCAGTGGTGATAAAGGGTTTCGAAATCTTACCGCAGCTACAAATTGCTTGCCAGAACATAGATTTCTTACCAAATTTTCGAATTCAATCGATGTCTCGGACTGGTTTAACACTTACCCTTCTCGCACCGTATAATATTGTGGTCCCGACAAGGACTTGTAATCGAGCTTCACGTAGGTTTCGTCGTCCATTATTATGAAGTTCAAATTTCCAGCAAGAATCGTATTGTACAGCTTTCGTACAGCTTTCGTATTCTTGTTTCAGACTACGTTTTGGTTGTTTCTGCTACTTATAGGTTCGAAGATTCAAACGTTCTTTAGCACGAAGAATATTTGACTTCGAAGTGCCCACTATTTTGGCCACATCAGGAACTGAAACCTCCATCTAATGCTCGAACGCCTTCAGTATACGTTTATCCAACTAAGGGTTAGCAGGACCTTTTTTCCGACCCGTTTCCGGTTTATCCTCAAAGGTGTTATCCTCACCGAATTTCCTGATTGCATTTCGAACGGCTTTTCACTTACTCCTTCCATTTTTGCTATCTTTCTCAGTGACAGTCCGCGTTCTGTGCACCATTTGTACACAATTTTTCGACGTTGTTCTGCTGAAAGTCCACGCATTTCGAAAAAAAACTAATGAAAACGAATAAACAACTGCACAAGTGGTTAGAGAATAGTGTAAACAACAAGACGCAGCCATAAAAATTTACAGATTCTGAACCATTGCAAAATGGCAGCGGTTTTTGTTTGCGTCCATACTTTCTGGGACAGTGTTTAATCAGTCTTTTTCAAGACTAAGAAATTAATCAGCCTTTTTTAAGGCTAGCCATTCAAAGAATTATTCCTCAAACTAATCAGTCTTTATCGCGACTTATCCAAACTAGGCTTCTAATTGAAGACTATATTAGCCTAGTTAATTCATATTTTTAAAAAATGCCTGCGTCCAACCGGAAAGGCAATAAGCCTAAGGCTAAAAATAATTCAATACGGAAGAAATCTCAATCCGTTATTCTAAATTTTTCTAATAACATTCGCGATCTTATAGAATCGGAATGTAAAAAGAAAAGACAACGGACGGACTTCCCTTCCGTTGATTCTATGCCGTCTCAAAATATTTACGAGATTCTTCCTGAATCCGATTGTAGCGACATAGAAGAAAATTCTTCAAAAATTCCCAAAATGGACGCTTGTCGTTCTGGGAAGAAACATCAATCTATGCCACCAGTGACGGTGATGATTTCCGACTTTAAAGCATTCCGTATTGAGCTTTCTACTTATCTCCCGGAAGTAAAAGTCTCATTTCAAATCGGACGAAGAGGAGAATGTCAAGCCTTGGTTGATGGATTGGAAGATTACGAACGACTTATTCGATATTTGTCCGAGAAACTTCATAAATTTTATTCATTTGATATAAAATCAGACAGACCCTTCAAGGCTGTCTTGAAATGCTTATCAAATGATCAAAGTATTGATGAAATTAAAAATGAAATCAAAGAATTGCTTGGTTTTGCCCCTTCCCAAGTAATACTTATGAAAAAAAGAGCGAATGGTACTTCTAAACCACGCTCTGGAATTTCCCATGAACTTTACCTAATACACTTCAATCGAAGTGATGTAAACAATTTGAAAACTTTAGAAAAAGTACGTTTCATTTCCCATATTAAAATTCATTGGGAATATTATAAACGGCATAATCGTATTGCAAACTTAACGCAATGTCGTCGTTGCCAAGGCTTCGGCCATGGAACCAAAAATTGTCATATGGATATACGGTGTTTGAATTGTGGTAAATCGCATTCGAAAGACGTTTGTCCAATGAATGAAACCACTGATAAATTTTCATGTTCAAATTGCAATGGAAATCATAAATCCAATTATTTGAAATGTCCTGTCAGGGAAAAAATTTTAAACGCTCGTTCGCTTAGACAACAAGTCAAATCAACAACCTTAAATTTACAGAACATACCTGAAAATCAAAAAACCGTTACAAATGCCACGCCTAATTCTTCTAAGGCACCTATTTCTTCGAATTATAAACAAAAAACAGGTACGCCTGCCAATTCGTCTTCTAACGAAAACAATTTATTGACAGGTAGATCGACCTCGTCATCATCTTCTTCTAATGTCAGTTATGCTGGTATATTAGGTAGAAAACTACCTCCTATTTCTTCTAATGTAAATAATCAAAACACAGGACCGCCTAGCAGTTCATCTTCTAACGAAAGCAATTTATTAATAGGTAGACCGGCCTAATCATCTTCTTCTAAATGGCTTCTTGATCATCCAAATGAATTCGACTTCATCACTTTTTGAAGCATTTCAAATCGGATGGAAATTTGCAAATAATATAATAATGAATTTAAAATTTAACAGTGATGTTAAATAATTATTTGAATATTTTAAATTGGAATGCTCGATCTTTGAAATCGAGTGAAGATAAATTTTATAATTTTCTCAAAGTTCCCAAAATTCATATTGCCATTGTGACAGAAACTTTTCTTAAACCAAATGTCAAATTGAAAAGTAATCCACATTATGTGGTTCATCGATTTGACAGGTTTACTGGAATTGGTGGTGGAGTTGCCATTTTTGTCCAACGGCAAATTAAACATCGAATTTTACCTTCTTTCAATACTAAAGTTATTGAAAGCTTGGGAATCGAAGTTGAAACCATTCATGGAATTTATTTCATCGCAGGAGCATATTTGCCATTCCAATGCACCGGCGATCAATTAAATTTCTTTAAAGGCGATTTGCAAAAACTCACAAGATATCGACCGAAATTTTTCGTAATAGGGGACTTAAATGCTAAGCATGTCCAGTGGAATTGTAGGCAAAATAACAGTAATGGTAAAATACTTCATAATCAACTCTCAGCTGGTTACTTCACAGTTCTTCATCCCAGTAATCCGACGTGTTTCTCTTCCGTGAAAAATCCCTCTACATTTTATCTGGTTCTAACAGATCAAAGTCACATTTGTAGTGAACCGATTACACATGCTGACTTTGACTCAGATCATCTTCCTGTAACATTCAGACTTTACAACGAAGCTTTAATTAATTCAATTAGCTTTATATTCAACTATCATAGAGCTAATTGGTTGGATTGCAGATCTCACATTAAAAATCATGCGGATCATGAAACTATTTTAGAAAATTCTGCGGACAGCAATTGATAATTTGAATCATTACATTATCGAGGCTAGAAATCTTTCAGTTCCCAAAGCTCAAACTAAATTAAATTCTCCTATCATCGATGACAATCTTCAACTGCTCATTCGGTTGAAGAATGTTCGTCGACGACAATATCAACGTTCTCGTGATCCTGCTATGAAAAACATAGGTAAGGATTTACAAAAAGAAATTAAACATAGATTTACTCTTTTGCGAAATGAAAATTTCTCTAAAGAAGTTGAACAAATTAAACCATATTCTAAACCTTTCTGGAAGCTTTCTAAGGTTCTTAAGAAACCTCAGAAACCAATTCCTGCTCTCAAGGAAGGAAATCAAATACTTCTTACAAATGGTGAAAAAGCTCAAAAATTTGGTCAGCAGTTCGAGAGTGTCCACAATTTTAATTTGAACGTTGTGAGTCCTATTGAAAATGAAGTCTCACTGAAATATGATCATATTTCAACTCAAGTGTTATTACCAAATGACATTATTGAGACGAATTTTGATGAAATTAAGTCAATCATTAGGAAACTTAAAAACATGAAGGCTCCTAGTAATGGTGGAATTTTTAATATTCTTATTAAAAATCTTCCCGATGTTGCCTTGAGACTCTTGGTTAAAATTTTCAACAAGTGTTTTTTTTTAGCTTACTTCCCAAAAAGATGGAAAAACGCTAAAGTAATTCCTATCCTCGAATCCGATAAAAAGCTAGCAGAAGCATCAAGATATCGACCAATTAGTTTACTTTCTTCTATCAGTAAACTCTGTTGAAAAAATTATCGTTTTGAGAATGATGTCTCATATAAATGAGAATTCATTTTTTTACCAGAGCAGTTTGGATTTCGTCATGAACATTCAACTACTCATCAACTTGTCAGAGTAACGAACATGATAAAAGCAAATAAATCTTCTGGGTTATCCACTAGAGTTGCTCTTCTAGACATAGAAAAAGTATTCGACGGTGTTTGGCACAAAGGTTTAATAGCAAAAATGTCTGATTTCCAGTTTCCTATTTATTTGATCAAAATGATTCAAAATTATTTAACTTTTCAGGTTAGCTATCAGAATTGTAAATCTGAATTGCTACTCGTACGAGCCGGTGTTCCGCAGGGTTCGAGCGTAGCTCCAATCTTGTATAATATTTTCACTTCTGATCTTCCAAATCGACCCGTTGGTTGTCAGAAATCGCTATTCTGTGACGTCTGTTAGCCACAGGTAGAAATTTAAGAGTGATCTGCAGTCGCCTACAAAGAAGTTTAAATATTTTCAGTGATTATCTGTCAAAATGGAAAAATAAACCAAATGCTGCAAAACCGCAATTATTGCAATATTGCGACTGTACTAATGAGATGACTATTTGTACAATAGCCCTATACAAAGTGATTTCTCGGCGATCAGTTCTACATTTCCAGGAAGTTTCATTGAAACATAAGATGGTGCTGCCTAATCCGAATACGATTTGTCGGGAAAATCGTCGTCACCGAAGCTCGAACCTTTCCGTCCGAGATGTGGCTCAAAAGGTAGGAACGAGAAGCAGAAAACTAGATCGGAAACAGGAAAAAGGAGGCTGTACGGTGAATTGCCTGACAAAATTTGACTGCGTGGTTATGGATGATGAAGCAAATGTCAGAGCGGACTTCTAACAGCCTCCCGGGTTTCGGGTACCGCTTTACAAGGTGGGAAGATCAATGGTAATTTTAAGACCAAAACTTTGCAGAAACTCTCTAAAAAATGAATGGTTTGGCTGGCTATTTGTAGTTGTGTTTTGAAGAGTAAAATTTTTGTAGCTATCGTTACAATTGATCAAAAAATTTACAAGTATGCAAAAACATTTGTCTGCACAACTGGCTAATCAAACACAACCAAAAACAAACAATTTTTGTGTTGGTGTTAGGAATGGTATACAAGAAACAACATCAACATTGTACCAAAGATCTGCAATCCTATGAACACTCCAGAGCTTCATTCAGGCCGTTGTGAAGCGAAAGCTTGGGAATCGGCAAATACGGTCAAGTGATAAAAATGATTTGTCTTGAAAGTGGGAAAAAGCTTTGAGGCAGGTGAATGCAGAATTTAATGGGTGAAATCAATCAAGAAACTAGTGTATACGGTAATGTAGTTGTGCAAGTGTTTTCTTTGACTAGATTGTGCGCATGTCTTTTTTTCTATTAGGAGGCAAATTTAATTTAAGACAACCAGCAAAATGATTTCAGTTTTGAAATGCTGAAAACGAATATTGAAGCAACAGTATGCTTTAGAATCTTCTTTTTATATATGTTAGGCATTTTTGTATGTTTTGCAATCGTAAATCATCAGCATATTAACTTGCATCTGTCCGAAGTAGGTACAAATAGAAACTCAGCAATAATCCTGCCACATACGTTGGAATCAAAGCAAAGTAAATATTGCATTAAAACTCTCCAAACTAGCGGTGACACCCAGGTGTGGAACCCACTTCAGTCCGGCAAAATCAAATAATGCCATCAGTCCGTCACAGGCTCAGCCAAGAGCCAAGAGCCAACCAACCAACCAACCTACCGAGTGCCCAAATAGGACCGTTGCTGTTGTTGTTCGGTCAGAGCACTTCGTCGTCGTAGTTGTTGTTGTTGTTGTTAGTGTTGTTGCCACGGTGGTGATGAATATTCATTCGAACTTTGGTCTTATGCCTGGGACGTTTTTCTCTGCTTGTGTATTCATCGTAGACTCGACTCGAATATACATGGAAGAACACAAGGCCTCATAGCTATGCTTGTATGTATGTACGAACGAACGTACATAGAGGTCGTACACACTAGAGTCTATTTTCTCTCTTTCATTCGGTCGCTCCACGCCGTTGTTGTTGTTGTTGTTGGGCTGTTGGGTGGTGATGGTGGGTGTACTGCCGCCACTGGCGAGGAGTGAAATCCTCACACATGCCGACTATGACCGCAGAGCCGAAGCTGAGTGGCAGAGCGTATTTAATTTCAGTTTAATGAATTCACCCCAGATTTTTCGGTTTATAAATTTGGTTTGTTCTCGTTTTGCTGTGGCAACATGTTACCTAATATGCCAGCTTGAAGGTTGTTGTCACCACTGCTGAGCAAACTTTTTCGTCGGTTCGTCGCTTTAAACACTGTTTTTTTTCCACTGCTCTTCCATCGCCTGCGCACCGTTCCAGATGCTTCGAAATTACTCGTTTTATGGACCGAGAGTGCGAAGAAAGACGTAAAAAGCCACATCGTGATGTTTTACGATGAATTCAATTTCACCATAAATTCAAATTGATGGTTTCATGAAAACCTCAAAAATTTAATTTCAAAGAGAAACTGAAGTGCCCAAATGAGTGGTGGCATAAAGCAATATAAAAAGCCTTCGGCGTGAGCTATGCCATGCTGGGACGGTGAAACGGGCAGCAAAACGGAATGAAAGCCACGCTGGGATGAGCGGAAACCCCCCCTCCGAAAGCATGTACAGACGGACCTACTGAAAATTGGCCAAGCTCACTGTATTGTAGGTAGATGTACATAAGCCCTTCGGAGAAGTGTGGTAGCCTTCGAATACGAGCACATAAAAACGACACGAAACAAGTTTATCTGGCGTTCTTTGGGTCGTTGGTTTCTCCGTGGGCTTTGGAATGTTGGCCCGAATGCTTTATCCTGCGATTATCGAATCGCAGGATTTATGTATCGCTCGGTGGAATCAATCTTTAGCGTGATCTTTAAATTATGATTGAAAAATCATTTGTTTCATTCCACTACGAGTTCAAAATGTTTCGAAAAACTAACAGTGAAGTAAAACATCGTGTCTTAAAATTTGGCTCCACAATAACAGAATATAATTAGCCATGTTCATGAACTTGTTAGGTACTAAACAATTTATCTGAATGCTGAATTGAATAAGTGTTGTTGGAGAGTGACTTCTACTTGGTATAGCCTTTAACTTCAGCGTCCTTCATAATCCTCTCACTTCATAGTTTTCATCAGTGTTTTGATATCGATATGTTTATTTACTACTTGTTGATAATTGTCAATTGTTGTCACGGGCTGACGGTTCAATGCATAGAGCACTGGTCTCACAAAGCAGTTGTCGTATGTTCGAGCCCCGACCTGGAAAGATTCGTAGTGTCAGTAGAATCGTAGCACCAGCCCATGCAATGGTTCTGTATACTCTGAATTGGCTGCGAAGTCTGTCGAGACAGAAGGTCAAATTCCACTACAGGAAGGTAGTAATACCAAGGCTTTGCTTTTTTGATAATTGTTGAAATCGATTTTTCAATAAAAATCTAAATTGTGGACATATCAAGCATCATCCGTGACTATATTTTAATAAAGTCGCCTTCTTCGTTCATTTTTTTCAAATATCACTGAACCGTTTTCAGAAAGCTTAGCCTCGTTTGTAAGCAACTATTAAATTATGGATCAAGTTTGAAGTTCAAATTGATGATGATGGTTCATTTAAAGGATATAAAGGAGAATGTTCGGGTACCGGCACTCTTTTTCTTTATGCTTATAACCTCTGACTAAGTGCACATTATGCAGACATCTATATATCAATGGAAAGCTAAAATCCCTACCTAACAACTGAACAAGAAACTAAGTTGAGTCAGAGACATAACTGGATGTCGTGAATACGAATAGAACTGACACGATTTCTTTACACTTTCGAATTCGAATTGATAGTTGATCGATTGTGTGAATTGCGAAACTTTCCCCCTATTCACTACTAAACTTTTCAACGAGTTTTGACGTCGATTATCTCATTTCGGATTTGCATATTTCATTGAAAGAAACTATCAAGATGCCGTACAGGATTCACTTCTGCCTTTTAGAAGGACCAAATTGTGGAATTTTCTACGATATTTAGCACAGTTCGAAACATTTATCTCGAACGATTTTCGCACAGCGGAAAGTGCACGAAGCAAATCAAATTATTTGGGATTTTCACTAAACTGATGATTTCTACCTTAAATTTGCAAAGAAGTAATCTTAATACTTCTTTAGATAACATTTAGAGCCATTAGAACGGCTAATTTTATATAATGTTGTCCACTTTTCGTTTCTTGTTTTCTTTCTCTCCAATGCAAAGCACCAGCAGCTGATGCAATTGTTCTTGCTTGAATTGAAACTAGCTTTGCGTACAAACCGACACATCCGCTCGCAGTGCCAAATGATGCGAAACTGGTTTAATGCGTCTTCTCGCCTTGACGACCGGAAGGCAAATGAGAACTACGACCTGAGCGTTTGAGGTTTTTAATAACGCAGAAGGTGCGCTCTTCTCGCCCCGACATCTGCTTTCATCCAACGTACAAAAAGAAATAATCGATTTTCGACCACGGTTCCCCTTTTATAACGTTCAGTTGAAGATATGTGCCTGACTACCTCAAAATCGTCGTCCCTGCACGAAAAACCCAAGCAAAAGTAAAGAGTTTTCCGCGTTGTTTTAAAATTTACAGAAAACCTAATTTTTGAGTTGTTTGTGGTTATCTTACACTGTTCAAAATATTATCCTAAATTCCTAATTATATTTTTTAAGAAATAGTGAAAGAATTATGTTGCTGCCATTAATACAAGTCGAGATATTCACGATTAAGTTCTGCCCATTCTTCTATATGGCCAATTTTGAAAAGGCGCCCTTTAGTGAAGTAAGTCGTATTCACGACAGAAAAGTACTTTTTTTCTTTTCGGAGGCGTTTAGGACAAAAGTTTTCATTGCCTGATGGTGACTTCGCCTTGGCTCTCTTGAACGATGATTTAGATGGCGGCGGCTTTGGTGTTGATTGGGCCGATCTTCTACCGGCTTCGCGGGATTGAATACGTTGCTGCAGTCAAATTTATTGGCTTCTTATCCACTAAGCAACTTAGACGATTTGTTTGAAGTCGTCATGGCTAACAGAACCAGAGAACCATAGTTTTCACTTATATGACGGATGTATTGAAGCCGTCAAGTTGTCCACGTGTTAAATATCACCAGAGATGCCAGGTAATAAAATAAGTTTAGCTAGCAAACACGAAAAGATCGCGCCAATTTTCAAAAGTCTTTGATTTTTTACGAATGTCTGCAAACAATCGAAGTTTCAAAAGTCTGTAAAAAGTTCTTAGACGAAAAAAGGTTTACATGTTAACTAAGAAATTTACAGTTTAATTTACAGTTAAATTTGCAGACTTGCCATCTCTGCATATCACTAACAATTTTTTTGCGATTTGTCACAAGAAGAATATGTCACAAGAAGAATATGAACGGGGTGTGACCGAGTGGAGTAGTGTTTATAAGGATACCAAAATGATTCCTGGCACACAGAAATACCATTCTTTCGTTCCGATTTCAGAAACCACAATCGTCACAAGACTGTTATTCGAATGAGGATGCACGTAGTACTCATATAATAATAATAATTGTAATAATTGTAGATATAGCAAGCAAATAAACAATTCATGGAAATATAAAAAATAGTGTTATAAATAAATATCCAAGTATCTCAAGAACAGCTACTTTTAGGAGAAAGGATATAATGAACAAATTTATTGCCTTTAACCTGTAGAATAATATTCTACTGTTTAAATGATTATCTTTCAACGAGAACTTGAAATTTCGAATATATCTGTAAATTGTTTTAACTTCTTCATTTTTAAAAACGCACGGATGAGATAGCCATCAATATGTAGGTTTTAATAAGATCTTTTAAATAAAATAAAATTTTTAAATTTTAAAAATAATTATCAAAAAAATTAAAACCATGCTTTTTTTTTATTTAACTTTTTCGGATTATTTTGTAATTATTTCAGTGTATATTTTTTTAGAGTGCCCAATCGATTCCCTAAAACTTCTTCCTGAACGCCATTTTTGTACAATTACCGGTTTCCGAGTTACAACGTTTTGAAAAAGCAATTTTTCTGAAATGCAAAAATACTTACGCCCTTTTTAAAAATCAGTCGTGAGTCGCATTGACCTCTCCATCGGTTCAAAACTTGTGGTTTGCCATACTGAAGCCATGTGGAAAGTTTCATCCAAATCAGAGAAGGTCGAGTCTGATGATCTGCTAAGCATTTCTGGAATTGCTTGTAGTTTTTCTAAAACAAACTTTCAACATCGGTTACGTGCGCCTGTAGCAGAAAATAGGCTATTTGGTCAAAATCTCAAACTCAGATTTAAATGAAAGGTTTTATGATGCCATACATCGCTATTGAATTTTATCCCGATCCGACTTCCGGTTCCGGAATTAAAGGGTGCTATGCACCAAGAAAATAAAAATAAACGTCACTCACTTTTCTTAAAGATTACGTGACCGATTTTCGCAAACTAAGATTCTAACGGTAATTCAAATACAAATAATAATACCCCTTAAAATGGATAGACTAGTGATTTTCACACTGATCCCTATAAACAACCAGTGCGCGACAATACATGGTAAGGCAAAAGACGTTTCGTTGCGCTGACGAGTTTCGGAAACACTAGGATAGACAAAACCGTTGCTTTTTGAATAAAATATCTACCATTCCCAATACGCAAACGCAGCCCAATTAAATTTCAACTTCGTTGGTTTTGAACATAATTGTAACGTGATCAGTCGTTTTCTTGAAAGTTTTTATAGAACCTAGAAACTGCAACAGCTGCGCGGCCCTATAAAAATGCACCATGTTAAGCAATAGAAAAATATTGGTTTAATTTAAATCATACCGTATCTTGGGATCCACTTGGCGTTCTTGTTCGTCTATATTACTTCCGTCTAGAACAGTTCGAAATGCCTGCAGCCTGTCAAAAAGATTGATCATCCTACCGCACTCGAGGTGCAGTTTAAATGCAACAGAAGGATCCGGAAGAGTGAAGATGAGACTGCAGTCATCGGGATGTTCGCAACATTCGCACTGTAAATAGTAGTGAGGATTGTCGAGTGCAGTAGCGCGAGTGACACCCACAATATGCCTGTGAATAGCGTAGCAATTCGTTCTAAATCATTATTCATGTGTTCCAACGGCTCAACCTCGAAAAAAGTTTGCCCTCGTATGCTGGAAAAAATGCTTTTTAATTACTAAATTACTAACAATATAAAACGCTTTTCAACTTACTTCTATAGTCCCAGGAGCAAAATTTTTCAGATTCAACCTCAAGGATCAGAATAATTAACAGTAACTATGGTAAGTTGAATTGTACTCTTCAGCGTTGCCAGTTGTATGGAAAATTTGATAGAGTACATGGTCACTCTGACAATGTACCCTAACAGTGTACCACACAGCGCAAAATGTGTTCTCGAAAATTGGTCGGAGTATTCCGTATTATAATTTGTATTTGCTTATAGTCCCATAGTGAAGAAAAGCTTCAAAAACGGAACTCACTTCGATTTCTTAACAACGGTTAAACCGATTTTCATAAATCATGGTTCAAATTGAAAATCTCATTGTCTTAAAAGACAATGCTCCGAAATTATAGGGCATTGAGTATCAAAACTTTCAAACTGTCATATAAAATTATGCAAAATTGGTACGCATCGGTACGTGCTGGTACGGATTAAGAAGAAGAAAACGCACTCGCCTAGCACACAGCGTGCTTTGTTCAATTTTGTATACCGTGCAGGGTTGCCACATTTTAATCTTTATTAACTTGACATAACTGTTTACAAATTGAAAAGGTGATGCTAGTATACACCGAAGAAACTTTTTTATTTTATTCAAGTTTCAAAAAAAAAGAAACTTGATGGAATCTTCTAGTGATGTTTTTGAGAATTTAACTAATATGAGAAAGGCATCATTACAACACTAGGTTGATTAGGAAGGTTTTTTTATATTGGGATCACCACTCCAAATAGCATACCTCTCTCTTTGGCACCTGTGACATGATCGAACTGTGTGTGATGCAAGAAAAAAAAACATAAAAGAAACACATAGAACATGGCATAGCGCAATCTAAAGGCAACAGATTCCCGGCGAAAGGCAAACATCCCGCGCACGCCTCGGCCCACACGACGACGACGATCAAGTGGCAGTGGAGGAAACCGAAAAACAAACTGACGACTCACCGAATTGAATGGGATGATAAATTAATAAATGATGAAGTTTAATGAAATAAACACATTCGACCCTAAAGCGACTAGTCGCCACTAACCGGGACTCTGAGTACGAGGCGCACCGATGCGATGGTGTGATGTTGACTTGCCTTGCCCAAACAAGGAGACCAGAGGAGACGTCTGCCCTGCCCTGGCCATGCCTGGCCTGGATGGACATCTCGACGGACTGATTTGGAGTTGTTCTGTGTACCCGCCGACACCGACAGTCGGTTCGGCTTAGCTCGGACCGACCGAAGGGATTGGACTGGTTGCTGGTTGCCGGATCGGATATTTGTTGCAGAGTGTGACAGAGTTCGGATCGAAGCGCTGGGAGAATCCACCAGCCGTGGACGCGGCGGAGGGTTGGAAGCAGAGCAGTTTCGAGACGCAGTCGTGACACACGGCCGACATGGCTAACTCTAATTAAATTAATTAATTTCTGTATGTATCGGGCACTAATTGAAAAGGAATGTGAGTTTCGAGTTTGTTCGTGTCTCGTACGAAATTCTGACGTTCTTAGGTTACATGTTAGTATTTTTAACTGCAAACGAAGAGCAAAATTTGTGCGTAAAACAACGACTGTTTCGATGTTTTTCATCATTTGGGGTGTTAATGACTGAAAAAAAACGATGAATATAAAAAGACTGTTGGCGTAAGTTTCTCATGATTGTGCCGAAGTAAGAAATATTAGCAGCGTTGTCGTCGTCATACGAAAAGTGTTGTTCACACTGCATTTATTACTCGTCATTTTGTGTTCGGCAATAATTGTTTTCTGTCACAGAGAGTTGTCAGTAGTGTGATAGTTGCGGACCACACTAACGAATTTTTTTAACCGCAACCTGGTCTTCTGAAATGAGCTTCGTCGCTGAACACAATTTTTCGATAAAAAAGTGGATCTGTTGCCAAAGAGATACCAGCAAAAAATCACCCTTTATAATGACGAAAAGCTGATTCAAACTGATAACCACCATATAATTTGTTACTTGTTACGGTTTTTCATACACTTATTTTTTTATTCATTTATATATTTATTTATTTATTTAATCAACAGACAAATTTAAGTCCTACTGATCGTTTCTAAGAATATTTTAAAAAAATCTCTTTTTCGGTTGCGGGAGGAATGGAAATCGAATCCCATAGAAACACCATTGAAGGTTCGTTGCAATCCAATAACAGCACCGTTGATTCCGTAGTTAGTGCGACGTAGAGGCAATCTGAGGAGGTTGTTGTTGCGGAGAGCTCTGAAACGAACGTTGAGGTTGATTTGACTAAGAAGTGCTGGGCAATCGATATTGTTCGTCAAAACATCGGCGGCACGGAACAGGTCACGGCGTACTTGCAAAGTATCGAAACCGATAAGCATTCCACGGCTTTCGTAGATCGGAAGCTGATGAGATTTGTTCCAGGGCAATTCGCGAAGAGCGAAACGAACGAAGCGTCATTGGATTGACTCGATTCCGAGAACACCATTGACATAGTGAGGGTTCCATAAACCCTGTCAGTTTGGAGCGAAATCAATTTTCAATTCAGCAACGCCATCGCACGGCATCACCCTGTCAGTTTGGAGCGAAATCAATTTTCAATTCAGCAACGCCATCGCACGGCATCACCCTGTCAGTTTGGAGCGAAATCAATTTTCAATTCAGCAACGCCATCGCACGGCATCACATTCAACATATCATGTCAATTTTATGGGTACGCAGTGCTGCTATTTTGGCGCGCACTAATTTGACATTTCTCTCCCCTACTTCTATGTATGAGATTCGATGCGGACTCACCTGAGTGTGCCATGCGCGCAAAAAAGGATGTTGCCAAGGATTTGTTCAGGAAATGTAAGAGCTGGATATTTTGTTAATATGATGTCTTTGATATCACCGAGCAGTATTCGAGTGTTGAGCGAACAAGTGAGCAGTAGAACGACTTCAAACAGTATATACCTGTGAAGCGCTTAGCAGTTCTCATAACAAATCCCAAGCAACGAGAAGCCTTCGTAACTATGTAAGCAATATGCTGCTTGTAATTCATTTGTTCATCTGGATAAACTTCAAGATGCTTGACACAAGTGACTCTTTCAATCGCTGCATCATGGAGGCAATAATCAAACCGCAAAGGGTCTTTCTTACGAGTGAACGTGCTAATAGAGCATTTGCTAACATTTTGGAGTCATACGGTTGATCTCGCATCATCTTGAAAAAATGGTCAGTTGACGCTGAAGGGATAAAGCATCCTCTGCACTCTTGATTACTTGGTATAACTTTAAGTCATCAGCAAAAGATAGTCGTGGGCCGGAAAAAGCAAAGAACTCCTGCGATAGGCTGTCATTGATTTTAACCGCCAGCCGTCGATTGCAGAGATACGATTGCATCCATCGAAGAATACTGGAACCGAAACCCAGCCTATCCAGTTTTGCGATCGTGATAGCGTGATTGATTTTATCAAAAGCTGCGGAGAGATCCGTGTAAATAGCATCCGTTTGGAAGCCATTAGACATAGCATCCATTATGTATGTCGTAACAGATAGAATATTAGTAGCAGTGGAGCGTTTCGGCATGAATCCGTGTTGAGTTTCCGTGATGTATTGTTCACAGTGGTCGAAAATTGGCCTTAGAACTACTAATTCAAACAATTTAGAGATGGCACTTAGGGCAGTAATACCACAATAATGTTCTTTTTGTCTCCTTATTTGTGAACTGGAAACATGTATGAAAATTTCCACACAACGGGAAAGACTCCGGCCGTAAGTGATAGTTGAAACAGTTGGCATAAGGGGATTACTATTGCACTCTAACATCTCTTCGAAACAACTGCCGGGATACCGTCGGGTCCAGCAGAGTGTGAAGGTTTAATTTTTTTGATTGCAGTTAGAACAGCGTTAGCGTCGATATTGATTGAATTCAAAGATTGGCTCAATATGGGAACATTAAGAGCCGCCTGAAAGATTTAGTACGGGCTTAAGGCCTCTCTAGAAAAAAACGCTGGAAAATTTTCTCATAAACATATCGCTTATCTCTTGCGTGCAGGAACCAGTTTGTTGTTCGTAAAACATAGTCGAAGGTAGGTCCAACTCCTTTCTAAACTCGTTAACATGTTTCCAAAATGGTTTTGGATCGGACTTTAGCCTTGTCTGCACATTACGCAAATAGCTCGACTAGCAACGCTTGGCTGTCTGTTTACCTATATACTTTGTTTATTTGCATGTAATTTTGTCGAAGCGCTCAACCGCCATTCTTCGAATATTTCTTCAATGCAGTCCTTTTTAAGCTTTTCAAACGTATTAGCTCTGCAGTTTGCCTAGGAGCCTGTTTGGAGGGCTGGCTAAATCGCTTAGGAACGTATTGATCGATTGCATACGTCATAACATTAGAAAAGGTTTGAGTCGCAAGATAAACACCGTCGTTGTCAAGAATTTCACTCCAGGTCAAGTTAAAAAGAAAAAACAATGTAGTCGGCTTTTTTGAAATTGTAGCTGACGATGCGAGAATTATATCGGTCGTGCGACGGTCCATGTGATTCGAGTACAATGTGGAGCGGAGGGTGGTGCCTAACGGATTTCACCAAAGGAACGGGTGCTGCGATAATTCTGGGTGCACAATCGAATTGGCTCGAGAAGCAGAGGTCGAGAATTCTGCCATTCTCATTTTGAACATAATTTACTTGACGTAACAGGTTGAGACTAAGGATGGCTTTTATCGTATCAAAGAACGTTCACTGGCAATTCTTCACACGATTGAATCAGTGCCATCAAAGAAAAACGGAAATCATCGCAACAACAAAAACCCGGCATGGCTCATTTCACATAGAATCGACACCAGTGCGAGAGCGAATTTCTCTCGATGACATTTCTGAGAACCAAAGGTTAGCACGCTGCTGTGGGGATCCTCTCTGAAGCCACAAACGGTCGCTTATTCTCGTTTCGCAATCCGATTCTATACAGGCAGTTGATAATTGCGATAGAATCATTTTACTATTGCCGCTTATTCTAACTATGTGCATATGCATTTTTTTAAGGGCGTGAAATACTCAGAGTATGAACTGGAGCGAAGAAATGTAGCAAAATTCTCTCACGGTTCATGCATTGGGAGACTCGAGTTCTTGTAGCATCTTCTACCGGATTGAAAATGTTGTATACAATATAGATAGCAATATAGCAGCTTCTGTCAAATTTTCGGCAATCACCAACACTGGTTGAGACTGTATCGGTCGAGCAAGTTCGTGATACCAGTGTGTAATACCATGTTCACATTAGCGCTTATATCACTTGATATACCGAGATGATACGCATATCACGTGGAAGTGTTCACATATGATCGAAATGATATCGTTTCACAATCAAGTTGTCATATTGAATGTTCCCATTAGGAGTTAAATCAATAATATTGCTTTGCTCTCCTAAAATTCAATCAATAATTAAAGTCTTGCATTTAATGGTCTCCGAACGCCAGTATTCGTTGAAAAATTCGAAATTATAATGATTGTTTATTGTCACTCTCAAAGTGACGTTCATAAATGAGTGCGTTCAATGCCATTATCCGTGTTGCTAGTTGCGATTTTTGACAACTCGATATGATATCGTACATGATATCCCGGTTATCATGCCAAAATGGTGATACCCGTTGACATCAAATTGTATGGGCTATCAAGTGATATCGCACATGATATCATCGGATATCAAGTATATCCGTATATCACTTGATATCAGCGCTAATGTGAACATACTATAAGGATGAATGTAACGGATCTACATACACGATAATAAGGATTTCATCACTATGTCGCATACGAACGGAAGTAATTTCGTTTATCGATTGTATATGCGTATCGATTTTGAAAGTCCGTGTCCATCGTCATTGTCCGTTTCAATGATATTCCTGTAAAATCTGCACAAAATCTCAATGGATTCATAGTCCAAGATTGCAATTTCCGGTATATCTAAATCATTGAAAAACAATAAAAAAGCGTGCGTTTTTCGATCGGATCTCAAAAATTCTTTCTAGGTATCTTTTCAACAAACCCGTTCCGAAAACATCCATATTGTAAGAATTTTCAAAGAATATCGATAAACCGACAGTCGCCATCTTGGATTCTGTAGGAAGTCCCAACTATTTATGAAATCTGTTACAAAATACAGATGATGGATATCATTATAGAAAATATATTTTATATTATGCACCGCGCTATCTCCCAAACAGCACATTATGATGCTGTCCTACTTTGTTAAACTGATCGTGAAACTTATCAACTGAATTTAAAGATTGTACTCGAAAAAATGCAACATTTTCATTTGTACATAACTTTTTATTGGATGGGTTAATTCAATCTGTCAAGTGGCTATCGAGATGGTTTCCAAGTAAGACATGCTTGGATAAAAGAAAAAATGTTTGGATCGAGGAACAGTTACGCATCGACTATTCGACCATGTAATAGAATCGATCAATGAGACCCAGACGACCCCGCGTTAGCTACGGAACAAAAGCGAAGGATTGAGCCCCGTGAAGGTTAGGGATTACTTCTAACATATTTCGATCCTTTTGATTCGGGACGAGGATGTCTGATTCATTCAACAGACAGTGGAACGGGCCGGATTTCATGTGTAACGAAAGGGTTCAACCGAACTAATAAGCAGAATACGATGGCCAAATCCCGTACCAGGAAGCTGTGCCACGAGTAGCTAGCGCAGCCGAAATGCATCGTAATGAACAAAGAGACAACATTAAGGTGTAACTATTCTACTGTGTATCCCGGAAAAGCTTAATAGCAAGAGACCCCTCGAGCTGGGTCTCAAGGTCGGCTTACTACTGGGTATTCGGAGGGGCTCCGCGAACAACTTATGTAGGGTTTCCTGGTACGTACCACTACTGTTGTTAGGCGAATCGGGATAGTCCGGCGAGCGCTCGCGTGACTGCTACAGACGGTGTGGTTGTACGGTAACTATGTCTGGCGTAGAATTCTGGCGGTTGGTCGAAATTGGTGAGTTCTATATTGAATGTTACGGCTAGTACTGACGTCTTCCCTCTTTGACGGAGATCGACAGGCCCAGGACGATACCGGAGTGACCGTGCCGGGAGGGGTATGTCCTCCTAAATGGTTATGGCCCAGAGAACAATTGCTGATCATTGACGGGTTAGATGTAGTGAGCATCCAGGGCTCACTAGGCCGAATCGTGTGCTACTTGAGAAGATTTTCCTTCAGTCCAAGGCGATCAATTAATATACCAAAAGGTCCTGTGAGGGTGTATGTAACACGGGTATTAGTTTTACCCGGACTTGCACAGTTGGCTTCTGTTCAGTTTACGTCAGCTCAATACAATTATCTGAACGAATTATTATCACACCTCACAATTTAGATAAAATACCACAATTTTCACACTATTCACTGCTCTACTAAACCTCAGCACACGAATGCCAGATTAATTCTGAACGTTTGCTCTAGGTTTGATTGCTCTTCTCCTTCCTAGTCACTGAAATTTGGCGGTGTTTTAACCTCCTTCCAGGCGCGAACAATCAGTGTGCCGCGCAATCGTACTTCATCAGCCGTAGAACAGCTTTCCGCCACCTTACATTTTCTGTTATACGCTTCGGTGTTCATTTGTACCCACTGTGTTGTTTTAGTGTTTTGACAATTGTGTGTTTTTATTTATTTAACCCTACTAATTCTACTTTTACAATTAACATATAATCTAACAATTTGTATACCTTTTTATTTAACTAACCCTACTAACAATAAATCCTTTTATTAACATTTAGAAACATGACAGTACAAATAACATTTAAATATATACTAAAAATAATCAAACAAACTCTGAATTGTATAGAAAGTATCTGTGCTCACCAGAAAGTATCGATTCACACCTTTATTTCAAAAATGTTGAGCTTCATTCAAATTAACACAGCAATACTCTTATTTTACAGAAAAAAAATAATGAAAATTAATTATCAACGCCCTCCGCTTCCTAGTCTACATTATCCTTATCCTTGTTTATCGACGAATAAAATAAATTTTACAATAAAACAACTTGCTACTAACTCCAACTCCTCTTCAATGAATTTCTAAGCTCACCAGAAAAAATTAAAAAATACCCCTGAAGTGCAAGAAGTACACATATAAACAATTTGACTGAGAGCTTTTTTATCAGAGATACTGGCCCTTATTACCGTACTCACTTCCACTTTCACATTCACTTCACTTACATGTCACTTCACTTGATTTTACCTATTACCAGTATCACGCCAAAGACATCATATTAACAAGATATCCAGCTCTCACATTTCCCGAACAAATCATTGGCAACATCCTTTTTTTGCGAGCATGTCGCCCTCAGGTGAGTCCGCATCGAATCTCGTACATTGAAGTAGGGAAGATAAACGTCAAAATCTTGCGCGCCAAAATAGCAGCACTGCGCACCCACACAATTGACATGATATGTTGAATGTGATGCCGTGTGATGGCGTTCCTATACTGAAGATTGATTTCGCTCCAAGCTGACAGGGTCTGATCACGCATAGTGAAAAGGTCACTGTGGTGGAAAAAACAAATTTTTTCAACAAAATGTTGGTGGCGTGATGTTCATAATGACATCAAGTTCATCCAAGTAATTATTTTTGTCTCTGAACCTATTTTCGTAATAAGGACCTACATTCACTTCACTTGATTTCCACCGTGAAGTGATACCCATAATAAGGGTCACAATCACTTCACTTGGTTTTCACCGTGTAGTGACACCGGTAATAAGGGCCACTAGCTATCCTTTCACGCGTATAAATATTTTTTCGCCAAATTCGACATATTTTGACTTAAATCCTACTTGAAACACTAACTAAACCTCACCTTTCACACTGAAAATATTTGTATAGCAACTTATGAACAGTAAGAATTACTTATGTCAAGTTAGGTCTAAATCTTCTCCCACCTCAATCCTTGATTTGGTGGTAATCCGTTGTGTAGCTCCGGAGTTATGCCATTACAAACATACAAACTTGCGTTTTTTTATATAGATTACGTGGCGTCACAAAACTTTTCTACTTATAATGTACTACTTCTATTCAATTAAAAGCAGCTGCCTAGCCTTGCTTTTCTAGAAGCTGATTTCTGTGGTCCGATTAAAATCAAACATGGCTCACAATAAATAAATCATCTGCCTTCGGACGACGCTGAATCCACCCACTTCAAACATCTGCTCCGTTCCATCTTGGCATATTTATGCGTAGATCTTTTTCATTCAAGACCATTTCCTTTTAAGGACCTTCTCTATGATTGTTGTTTTCTTAACAAAAAAAACTGAACCCAAATAAAAACAGTCAGCGTTGGCTTCCGATGCCCATTCTGTCAACATCAAGCGAAGCGAACAGGGTTAATCTTAAAACAACCGAAGGCGGAAATGTGGTGCTGGCTCGCAAGTCAAACGTGGAATGGAGTGAATCGAAAAAAAATAATGATTTCATCTTGACGGGTCGCATCGTTTTGGAGACTATTGATTGCTTTGGAAAATGAATTCTGTCTTCGATGAAATATCTACTGCGTTTCGTTTTTGAGGAAGGAAGCGTCAATTCTCAATTTTATGCCAAAAAGTGAAACTAATTTAAAAAAAAGAAAAGGCTTATTATGTAGAACCATTCAACCGTTATCTTCCGAAATGAAATTAGAATAAAAAACGATAGCGTCGTTAGGTCGTTGAGTCATTTGCTACTGAAAGTTCAATTTTTCCGAATGAGTCATTGCTGTTCCAAACTATGCCTTTGAGCGAATAGGTAGAGCTTATCTGTTATATATACTGACAGGAAGAATAGAATTCTTCCTTCGTGTATTCGAATTCGAACACTTTTTAGAACACACGAACACACACTGTTTGAGGTCGAACACATAGTGGTGTAATGATGTCTTTCTAACTACTGATAATATAAGCAATTTATGCAAGGTTGATTTCAGAATTTTGAGCTACCATTGCCGTTACCGGAATAGCACAGTAAATTAATAAGGCCTCGAGGACCTATATTGACAGTCTGTAGCACAGTTCCACAGAGTTTTCACATATTTTGCATCGTCACCTCAAATAATAGTTTGAAGTTTATATGATACTCGGTCCTCCCAACTGCGCTTTTAAAGCCCTTAACCTTGCTACATAAGAAAGACAAACAGATTTTCGTTATTTGAAAAATATTTTTGGGAGGCAAAAGTTGGATGAATATTTTGTAACTAGTGTTCCTTCAGATTACACCATGAAGTAGTGGTTTCGATTCTGCAGATGAAAAAGATATCTTGCTGCTGATTACTGTACATGCATCCTCAGGACTGAAAAGACCAACGCGAGCACACTTCGGAAGCGTTTTCGGCAATGATGATTGGATACGGTTGGACTTTTGGTGTCGATGAAACCAGAATCCATTAATTTGTCGCTTGAGCGTTTAGTAGAAGAATATCACTCGTATAATAATTTACATTGCTTATTTCTTATTTATTTCTTAGGTTTCGGTTAAGTAAAGAAGTTGAACTATTTTTGAAAATTTTTAAACTTTCGGCAGAATATAATCTCCATGGGCAGGAAATTGGTCTTAAGATTTTTATGTCATTAGTAGTGAAATCATGGTTTTCGGAAAAGGCATGCTCTGCTACTTTCTACTTGAATTGGTGTGGTAGTCCCTTTTTCAATTCCTTGGATACTATCCCTATTTCTGCAATGTGTTCCTTGAACCGCGTATCTAATGTTCTTCTTGTTTGTCCAGTGTATGTTTTATCAAAATGAGAATACGAAATTTTTTATACCCCAGATTTTTTTTTAATTTTTCAGTAGGATCTTTAGTAAGTCTTAGTAATGTTTTCAATTGATAATTAATACTTTTGAATACTAAATCTAAGCCAAAGGGTTTTAATTTCGATTTGAGTGTATATGCCATGTTTGAACTGAAGTCAAACTTTCCAATTTCCAATTTCGAGGATATTTTTTTTTCATTTTCAATCGCATCTTCTCCGAATGGCAAGGTTAGCATTCTATGAAGCATATGGTGACATGCTGCCATTTTGTGTTTGTGGGGTTGGTTAGAAGTATTTGGTTTCGCTCTGTACTGGTTGGCATCCTAACACATGGATCAATAAGTCCCGAGACTAACAATGGAAACAACATTTTTTTTGCAATTTTTTTTTATTCATCAACATAATCACCTTTTAGGGTGATACAATGGTTCCAACGTTTTTCCAATTTTTAAATACCATGTTTATAAAAAAATTTATTTTTCGCTTCAAAATAAGCTTCAGTTTCAGCGATGACCTCCTCATTTGAGCCAAATCTTTTTCCCTGGAGCATTTTTTTAAGATCAGTAAAGAGCCAGTAGTCACTGGGAGCTAAATCTGGCGAGTATGGGGGGTGGGGAAGCAGATCAAAGCCCAATTCGTTCAATTTCTGAATTCTTTCTAAATCATCGACTCGTTGCTGTTTTTGTTCCATCGAAGGCAATCGCGGCACCCACTTAGAAAAAAACCTTTTTCATGCTAAATTTTTCATGAAGGATAGTAAATACACTTCCATATGATATCTGTGTCATCTCAGCAATCTCACGGAGCTTCACTTTACGATCTTTCATTACAACTTTTGTCACTTCACTCACATTTTCCGGTTTAACGGCTTCCACAGGTCTACAAATCGTTGCTTTTGATGGACAAGAGTCCGGATAATATTTTTCAGTCCATTGTTTTGCTTGCACGGTGTTTTAATGTGAAACACATTTTTGTTTTCTGTATAGAGGTACAAACTAGAAACTCAAGAAAAATACACGTAGAAATGTGGTTAGGTTTTGAACAATTTCGGCTCAGTCAATTTTGTATCAATTATCAATATTATGTCACCATTTGATTGGAACGTATTGATTTGAATGTACATAGCCATGTATTTTTAATTGTATATCATTGAAATGTTGATGAATAACTAGCAGTGTTCTATTTTGTCTGCAAAAAATCGCCGGCATACCGGATTTCCCTGCCATAGTCGACGGTTTTGAAGGAGTAAGCGATATATCAAAGGGAAAGCATCGCTCTTATTGGTCAATCGATGCAAAAGCGAAGCTGTTGGAAGCACGCGAATCTATAAATAGAAGCAAAATTATAGCTAACGTAACTACGCGTAGTATGCTAGAGGTAGGTTGTTGCTAGACAGCAAGACAAGAAGTGCCATAAAACGATTTGAAGCTCTTAACTGGTATGCTCTGATCTTGTATCATGCAAGATCGGATGGAATTCTATGTTATGTCGTTTCGCCTGAGATAATGACTACTACCCAGGGTAAATTTTGAGTGCATAAGATTATTTTCTAATTTATATAAGATGAACTCGATTGATGATGAGATAAAGTTTATCGCTTCAACCAAGGATAGTAATGGTAGAGAAACGCTATAAAAATAACTGCTTGCGTACAAAACTTGAACACTAGCCTGGCAAAGAGAAGCTTAAATATCGATATCCGTATAGCAAGCATGTACAAACATTTAATTGCATACATTTGGGCTATTGATGTAATTTCGTCGGCTACAAAACAAATATAAATCACGACTATTAGGTTGTTCGCAACGCTGTTTTATTTCATATGGACTGATCTACTTTAGATCTACAACTGAAACATGTCAATCACGACGCTGAGATTTAGTTCTATTTTTCGAGTACAAATTTAAAACAGATTTAAAACTGCTCGACGAAATTGTTTTAAATTAATGAATATTTGAAAAACGAATAGAACACTGTTTTAATATTTTTTTCTGTGAGCGTCTGTTACGAAATCTGAAAGACGAGATGTCAAAGCGTCGAATGACATTTCAGAAATAATCAATATAAGTGTTAAATGTTTTGCACTGAATAATACAGTTTCATTTAGAAGCACTCCAGCTCACTATGATCTGTAAAAATATTCATATCGTTTTCGAAATCATTAATTTAGTTTGTTTGTTTCTGATTTGAAACAGTGAAGTGAATAAACACAACACCAATACATTTACAGAATTATATAGAACAGATTTTAAATCTTTCCGTTGAGATCGTCAAGCTCGAGTTTTATTTTTGACAGTTTTAAATTATACAACAGTATGTCATTTTAGAACAGATGTCCATCACCGCGTTGCGAATAGCCTTAGAATCTATATTCTGGGTTCGCGTGTTCGGTGTTGGTTCCTAATAAAGATCTAAGCAGACTCTCGTGCATTTGCGGATTCAAAAGTGTGACGATTAATTGAAAATATCGATCATTAGAAATTTTGGTTGCCTTGTTCCACATCAATGGCACGAACAACCCCAGGGTCTGATCCTTGTAGTTTTTACCCATTAAAAAACAATGTTTTATCTAAACACGAAACTCGGTTTTTTCCATTTTTTAAACAAACTACAAAACGACTTTACTCCAACCTCGATAACTCAGCTGTTTCTGGTCGGATCGACTTAAAATTTTGACCCGTTTCAAGCAAACGTTAGTTCTCTAGAAAGACGTGGTTACTGGTTTACTACGAGCGCCATCTCTGCTTTAGTCTCGGGACTTATTGATCTATGTGTTATATACTTCGATAGATAAAGTTTTTGACTCAGTTCGCTTTCACATCTCATCCAAGTCAGTCGATAAAACAAAACCGCTTACGTTCGGGACGGAAGAAACCAAGTACAGTATTGTGTAGTGAACAATAGAACGATCTCGAAATGAGTGAACCAAATGAACAAAAGCTACCGCCAGTACGAAAGAATACAATTATTGTTGACTTCAGGCAGTGCAATATTCGACCTGCGATACGAGAACTTCAACGTATACTTAAAGAGCAAATGCATCTTGACATTAAACGTGTGCGTTTACTTCATTGCAATAAGACAAATAATGTTGTTTACATCCAGTTTTATAAAGAGTTGGGTGCAATTCATTTCGCAAAAGACAATAACAATGTGGAGCACGATAACATTAAGTACAACATTCCAGTATATATGGAAGATAGTGCTATCGAAGTGCGTGTGCATGATCTTCCCTCAAGCGTCATCGATCCTTATATTCGTAAAACTATGTCCCAATACGGAGAGATTCTCCCTATCGAAAAAGAAAACTGGAAGAACTTTTTCCCCGGTATTCTAAATGGCGTACGTTTGTTACGCATGCGCCTGAAGATGCCTATACCTTCTTATGTGACTTTCGGTCAGGATACAAGAATCCCGTGCAAAACACTTGTTACCTATGACAATCAGATGACCACATGTCAATATTACCAAAAAGCTGTTCACTACGGTAAGCCATATGATAAACTGGACAAGGAGACAACCACACCAAAGGACAACGGTGCTTCCTTCACACCAACCCCAAGCAATCCCAGTACACCTGTGACAGCCACAAACAACAGTGAAGCATCCCGTTCAACGAAACCATCATATCCCCTATAGAACAAAGTACACCAGCTGCAGTTAACGGTGGGAAGGGGGGGGAGGGTTAGGGTCTAAATTATGGAAAATATCATCATTTTTGAGAATTTTTATCGAGCAACAAAATAAATTCAATTTTTTTGCATGATAAAAAACATCATTCGAACAACATTTTGTAATTTTTTCGTAGAAAAATACTGAGAAAAAAGTCGGTGAAGAGGAATTTTTGAGAACGCTTCTTAAAAATCATGATTTGCGGTGTCCGCTGTATCTCAGCGCAAACTGATAAGAAGTCAACAAATCAAAGCAGCATAGATAGAGTAGATGTTTTTCTAGACCCAACGTTTCTGTTTGATTTTTTTTTAAATTTTTTGAATTTTTGGTGGTTGGTATATAAACGGTGGTGGTTGGTATAAATGGTATAAACGAAATCATATTAGTAGAAGATATCATCGCAACCCGAGGCCAAATAAATCGTTTTCCCGAAAAGCTGCCTAACATCCATCTTTGCATCCATAGCTTAGCTACGAACCAAGTTCGAGTAAAACTATCGCAAAATTCTTAAAGTATGTATGACCTTCATTAAGTTTTTCTTATTCATACGGTAAACATACTTTGAAGAACAAACGAGTCAAGAATAAAGGCCATAGGGCTATTGTACCAATAATCAGCTCATTAGTAGAGTCGTCATGTTATATTGCCGATTACAAGACTTTCAATCAACGAATAATGAAGAAATCGGATACAATATGTTTGCTTCGGCAATACTGCAGAAAAAAAAAAACACTTCGAAAATTGTACAAAACTGTTGTTAGAGGGACGCGAAAATTCGAAACGAGTGCACCTATTTTCATCTTATCCTGAGAGTAGATCTACCGAACAGAGACAGCAGATCTCACTCCAACTATAGGTTTTCCGTATATGAGATGACTACTGGAGCTGAGCTGAATGGGGGTACCGTTCCCCTACATCAATCTAAACGAAAAGTGCAATTTTGAAACTAAAAATATTTGCCCTTCTCATCTACCAGTTCCTTCTTTGCCATCGTCCTTCACAATGATATATTGCATTTGTGAAATCTGCCTTCTTCGGCTCGATTTGAAACAGATTCTCTACCATACTGCTTCCCAAATGATTGCTCTCATTTGAAAATGTCCTGATGAATAATGCCATTCCATAAGCGTCGACGTCGTCGTCATCATCATCGTCATCGCGCTCATTCTCCCAACCACCTCATCCTCTCGAGTGTTTGGCCATTTGGTCGTTGGCTTTTCTGTTTACCGAAACATTCAGTGATACAAATGATGCTACAAGGAAATGATAGAATGTATCAGAATTTCGGAAAACTGCTTGATAGTAGAAAGAGATCAGTAGACCAGGACCGTTGCTAGTGTCATTTTGTGTGTTTTTTTTTTTTTGTTTCACTTATAACCTTTTCTTTTACCTATATGCAACCGAATGCATGTTGCCAGATCGGTATATCCCAGCGCCAAACGATGACCTCATGATCCAGAGTTCTGTATCTACTGCTTGTTTTGCTATGCTATCGGATTATGCTTCGCTGATGTGTGCAAATTCCGCATCAGTGCATCGTCTCTTGGCAAGCTGTTTTTCGTTCATTTTTATTTTTTTTTTTGTTTTTGCTATACCACTATCATACCTACCTACATACTTGTTTTCACACGCATACCCTCGATCTCTCTCTCTCTCACTCCCATTCGCACTTTTTCTTCTATTTGAGTTTTTTATTATGTGCTTTTATACACTCGGTACTCACTGCCAGAGAAACCGGTTCGATATGCAAATTGTGCTCGCATAGAACAGAGAGCTGGAGAAACGGTAAGCCGGTGCCGGGCCGCATAAAAAAAGCGTAGCGGCGGAACACCCGGACCCAACTCTCAGGATCAGGAGAGCGCTGGGTAAAGACCGCAAGCGAGCAACGATGGGAGGCAATAAAACTATAGGCATTCGTTTTGTCGTGACGTGTGCGGTGATTTCTGTCAGTTCGCCGGAAGATTGGCGGGTCGTGATTGTAATCCGCTAAAATCTGAGTTTGCATTTTTAATTTGAAGTGTGAGTGACGGGGGTGGCTGGTACGGGATGTTAATCAGTACGGATATGAAGTTTTCGGGTTTAGGATTTTTTATCAGAGCAGAATTGATTGAAATATCGGTTTTAATTATTGGTCTTAGTTTGAGCAAAGCAGTTTAATTCATTTTCCGAAAATTTAGTGACATGCAGCAACATATTCAATATTTTAAATTCCTCAAAATATGTTCAAGCCGATTTGATTGTTGGCGCGACTCCAGCAAACAATTTCACTGAATTCTAAAGAGCAAAACACAGAGCATCTGCTGGTTTGTTCTGCTGGAGCAGGCTTTCAGCTTCGTCAAAGACTGTTCTCGATAAGAATGCAACAGACAAAAATGATAACTAAAAATTATATTAGCTAAGTTTTCACAAAGGTGCTTTGATCAACCTTATTCCCTGAGCTAAATGATCAAGTCTTGGGCTTGATACTATCCATCAAATCATCTGCAACACTTGCGCCATCTTTCACACATTCATTCACTCTTTCTTCAAATACCTTTTTGTTTTCCACTTCATTACATATTTCGCGTAATGGCATAAAGCCAGATCCAACCAAAATAAAGTGTCCCCTTTGTGAGACTGGAGGAAGTGTTTCTTTCTTTACATAATTGCCGCAACCACAGATCGTCTGGCACATCATTTACTGCTTGGTACATTTGTCGACCATCTTCTTCCGGACCATTCTGGCGGAACTTACCGACGAATAACTCTAAGCGGACTTAGCATTTAATTTAATTAACTAATCGCGGTCTAACTTCCTGGAGAGATTTTTGGCTATCATATTGTATTAATCGGTTTCAATTAGGAGTCTTACTTACTGCGAAGACATGAAATCTGACCTGCTTCATTGTCTGCAGGATGACACAGACAGAAAAATTTCTCTTCCATGGTCACGTCCCTAATCAAAATGTTTCGATTGCATTTGGAATAATCTCTTACCTTTTTTGCGTTCACGAGATTTCCATATTGCCATTCCTAACTGTTGTTATTGTTATATACTGTTATATAACTTAACGAAAAAATAGAATTAAACATCAGAAGTTTTGGCAACACGGAACGATCAAGAAACGTTCACAAAAAAAAAGTTGCTCGACTTAGATCGAGTCAGTTCTCACAAAACCACTAAACTGTTTAGATCAACAAAGTTATCACAGGGCCTTTTCTCAAAGTGTTCATTCCATTTGTGATTCCCCCTTTATCCAAAGGTGAGTAGAATATAAAAAGTGGCGACGAGGAAAATTCTATAAAGTGGCATCTTTTGCAGTGTGCTTTAGTGCTTTTGTATAGCTTTTTGTTTCCGCAGGCAAGTTATCAGCAAATAGCGGCGGTCGAGACCGACGCTACTAATATTTTTTCTCATTTACATAATAAGTGGTAAGTGAATAAAGGGTAAAAGTGTATCATAGTGACACGTTTTATTTTAAAGAAAAGTTTAGCGCGCTTTGTTCTATGGCGGAATTTAACTTTTTTATTGCAAGCGTAGCGTCGATTTTTCCTTTTGTTTGTTGAACAATAAAAGTTTAAATACAATAATAGATCCTTTGTTTTATTGAGATAATTGAACACGTTTTTCGACCTTATTCTAATATTTCTTTTATTTCTTTTATCCAAAGGAAAGTGTCAACAGTACAAATAAAAGCGAAATAACATTACCAGCGGAAAATTTCTGGAAAATTATCATCGGCAAAGGTCGCATAATCCGGCGAAGGTCACGGAATCTGGCGAAGGTCGAGGCAAAATTTTATATTGGGTGAAATCGCTCAAATCTTCGGTGAGTCGTTTTTTTTTTAAATCGTTTAACCATATTAGTGAAGAATAGAATTTCTATAGTGCAGTTTCGTGTTCTCTTGTTTTTTAATATTTAAAGATGGCTAATATTATTACGACTATCGAGCCGTACCGCAAGGGTATATCCTTCTCAGATTGGGAGGACAGGTCAGGCTATTATTTTATAATGAACAATGTTAAAGATGATGCCAAGAAGGTCCATTTTGTGACGCTGGATGGTCCAGTAGTTTTCTCAGAGTTAAAGTTGTTATTTCTAAATGCCAAGTTGGTGGAAGCGCCATATGCAGAAATAATGCAAAACTAAAATTGAGATTTGATAAAGTAGAATCAGACTTAATTCAAAGAATTCAGCAGTTAGATGAAACGGTAGAGAATTTTATTTAATCGGTAAAACTTCAAGCAGAGTTTTGTACATTCGGAGACCATAAACATACAGCCATTCGAGACCGAGTAGTTGCTGGTTTAAGAGACAAAGCTCTCCAGCAAAGACTCCTCAATGAGGATAACCTCACACTCGAATCCGCTGAAAAGATAATAGCGGTGGGTGATTGCGGGTTCGAACGTTAGAGTTCTTGATGCTGCTAATGGGAATATGCTAAACAGAACGACTATAGTGAATAATCCCACTAGCAGTCCGGCCGTAAATGTATTGCATAGATTTGCATATGCAACAAGAATTCAGCAAAATCAAGATCCAAGAGAAGGTAGCTCAAGGGGGCCGGTAAAAAGCCGTTTAGGGTATATGGACCGAAAAGTACATTTTGACAATTATAACCAAACTGGTTTAAATAAAAAAATTTAAAAAATTTGAGATATTCCGACCTGATTTTTCGAACGCGATTTGCACATATTGTAAGAAAAAGCGACACATAAAGAGTAAATGTTTCGCTTTGAGAAATCTGAGAAAGGATACGGTAAATGTCGTAAATTCATATAATCTTGGACCCAGTGCGGATAGACATCTGAGTGAGCTGCTGAACAGGATGACGACCGACATGAAGAATCCATCCGACACCGAGGAAGATAAAGGTACAGATGTTTTGAATTGTATGAATGTTTCATCTATTTCAGGTGTAAACAATCCTTGTGTAATTATATGTAAAATCGAAGATAAATGGATAAATATGGAAACAGATTGGGCATCTATGTCAGTAATGAGTAAATTACAGTATGAGTCCAGTAAACAATTAATGGTGGGAGAAACAATTAATGGTGGGAGAAACTAATGTTTCAATTGAACTGAATGGTTTTAAAAGTATTTTGACATTATTTATTGTAGATTGCAATAACGATTTTGTTTGCCGACCGTGGTTGGACGTATTGTTCCCAAAATGGAGAGATTTGTCTCCGGGAAATACTATGATTAATAGGGTAAATGACCATTATTTGGACAATCTTGTGGAAGACATCAAAAATAATTTTTCTTAAGTTTTTTTTGAAAGATTTCTCTTCTTTTTCTTCTTCTGGTATTGAAAAATAATATTCCGAATTTTCAAAGGGATTATGATGTACCTTTTCGTTTGAAGGATAAAGTATTGAAATATTTAGACAAACTAGAAAAAGAAAATGTCATTACACCAATTCAAACCAGCGAATGGGCTTCACCGGTGATTGTAGTTATGAAAAAGAATAATGATATCAGAATGGTTATTGATTGCAAAGTTTCAATCAATAAACATATAATTGTCAATACATATCCTTTACCAATAAGGTGCGTATACGCAGTTAAGATTATCGGAAAGATCAAAAAAATTTATGGTTATTAATACGATTAAAGGTTTATACACATATAACAGGCTTCCACAAGGTGCATCCTTGTGCATCCTTCTATATTCCAGCAGGTCATGGATCAAGTTTTAGAGGGGATTGAAGGAGTTTCATGTTATTTAGATGATGTGCTTATTTCTGGGAAAGATTTTGATGATTGTGCTAAAAAACTTAATTATGTTTTAGAACGATTGTTAGAAGCCAACATCAAAGTAAATTGAGACAATTTATGTAAGTTTTTTGTGAATAAGTTGAAATATTTAGTCGTTATTATAAATGAAAAAGGGGTATTCCCTTGTTCGGATAAACTTTCCACGATTAAAAATGCTAAAGTACCAAAAACTACCACGCAACTTTTCTAGGATTGATCAATTATTATCATAGGTTTATACCACATTTATCAGGAAAACATTATTATCTTTATAATTTATTGAAAAAGAATACTAAATACATTTGGGGCGAAAACAGCAACAAAAAATTTAAAGAAAGCAATACATTATTATTGTCAACTAAGTATTTAGAGTTTTATGACCCACAGAAATGAATTGTGATAGTTTCTTACGCTTCCGGCTATGGCCTGGGAGAAGTTTTAGCTCATGTAACAGGTGGAATTGAGAAACCAGTTTGTTTTACGTCATGTTCGCTGAATTCAACACAGAAATCATACCCAATTTTACATTTAGAGACATTGGCCCTAGTTACGATTAAAAAAATTTCACAAATATTTATTTGGAAAAAAAATTCTAGAATTTTGTAGACCATAAACCATTAGTCGGTATTTTTGGTAAAACTGGAAAAAAATCAATTTATGTGACGAAATAAAAAAGTTACATTTTAGAGCTGTCAATATACGATTTCGATATTCAATACAGACCATCACATAAAATGGGAAATGCAGGTTTCTGCTCTTGTTTTCCTTAAAAATTACCTGTTCCAGAAAGATATGGTGGAGAAGAATTTGTCAGAATCATAAACTTTAGCATTACGAATTACGAATTCATTGCCAAAGAAACAAAGGAAGATAAATTTATACAAAGTATTTTAAAATTTATTAGCAACGGTTGGCCAAAGAAAATGGATAGAAGTTTAACAAATGTTTTTGTCAATCAACATGATCGGTTGAGGGATGTTTAATGTACCAAGATAGGTTGGTGATTCCATTGAAATAGCAAAACATAGTTCTTAAACTTCTGCATTGCAATCACATAGGCATCGTAAAGATGAAACAACTTGCTAGACGCACAGTTCACTGGTTTGGCATTAATAAAGATATAAAAAAATTTGTTGGCAAATGCTTCAGTTGTAATAGTATGGCAGTATCTAATAAACCAAAAACTGAGTCTAAATATATTCCAACGACAAAACCTTTTAGTTGTGTTCACGTTGATTTTTTCTATTTCTCACACCATACTTTTCTGCTATTGGTAGATAGTTATTCAAAATGGTTAGAGATCAATTAAATGAAAAGAGAAACAGACGTTTTAAAATATTTAGTGGGCTATTTTGCTCGATTCGGATTACCGGACGTCTTAGTATTTGACGGCGGTCCGCCATTTAACTCTCATTATTTTACAACTTTTCTGGAGAAACAAAGCATTAAAGTCCTCAAAAGCCCGCCTTACAATCCATCAAGTAACGGTCAAGCGAAGCGATTGGTAAAAACAACCAAAGAAGTATTAAAGAAATTTTTATTAGAACCGCAAGTGTCTGAGGTAAATTTTGAGGATGAGATAAACTTATTTTTGTTTAATTATAGAAATAACTGTTTGACAAGTGATGGATATTTTCCATCAGAGAAGATATTCTCTTATAAACCAAAGACTTTGATAGATTTAGTTAATCCTACATGGGGTTAGAAAAGACATTTGCTACTCCCGCATTTGTGATTTCCACTTAGTGATATTTCCACTTTGATTATTTTACCCAAAGGTGAGTAGTATATCAAAATTATAAGTTTACATTATTTCCCAAGTGATCGTGTAAATGATTTTGATGTAATCAATCATTATCTGAACACTCTATCTACCATAGCTTATTATTGAATGACAAGATTGTGATAATTCTTTTTGTTTCGTCTTCGACTCATCACAGCGAAGCACCTTAAATTGAGCTGCTTAGTGCAAACTTAAACAGTTCAACTTGAACCGCTGAACAGACGTAAAGTTAACGCTATTTACGAAACACTTTGTTTATATTTCGCCGAAGCGTAAGGTCTTTCCCGTCACGGATGGCAATTCAGTCGACTATTAGTTTCTTTCGAGACGTCAGGAAAAACACCGGAGGGCCGAATGTCATATACCATTCGACTCGACGAATTGAGAGAAAGTCTGTATGTGTGTATATGTAACAGAAATGTGCACTCACTTTTCTCTGAGATGGCTGAACCAATTTTCATAAATTTAGATTCAAATAAAAGGTATTACAGTCCCATAGTCTGCTATTGAATTTGATCGCTGGTTCCGGAGTTATAAGGTAATATGTGCAAATAAATAAAAAAAAATGTGCACGAAATTTTCTCGGAGATGGTTTAACCGATTTTCACAAACTATGATTCAGATGAAAGGTCCTAAGGTTCTTTAGAAATTTATAGAATATTTAATCCAGATTCGACTTCCTGTTCCGGAACAACAGCGCGATAAGAGTATTCTTTGCTTCGGTATTTTTTCACAAGCGATGATGTAAATCCCATAAAACTGACTGATAATTGCTTCTAATTCGTCGAACTTATTAGTTGATAGATATATAAACTTTATTCGACACTACTGGCCCCCCGTTACCTGTTCCGAAAGTACCGAAAGTAGTGACGAAAAGCTCTAAAATCTGTTTTAATTTACCTAGTGGTGTAATGATACTTTTTTCATATCTATCATATTCTCAAATATAAATGTGTGGTACTCTTCAAAATATGCTCTTTAATTCTTGAAAAACAAAAAAAGTTTATCCAAAAACTAGTATAAGTATGAGAAAACGAAGTGAGTTCCATTATTACAGGTACTTACGAAACCGGAATCCAGAAAACGATATAATCGAAGTCTGTTCGAGAAAAGGGGCTGGGACCAGAGTTACCATATTTACAGATTTTTCTGTAAAACCATAGATTTGTTTGCCTATTTTACCACACATATTCTGTGTCACAGAACACAGATTTTATCAAAATTGACAGATTCCTACAGATTTTTATGAATATTTCATAAAAACGGCAAATTTTCAAAACGTTTTTCACAGATTTCCACAGATTATGATCGAAAATATGCAACACAGATGGTACACAGATTTTTCATGTTGAAACACAGATTTTAAAATGGCAACTCAGGCTGGGACCAATTTTTTAGTCTATGGCTACAATCGTTACGGTCGTTAATCGAAAACTGGGAACCAGGAAAACCACAATTAATTTGTTCGGCCGTCTACTGACAATATAACTACCGAGGCAAGTTTACAAATGATTTTACGTTTTTTACTTCGCCGCTTTTAGTGACGGTATAAATATTTTAACAATCTTCACCCTGTAATTGTAGAGAGTTGAATGTCGGATCCGGATGAAATTCAGGAATTCAATATTGAAAATCGGTCGAGCCATCGCTGAGAAAAGCAAGTGAGATCCGTTTTGGAATATATGACCGATGCTTCCGGAATCGGAAATCGGGAACCAGGATACCCGGAATCGGTTTGTTTGGTTGCCTACTGATAATGACTACCGATTGAAGTAGTTTCGAGTCCAGCTAAGAATTTTTTTACGTGTTTTGTTTCGTCGCTTCAAGTGACGGTATCAAATGTTACAACACACTTTACCCTATAATTCTGGAGCCGAAAGTCGGATCCGAATGAAATTTGGAAGTTTTGAAAGGGACCATGAGACCTTTCATTTTAATCCAAGCTTGTGGAAATCGGTTGAGCCGTCTCTGAGAAATGTGCCATTATTTTTTTTTGTGCATATCACCCTGTAATTCCGGAACCGGAAGTGGGATTCAAATAAAATTCAGGAACTTTGTATGGGACTACAAGACATTTCCTTCGAATCTAAGCTAATGAAAATGGATTCAGCCATCTCCGAGGAGCAAAGTGAGTCCAAAAACATGTTACGTACACACATACGCACATACATATACACAAATACATACAGACATTTTGCGTATTCGACTAACTGAGTAGAATGGTATATGAAACTCGGCCCTCCGGGCCTTGGTTCAAAAGTCGGTTTTCACAGTAATTTCATAACCTTTCTATGTAATAAAGGCAAAAACGAACTCAATTCTATTTCTCACAAGTCTTGATTTAAAATAAAGCTTTCATTATCTCAAAAGTTACTGTTCAATTTTATCTTTCGATTCCGTAATCACAGGACAAATGTGTGTCAATACATTCAAACCGTCATAAAAAGTGACGATGCAAAACCAGTACGCACCGGAAGCACAACGCCACACACGAACGATGCACACAGCGTGCGGTGTGCGATTTTGTACACACAGTGAATAAAACGAAATCCAACACCGAAGCTCGGGTTTGAAAACACACCCGAGTCAATCGGTACCGAGCACGAATGAGCATGAGTTTTCAACCGTGTTGGTGGTCCGAACATCTCTAACCGGTGCTTGCTTTTGATTGAACACGGTGCTATGGTTTTCAATTGATTGGAGTTTATCCTTAGGAATAAGCTCTACGGGGTTGTCCGTGCTGTTGACGTATGACCACACAGCTATTGTCAAAATTTTGGCTAAAATTTGTTTTGAAGCATTTTTTTGTTTTTTTCGAGTCTAGGCGAACTATTTTTGTGTTCTATAATGGGGTGTGAATTCAAAATACGTAAATTAAAAACCGTACAGCACACGTAGAAAGTAAGGATTCTTTGGCTATTCTCATGACAAATCCTAACCCAAATAACCAAAAGTTCGGATAAAAGGGACTGATTTGGCTTAAGCAGCTCTCAAAGTTAATCAATAGCATTCTAAGCAGCCCATTTTTTAAGTAATTATTCACACTTGAAAGTTCGTGCGACGCAGCGGAACGAACTTCTAAGCTGCTTCTAGAATACATTGTTCAGCTTCTATGCAGCGAAAAAGTTCACGCGGAACTTGTTCTGTACTTTCAAGTTGCTAAAAGTACCACGTGCACTCTTAAGCAGCGAGAAAGTTCACGCGGAACTTGTTCTGTACTTCGAACTGTCAAAAATTGCCACGTGTTTTCTTAAGCAGCTAGAAAGTTCACGCGGAACTTGTTCTGTACTTTCAAGTTCTCAAAAGTTCCGCGTGTACTTTTAAGCAGCAAGAAAGTGGACTTTTTAAGTAATTGTGGAACTTCTGGTTGATTGGGAAGTGTCTATTGGTTAGTGCAATAATGTTAGTATGCTGATTTCTGAAAGTTAATTCGGACCCGAACATCACTCCGAGACCCCTGATAATCAAGTGCTTTACTCGAGATGAAATCTTGATCAACATTAGAGAAGGTCCCAAGTGTAAATGACAATGTCTCTTTGTTTACAGTATGTTACATAAGAGCGTGGTCACGATTAGATATCGATAGATGACGGTTCTCGTCATTATCCTATGTTAAGTAATAGATGGAGCGATTGCTGATTCGACGGTAACAATCGAAAGAGAGAATAATCAAGGAGAAACTGTCATTTGCCCTTTGGGACCATTTCTAATGTTCGTCTTTAAACAATACCAGAAAAAGGGTCTTGGGGTTGACAGAGATTGCATAACGTTTTGAAACACTGAGTGGTTTTCGATTTCATTCGAACCAACGTAAATTAGTTTGTACCTCAATGGAAGAATTAAGACTGTCCCAGAAAGTATGGACGCAACCAAAAACCGCTGCCATTTCGCAATGGTTCAGAATCTGTCAATTTTTATGGCTGCGTCCTGTTGTTTACACTCTTCTCTAGCCACTTGTGCAGTTGTTTATTCGTTTTCATTAGTTTGTTTCGAAATGCGTGGACTTTCAGCAGAACAACGTCGAAAAATTGTGCACAAATGGTGCACAGAACGCGGATTGTCACTGAGAAAGATAGCAAAAATGGAAGGAGTAAGTGAAAAAGCCGTGCGAAATGCAATCAGGAAGTTCGGTGAGAATAACACCTTTGAGGATAAACCTGAAACAGGTAAAAAAAAGGTCCTGCTAACCCTCAGTTGAATAAACGTATACTGAAGGCGTTCGAGCAAAAGAAGGAGGTTTCAGTTCGGGATGTGGCCAAAAAAGTGGGCACTTCGAAGTCAAATGTTATTCGTGCTAAAGAACGTTTGAATCTTCGAACCTATAAGAAGCAGAAATAACCAAAACGTAGTCCGAAACAAGAAGCATCCATCAGGCCGAGGGTTCGAAAGTTGTACAATACGATTCTTGCTGGAAATGTGATCTGCATAATCATGGACGACGAAACCTACGTGAAACTCGATTACAAATCCTTGCCGGGACCACAATATTATACGGTGCGAGGGCAAGTGTTAAACCAGTCCGAGACATCGATTGAAGTCGAAAACTTTGGTAAGAAAGCTATGGTCTGGCAAGCAATTTGCAGCTGTGGTAAGATTTCGAAACCCTTCATCACCACTGCTTCAATGAACAGCGAGATATACATCAAGGAATGTTAACAAAAACGACTTCTACCCATGATTCGAAGCCACAAGGATCCTGTTGTCTTCTGGTCAGATCTCGCTTCTTGCAACTACTCGAAATCAACGGTAGAATGGTATACTACCAAAAATGTCACTTTCGTCCCAAAAGACATGAATCCACCAAATTGCCCACAACTTCGACTAATTGAGGAATTTTGGGTATTAACGAAGGCACATCTTAGGAAACATGTCTCGGCAGCCGAAACCATTCAACAGTTCGAAAAAGATTGGAAAAAGTGTCAAAACTTGTCGCCAAGAAGTCTGTGTAATATAATGAGGAACGTTCGCGAGAAGGTGCGCCAGCTAGTCTACAATGGCTAAGTTACAAATGTTGGGAATAATATTCTTTTGTTGTAGTCTAATATTATCAGTATATCGAATAAAATTTGAATATCTAAAACTTGTGAATTATTCACAGCGAAATCAAAGTGCGTCCATACTTTCTTTGACAGTCTTTACATCGGAAAATTATACCGATGCGATGTTTTGGACACTGATTTGTTATGCTGGATGACGTTGTTAACCCTAGTGAGTTGGTGGGTGGTGGATCTTCCTTTCCGGAACCCAAACTGTTTTCCCAGTAATATAAATTGTTCATCTGCAAAAGCAAGAATTCGCCTTTGTATTGACTTTTCATACAGCTTGTATTAGAGTCTAAGTCTTTAAAAATCGATTCATATATCTTCGAGAATTTTGTTGCCTTTTAAAACACTGGGACTCGTCGGTTACGTCACATATAATATTGCATCTTTCGAAACGTAAATGTTCGCCATTACTCTTCCAAATTTGATTCACATAGTTAGCTTTCAAATATGCCTATGTTTATCGAAACTTTAGTCACCTTCGAGAAAATTTAGCCGATTGAAAATGTGTGGTTATATTTTTACGTCACTGTCACCAAAAGTGACAGCCATTTAATCTTCGAACTTGGTCCATAATTCAACAGTTGCTTTGAAATGAGCCTAAAGTTGTAAAAATCGACTAAGCCAACTCTGAGATAATTGAGCGGTGAAAGACAATGTGTTCTGTCGCTTGCGTCACTTGTATTATATCTACGGAACCGGCAGTGCCACCTATTTGATCTTCGAAATTTCAATAGTAGCTTTCAAACGAACTTAGGTTTGTTAAAATCGGCTCCGCCATCACTGAGAAAATTGAGCGGTAAAAAAACAACTTATAACATCATATCTCCGGAACCAGAAGTCACAGCCATTTGATTTTCGAATTTGATCAATGACCTAATCAATAGTCAGTTTCTCTAGCAATTCTATTCCCTTTCTATAGAGAAGGCCAAGAGCATTAAATCAACTTTCGAACAAAAATGACATTTTACTTACAATAAATTTCGAAATCTTGAATTACCAAACAACTCTTGTCGCTTAGCTACGACAGCAAGAATACGGCGAAAATGTTCCGCAGTGACGACTGCTTGTTAGCATCACGTGACTCGTTTGACTCCAGTAATCTCACCTTACTCGACTTGCTCTACGAAAATACTTACCGTTGGGATGTGCCATGAACAAATCTACTGTTCGAATTTCGGATCACGATCGTAAGAAAATAGTTCATTAGAGTAAAGTTTATCATTATTTTATTGTATTATACTGGATTCGTTTCGCAAATATACATCATCATATATATATATATATTCTATTATCATTTTACACATACCGTATTGTTATCTCTTAAAAATATAAGTTATTTTGATATATCTGGCCTATCTAGCTGAGTCATCGAAAGTTTCAGAAAAATATAACAGAATGAAAACAAAAATAAATATAACAAAATGTTAGCTTCAACAATTTCTCACATTTTGACCTTAGTTTGATCGTCCCATATGTGTGAGTTCACATAAATCTCAGTTATTTACAATTTCACTTATCGATTAGAAGCCTACGTCTAGCTGTACAACACATACACATTGTTTAAAAATTTAATCAACAGAACAGTCCTAAAAGTTGTCCTTTTTCCTCAGTTTTGCTTTCCGTTCCGTTACCTAATAATAAACTCTGCTACCGTATCTTCGCTCAAAATGTGTCTTACTAGGCTGAGAAATGAAAGAAAAACGTAACCGAAAACAGACGATTCCGAAATGCCAATACCCGAACCTAGAGCTTACTCCTGTAGCAAGACATACCACGCGCCTTGCTGTTCCAAGTGGAACCAACACACGTACGAGCACACGACTTTGGCGGCAATGTAAACAAAGATAAATGCCCCTAGCAAACGTGGTGCGAGATTACAGAGCTTCGAGAAAGACCTAAATAGGGAAAAAAGTGACGAGATGATGTGAAATTGTGAGAATTAACTCAACATTAACGAATGCCAGCAAAAAATACTGTTATTGTTATATCTCATTCTCTGTCTGTGTCTCTCTTTCTCTCTCTCTCGCTGCTCGGTGATTTTCCCTCCTAAATTACTGTACAATCTATAGACATCAGCTGAAGAAACGATTCTCCCATAGTCACTGCCGCGTTTGTCGTCGTCGTCGTCATCAGACGGTGTTTTGCCCTGGACTCTCCATCTCTCTTTCTCACATAAACAACTTCACTATTTACAGCCACGATCACAAACACTGAGATGAATTTACAGAGCCGTATTATAAGCGTATACATGATGTGTGTGTAGTCTTGTGTCTGCTTTGCGCTTCCTCCTCATCCTCAACGTCGCTTCGAGCGGACCTGGCAGCAGCATGAGGTTTCAATTTTCGGAAAAATACCACCGACAAATAATCCAATAAATAATGGGTTAAAGATTTACTGGCGACGATGCCTGCGACAGGATGCGCGCTGGTCGCCACCGCCACCGTCGTCGTCGTCGTCGTCGTCGTTCATCTGTCAGAAGAGTAGTCCGCATTACGTAGTCGCGCATCTATCACAATCACCGTCCTGCTGGTGGACGACGAGGCTGCTACGAAACCCATGAGCCAACTTTCGCCAAATCTCATTTCTCCAGATTGTCGCTGCCTGCCTTGGTCATGCGGGTCCACTGCTGCAGATAGAGGGCTTGCATCATCTGATTGAGCAGCGGATTCGGCTGCAAACCGACCATCTGGGGCATCATCATGCCACTGTTGTTCAGTTTGGCCACCTCGTTCAGATAGTTGGCAACCTGGAACTTTTGCGCGTTGCTTAGATTGTTGTTCATCATTAGCATATTCATGGCGTCCTTGGACTTGTCCACCAGCGGCGGTGGCAGTGCCGATGCCGAGGCTGGTGCTGGTGCTGCAGCAACCGTCGCTGCTGAACCGCTAGGCGACGATAGATCCAGTGCGTTGGTTTTCGGTGATTTCTGGGAAGATTTTTTCACTTTCGGTTCCAGTTTCTTCGATTGGTTGTAATTTGCATTGTCCTGATTCATTTGCAGGCCGAACATCGGACCCATGGCGGCTAGGGCAGCGTGCGAGGGTGAGCTAGACATCGCCGGAGGAGTTTTCGATTTAGGCTGGCCCGGTGACAACGATGGTTTAAGAACCGGTGGCGATAGACTTTTCCGGTTGGATGGTGGTGGAATAGAAGGTGTCCCCGTCGGTGGAAAGAAAGTTCCCGTTGGTTTCGGAGCGATCGGGACGTGTTTGGAGGTGTTCGGTTTCGGCGGTGAAGGCAGAGGCCGCGAGCCTGGACTGGTGTTGTTTTTGTTGATGAGATCTAGTTCGGGATAGGAGTTTAGTTTCACGATTCCGTTGCTGAGAACGGTCGCATTCGGAAGTTTGAATGCGTTTCCGCCGTTCGGCAGTGAGGTTGGCGGCGTAAACACCGGTGAAGATTTTTTCTCCTGCCTGTTGCCGCCAGATTTGCTCTTGGGTTCTTTTTCGACTCGAATTGACTGGATGAATTTTTGCTGGAACGAAGCACTGTCCAGCTCGGGACTAGCATTGGTGCCGTCAGTTTGAGCCTTGCTTTTGTCGGCTTTCAGTGGACTAGTACTTTTGGCAGTTTTCTTCAAACTTGGCTCATGTTGCACTTTCGGTGGTGTTGTGCGTTCTGCTTCCGTGATGGAAATTTCTGGCAGTTTGAGAATTTCGATATAATTTTTATCTTCCTCCGGTTGACTTTTGCGTGCCTTTTCCCGGGCCGCTTCGTCCTCTTCCGTTGCTAGTGTGATCGACAGCGAGGAGGGAATATTGATTTGATTAAGCAAAGACTGAACCTTCGGTTGTTTTTCCGGTGGCTCAAGCCGACCCTCCGGAGGACTGGGACACGGTCTCTTCCTTTCGTTCATCGGACTTTCGACTTTCTTTTCGTGCGACGGAGGCGACACATTGCTAGATTTGCGATCGTTTAGCATATTTTGCAAGAAGTTAGCATAGGCATGTGGGTTTGCATATTTATACTGTTTGGTCGAGATGTTGAAGTTCGGATTGTACTGGGGCGAGTCCGGTGAGTAACTGGGCGAATTGGAATACGAGGGGATCGGGGTTCGCGAGCCGGCCGGAGCTTTGTTGGCGTTCATCAGAGCATAGTTCAGATAGTTGAGTGGTCGATTTTTGTTGGATTTTGGTTTCGAAACCGATGGCATTGCGGCAGGCATCGCAAAGTTGCCCGCATCCGAAGGGGGCCCGTAAACTTTGATGTTTTTTCTGGCATTTTCCGGTTTGATTTGACTGATTTCGGTTTCCTTGTTCGGAGATATGTGAATCGGTACATTCGGATGGGGCCGTTTCATTTCCAGTTGTTTCTGTTTGCTACTTTTAAGATAGTTGATGTCTTTCGGTAGCAGAGGAGGTAGTTTTTTCGCTGGTTGTATTGGTTTTGGGAATGAAGGCACTGCTGGTCGCTTTGGAGTATCAGCTTGAGGTTTCGGAGCAATCATCACAGGTTGAGCGGGTTTGGGAGCCGGGATGTTGCTGGTTGTGACCACCGGAGGTGGCAGAATAACCGGTGGCTTAAAGTCAAATGGTTTCGGTTTGACTTCCTGACCGGCAGACGGTTGTTCTCGGACCAAAGGCTCGACCTTTATCGGTACCGGTTGCGGTTGTGACACTGAAGTCTTCAGAGGAGGACTTTCCAGTTCTTGCTTCACGTGTTTGGAAGTAGTTAAAACTAGCGGTGGCACGATATGATCCGCAGTTGATTTGATATTCTGCTGTACCGTTCTTTCCACCAGAGCTTTCATCTCATCGTCGGAGAGTTTAGGTTTCTTAACGACAGTTCTACCATTTGATTGATCTTTGTTCTTACGTTTGCCGTTGTGCTTGGTTTCAACATTAGAAGATGACGATGAACTGGACGAACCGGGGGAGCACGAGGGAGACCGGGATTGATTATTCTGAACTGACTTGATTGGTGTCAATTCGAACGAATTAAGGAACTGTGATTTTTCGTCCTCCAAACTGAGTTCAGCTTTTGGTTTCGGCGAGGATGACGCGACTGGCTGGGACACTATCTTAAAAGAGGATGTCGACAGTTCGGGACTTTTCTGATCGATTTTCAAAACTATCGGAGGTTGAATCTTATCGATTTCCAACCGCTTGGGAGACTTAGCTTTTTTAACACTTTTATCCAATTTGTGAGCTTCTTTTTTCGCCTTCTTTGCATCAAACTCACCCCCGAATGGTTTATTATTGTTTCTGTAATCACTAACACCACTGAGTTCTACTTTGTATGGACCTTTTTTGCTACTTTTGCCATCTTTTTTGACGGTCACTAACCCATCTTTCACCTTTTCTATTTTAATCTTGAGATCACTAGACGATTTAATCTTATTGACACTTTTGTCCTTGTCCTCCGATTTCTTCTTCTTCACCTTTTCCGGCTTATCAGATTTGTGGTGCTTGCTGCTGCCAGTATCCGGCTGCGGACTTTGCAGGATACTAACATAAGTGTTTTTGTTCATTTCTATTTTCAGCTTTATCGATTCGTTCTTCTTCACCTTGGGCGGCGGCTCGGCAGAGACAACAGCAGCAGCAACAGCAGCGGCACCACTGACGATGCTCTCGCCGCCAGTGCCTCTGCTGCCACCACAATTTTCCTGTTGCTGTTTTCCGAGCGCGGTCACGTTCGGTTTCACATCCACCATGCACTCACTCAAACCGGCACCACCACCACCACCAACACCACCGCCACCGCCAGCGGTCCATGCTGCGTTGGTCGTAGCTGTCGTCGTCGTCATCGTCATCAACGTAACCGTCGTCGTCGTCGTTGTTGTGATTGTAGTTTCACCCGGTTTGCCATCGCCGCCATCCGACAGGTTCGGCTCTTCGCGTTTAATGTCACTCGGTTTGATGAGAGCGACGCTATCCGCACCGTCGTTTTCTTCCTCTTTGATGGTGGCCAGCGCACTGGTGCTGCTCTGGCGTCCGGTCGAGATGCTGGGAGACCTCCGCAGGGGTACCTCCGGCAGCTCGACCGATTTCATCTCGTGGGTTCGGATGCGAAAAAAGAATTCCATTGAATCGTTCTGCGGAAGAGAGGGGGAAAACAGAAACGATGTTAAAAACGAACTTATTAAATTCCGTGATGTTTGGGAATTCTGTTCTTCAAAGGTTCCTTAAATTTACAAAACCAGGACACTTACCTTCTTCCAGGTGTAGATGTAAGCGACATCCATCAGAGTGTAGTGATCCGGCAGGGTGATTGTTTGCACTTTGTACATGATTTCAACGTAGTACAGATGCGTCGGAATGTTGTACTTGTTGATGATGAATTTCTTCAGGTAGGCAATTCGAACCATGGCCGGACACTGCAGATACTTCGGTCGTTTGAGCTCCTCGTTGTTTCCTGCCAGCTCCCTGTGAACCGAACGGAGAGGGAAAAAATAGGGAAATGGTTAACATTGATCAATAATTTGACGAGGGACATGTCGTTAGGGGGAAAAGTTTGACTTCTTGTTCGAATACCTCACCCTGCGGCCCGTTGGACGATTGACATCAAAAAGGACAGAAGCCCAGTGATGCCGGATTAACATAATATCAATTTCGTACATTTTCGCTACATTTCAATTCTTTTATGAGAACCAATATCCCATACATTCCATACGGCAACGGCAATCCCACTTGAACATTGCAACCAAGGTCATTATCGAGTTGATTTTGAAAAAAATGACCTGGCATTCTTGGCTGTCTCAGTTGCAACGTCGAAGCGGTTATATTGATGACATTATAGAAAGATTAACTCGACGTGCCGCGCGCGGATTTCTTCTATTGTATTTTTGATGATACAAAATGAGTTAAATGAAAAAAATCCCATCCAAAAGTAAATCGATATTTCAATACAATGAAAACACAAGCAAAAATCAATTCCTTAATCTTTAATTTTCACTTACAACGAACTGTTACACTCGAAATAATCAATGCACAACCCGCAAATTATGCGACGAGACGCCACTGCAGTCAGTCTATCGAACAGAGATGACTACTAGAGCTAAGATGAATATAATTATCCTAGCGTTCGAACAAATTTGACTTGTAAGAAAATCCAGAAAAATTATATCCCAATGACATGATAATTCCATGGGTTTCCTAACAACTATTTAAGGAATCCAAAATAATTCAGAAAATAAAAAGTTTTAGGCGATATCGCTGAAAAAACTGAGTTTACAGATATACAAATCCTCCAAAGTTTTCGGCCTGACAAAGGAAACAACACTTTTTCGCTATCTCTATTTTAGTCATCTATGTATTCTCCTTGAAGAGCAATGGAATTGTTCAAGCGGTGGTCCAACATTTTAAAAACCACTTTTATCCGATGAATTCTCTTTTGCCTCAAAAAACGCTTCAGCCTTCAGCTTGCTTTTTTTCAATCAGGGAACAGAAAATAGTCTCTAGGGGCACAATCTGGCGAATATGGTGAATGCGGAAGCAATTCGAGTTTCTATTCATGTGAGTGAGAAAACGCGGCACCCACTTTGCAAACTTTCTTTCCGAAACAACCGGCTTATTTGGACGACCAAAGCTTGATCCATCATCGGTTTTTGCACGACCGCGTTGAATTTCAGCATACCAGTCGATGGTGACTGTATGGCAAGTCATTATTTTTATTGCACAGCTTTTCCAGTCCTTAAAAACAATGTTTTATAAATACATGAAAAACATTTTTCTCCACTATTTCCAATTTATTCTAAAGTAGCGTTTCGAAAATCTACATAATTAACAAACTAATGAACGGAATGTCATGGACTGTAACCGACTATTGAAATTTACAGTTAAGCAACAAATATAGCAACAACATCAAATGCAACAATTCTCTGTTCTAGAGAAATATTGCAGATAAATCATGAGCATGCACTTAGCGAGGCACTTCTCGCCGATGATAACGCAAATAGGTGATTAATTTGTTGCTAATTAGTTACGATAATTTTGAATTTGTTGCTCAATTATTTTTTAATTCTTTTGAGTACTTCGCTCAGTTCATATGAAGTTAGCGAAGACCTCCTTTCAAATATGTTTCAAAACAAATAATAACCCAGTGAATAATTTGTTGCTAATTAGTTACGATAATTTCGAATTTGTTGCTCAATTTAGTTTTTATTTGTCTGAGAACTTCGCTAAGTTCAAATGAAGTTAGCGACGAACTCAAGAAAATAAAAACAAAAATTGAGTAAAAAATTCATAATTACCGTACCTAATAAGCAACAAATTATTCACTGGGCTTCGATCTGTTATGAAGCATATTTGAAAGAGGGACTTCGCTAACTTCATATGAACTTAGCAAAGTACTGAAAAAACTAAAACAATAAATAAGCAACAAATTCAAAATTACTGTTACTAATAAGCAACAAATTATTCACTAGGCTTCGATCTGTTTTGGAGCATATTTGAAAAGAGGGGCTTCGCTAACTTCATATGAACTTAGCGAAGTACTCAAAAAAATTAAAAATAAATTGAGCAACAAATTCGAAATTATCGTACCTAATTAGCAACAGATTATTCACTGGGCTTCGATCTGTTATGAAGCATATTTGAAAGAGGGACTTTGCTAACTTCATATAAACTTAGCGAAGTACTCAACAAAATTTTAAAAAAATTGAGCAACAAATTCAAAATTACTATAACTAATTAGCAACAAATTAATAACAAATTATTCACTGGGCTTCGAACTGTTTTGAAGCATATTTGAAATTGTGCCTTCGCTAATTTTATATGAACTTAGCGAAGTACTCAAAAAAATAAATTGAGCAACAAATTCGAAATTATCGTAACTAATTAGCAACAAATTATTCACTGGGCTTCGATCTGTTTTGAAGCATATTTGGAAGGGGGCTTTGCCAACTTTATATGAACTTAGCGAAGTATTTAAAAAAAATTAAAAATTGAGCAACACATTCAAAGTTACTGTAACTAATTAGCACCAAATGAGAAACAAATTATTCACCTATTTGCGTTATCAGCGGCGAGACGTGCCTCGCTAAGTTCATGTTCATAAATAAATCACACGTTATTACATCCAAACAACGTATTGAGTAAATTAAATCACCTTAACTGCATACTGTACACACTTAAAATTTTTTACATGTTATTATATGCACATAAATGGAGCGTCGCAGTTCACGCAAATTTACGTGGAAGAACATTTAATATTGTGTCTAAAACTCCATACATGAAATTCATTGAAATAAAAAAATAATAGCAACCGTCGCGACTTGAACCGAGAAACATTGGATCGCAAGTACGTCTGTTAATCGACCGAGCCACAGAAGCATGCATCTGCTTGACTGGTAAAAGGTGCATTTGAATTCATACAGTCGCACCTACCATCAGAACGCAAGTTACAGTCGAAACCAGTAAAACTCAAGCTCATCTAACATTAAGTCATTACAAATAAAAATTTCCGTCATTTGACAAATTAGGTCTTTATGAATTACATCGTATGAGGGATTAAGTCACCTGTAAAATCAATTTTTTTTTTGAGTGTATATGATTCTGCTATTTAATTATACATCTTTTCATGTAATATTACAACGTTTAGAACGACACCGAGATTATGATATTATGTGATATTATATCGTAATTGCTGCACGTCAGTAGTGTCGTTCTTAAGGTTGTAATATTACATGAAAAGATGCACAATTTTCAAAATATTCCGTCAAGCTGATGTAATCTACTCAATACGTTGTTTCGATGTAATAACGTGTGATTTATTTGCAGTATTTCTCGAAAACAGAAAATTATTACATTTGATGTTCAGTTCGTCTAAATTTTGCTCACATCAATTAAGAGTTACACTGAAATTGTTACAACTCCATTTTTACCTTTTGTGGAGATGAACATCGTAAACGAATTATGAAGTAATGAAATTGGAAAATTCTCTAAAAATACTTTTGAAATTCATGTGTGAAATTTCTATGACAAACATTATATCCAAGGATGGCTTTTATCGTATCAAGGAACGTTCACCAGCAACTCTTCAACGATTGAATCAGTGCCATTAAAGAGAAACGGAAATCATCGCAACAACAAAAACCTGGCATGGCTCTTTTAACATAGAATCGACACCAGTGCGAGAGCGAATTTCTCTAGATGACATTTCTGAGAATCAAAGGTTACCACGCTGCTGTGGGGATGCTCTCTGAAGCAACAAACGGTCGCTTATTCTCGTTTCGCGATCCGATTCTATACAGGCAGTTGACAATTGCGAGAGAATCATTTTACTATTGCCGCTTATTCTAACTATGTGCATATAACCTTTGCATAAGTTGTGTCTATGAAAATGTCTGTGAATGCTCCATACAAGGGTTTCGAAATATTGCAACCTAGTATGAGAATCATCAAGTTAAATCATCGATTCGATTTTCTGCGATAATTGTCAACTTGCGATTCTCTCTTGGGAAATTCCACACAGCAACGATCATTATCAGACCGTAATTTTTTTAAGGGCCGTGAAATATTCAGAGTATGAAGTGGAGCGAAGAAATGTAAAAAAATTCTCTCGCGGTTCATGCATTGAGAGGCTCGAGTTCTTGTAGCATCTTCTACCGGATTGAAAATGTTGTATACAATATAGATAGCAATATAGCAGCTTCTGTCAAATTTTCGGAAATCACCAACACTGATTATATCTCTCATATGTTCTCCATTTGTTCAGATGTATGAATGAAAGATATAATAGTGATAGATGAAATACATATTAAAAATTAATAAAGATTAAAAATGATTCATATATTTTTCACATTTGTCTTCTTAAAATTGTGTTTTCGATGTTTTCGAGTGAATCATAAGACTCACCTTATGACTTTCCCTATTATTTTGCCAGAGTGTATAAGCGTTTTTATGTCGTTTTCGCTTGAAAAAACTGAAACTTACCTTGAGTAGTTTCATTAAACAAACACTTTCCCCGAAACTCGATTTTCAGTTCAAAAACGTTGAAACTAAAGATTTTGTTGTTTTTTGATACTTTTCGGCGAGAAATAAATACACCCTAATGTCGTTTCTTGGACTGCATAACGTTTCGGCTTACTATGCTTCAGCCATCGTCGAACGCCTACAACATATATTTTTCGTCAGAAATTCTTCTGTGGTAGCCATATTTACTGGCAATTTCTTTAGAAATTTGCATCTTTATCGTACTTGATCAAATCATAGACTTTGTCTTCTATTTAGTCACCGCAACTTCGTTCGATTTTGTTGTTTTTTGATACAGTACAAAAAACGGCATTAGGGTGTATTTATTTCTCACCGAAAAGTATCAAAAAACAACAAAATCTAACGAAGTTGCGGTGACTAAATAGAAGACAAACGTTGAAACTAAGTTCGAAATTAGTTTCAAACAAACGGTTTGGTAGCAGTAAGGCTGCTTCTAGGTTTGGCATCATATGTCTGTCAGATCGGGGACTCATTAACCGACGTACTATTAGATCGGTTTCTAAAAAAAATTAGAGAAGTTCGAAAACAAAAATATTTTAGAATTTTGAAAATTGTGAAAAACTACACAATTACAAAATATTGCTGGAGCCAAATGATCTCAGAAAATTCAGATTTAAAATATGAACTCTGTATAGAATTTTCAATTTTTTTTACCACTTTTGCGACGTGAGGCCGAGCATTGTCATGATGGAGGATGACTTTGTCATGTCGCTCGCTACTGTGGCCGCTTTTCTTTTGGCGCGCGATTAAGGCGCATCAGTTGCGTTCGGTAGCGATCTCCTGTGATGGTTTCACCCGGTTTTAAGAGCTCGTAGTAAATTGTTATTCATCTTTGAAGTTTTTTTCTCTTCCACCATCATGTTTGTCTTCGACATCGAAATCACCATTTTTAAAACGTTGAAACCACTCCCGACACGTTCTTATACTCAGAGCAGCATCACCGTAAGTTTATGAAAGCATTCGATGCGCTTTTATTGCATTTTTTTCGAATTGTAACAAAAAAGTAAAACTTCCCGCAAATGGCGAGAATTGGGCACATAAACAGACATTTTCGAGCGTAAATAATACGAAATCAAGAACAACTGTCACTGAAACGGCGATGACAATTCGTTAGGCACTGTACACACTCACTTTAAAGGCATTATCATCTATGTATATTAACCAGCCTCAGCCGGTACAGCCACCTATCGGAAAACGGCGGAAGCAAAGTTGTACACCTGATACTTCCTCATTTGAATATTGGAATACTCTTAGCAATCCTTTTCTGCAAATGTTTGCAGATAATAATAACTAAAACTATTATCTTTTCATCTGTACTAAAGAAATTTTTCGAAAAATGCAGAAATGTTTCGTAATAATTGAAAGTTAACAAAGAGAAACTGTCATTTGCACTGGAATCCTAATAAAAATTCTATATAGAACTGAAATTTGGCTATGGTAAATTTTCTAAATTCTTCCAGTCTAATTTTGGTCTAATTCGTAAGGCGTAAAGTTGTCTTGAACTTGGTCCTTGAATAGTTATTTTGTTTGAAATTCCATCAAATCTGATTTTCAGGTATAATCGAGCGGAATCGCACCGAAAAAGAATGTCATCAGTTTTGAATCCTTTTGAAATTTGAGAAAAAAAACTCTTGGCAAATCTGTAGATTTCGGATTTCGCCGAATCTTTCGAATCTCCGTTGGTCTGGGGCATCGCTGGTGGAAGCGCACAAACGACACAAACGGCTCCGGTGACCAGCCAGAACCAGCAGGCAGAGACGATGGAAAGGGATAATTATCACGAGCGGAAGCCTTTAACGAACAAATTGAACGAAATGGAAATAAATTATCGACATAATTCATTAGGAACGGGAGAAAAAGTTTCTCTGCTCGCTGAATTGTTTGCTGGGGCCAGCGGAGGGGAGACTTTGCCACCATCAATTGCCGCACGGCATTTCACCAACCCCAGGGAGAGATTGGAAATGCTATCGGATGACGACGGGAAGTTGGGTAATTAATGATGCGAAAATTGATTCTTGATAGCGTCATCAACTATGATGCACTTACTTGTCGGCGTATTCCAGTGACAGTTGGAACTCTTCGCTCGGGCTGAAGATCAGATGCTCGGTGTCTTCACCACGCTGTTCCGGTGTGGCGATGGCAGCCATCTCCGGATTTTGACGGTAAAAAGCACGCTTCCGGAGTAGTTCCTTTTCGTAAAGGCCGGGAACTAATTTGTAGACGATGGCTTGCAGTGTAGCGTCTGGTCTGAAATAAAATATGAAACAAAACAAAATATGATCAATTTCTAGCCCAATTAGAGGTCCTGTTCGAAAGGGGGAGGCAGAAATGATATCCCCTGTGGCTAACTGTTGGACGTGGTTGAGGGGACTCAACGAAACAAGTGGCATATTTTAATAATTACGGTCAACATACGCAAGGCACATGTCGTCCCAGATCCCATTACGACTCAACCGTAGTAGTAGAAACAAAATAGATAATTATCTCCAACTCCGGCGGCTCAACGTCCATTCGAAATTGTTTGACAGTGCGTAAAGCGCATAGGTTCGAGCCCGTTGCTACAGAAATGTTAATTACTTTTTATGGGAGGGAAACTAGAACACTCTGCATTACATAGCCAGCCAGCCAGCCATCCATCGGTGAGGAGTGTACCGTAATGCATTGTTTACGATTGTGCACCACGACCTTTCGCACATCTTTTCTGTACATCGCTCGCTGCGATGCTAGGCCAGGCCAGGTCCCAGTGTGTCCGTCGTCACCGACTCTCGTCTCGCTTACATTCCTCCTCATTCCATTTCTCATCACACATTCACACACACAACATTCACAGGGCCCGGTCCGCGCGCCGCATCGATGTCATGCAGTTTTGCCGTTTCACTCCTCAATGCTCAAAACGAGGCCAGCGCGGAGGAATGTTCGCCGCACTTCGCCGCTTCCCAACCGAAATCAACCGGGATCAGCTGACACGGATGGACGAGATATGAATCCCGGAATAAAGATCCTATTTTTGAACTGCCACCGGGAGGAAAGTCCTTCTCGAGCTCGAGCAGCAGCTTTGCAACACCGGTTCTGCGACACTAAATACAAAATACAACAACAAAAAAATCGGCACATTTCCCCTTTTTATTGATTTTTCGACACATTCGTGCCGGTCGGTCCCTCGCCGCACCTATGTATACTCCGCAGCTTCGATCCGAATCGTCGAGATCGAGGGATGGGAAGCGGAGGACTCGGCGGAAACTGTTAGCTGAATCTCGTTTGGCGCCTTTTCCTCACCGCTCTGCTGATGTGGCCCCTGACCGACTCGCGGCAGGTAGGCTTTCAGATTGAGAGGTAATTTGATGAAACCGAAACGTTTGGTTCATAATTGGTAACATAGGATATTTTTGCAGAAAAAGCTAATGTAAGGTCATAATAATTAATAGAAATTCCTTTTCAGAAACATTTGGGAAAAAGTAAGAATACTGATGGAACCCAGCTCAATACCCAAGTGTCAAAATTAATTCAAAAACTCATTTGCTGAAGTCCAAATTATCCAAATATTGCATAACCAATTTTTTACACTTGATGCCTTCGTCTTTGCTCTAAAAGCAATATGAGCAACTGATTAAAAACCTTTGTGCAATGTATGAATCTATTTGATGCAAATATTTCAATTAGGCGGGGCTGTTCGATTGAATGAAAGCCTCGATTGAATATAAAGCAAAAATAAATCTTTTGGTTCGGTGTTTTCGACTATAAAGCTTAGTGCAAAAATGTGGAAACAGGGTGACAAGTGAATTGCCGATTTCAATTTCCAGGTTTTTTCTCGGTTTTCCCGGTTTTTTTTTAGATAAAAATTCCCGGTTTTTGGAATAGGCTCAAATCGCCCCTATTTTGTTTTTTTTTAACATTTTTTAATTCAAACTTCAAACAGATATCCCATGTAAAAAAGAATCAATGTAGTAGGCCCGCTAATTGAGAATTCAAATACTTTCCAGGCATTTTGATGTATAAATAGAAAATATTCATTATTAAATGTGCATATAAGAAAAGCATAAAGCTTTTTTCAAGTCATTCAGGGGTTTTGGTTACACGTAATCGATTTCTTCCGAGTGCATATGACTGTTTTTATGATTAATATACATATGATTGAACATAAATCAATAAGGAACAACATTCCCAAAAACGGACGCTTGTCACTCGGAAAAAACAACAACAATCTATGCTTGCAACTTCAAATCATTTTGCTCAGAACTTTCTTCGCTCCTTCCGTAAGTGAAAATGGAAATTTCAGTTCGGCGGGAAAATTATAAGCGGCATGATGGCCAAGGATGGCTTTTATCGTATCAAAGAACGCTCACCAGCAAATCTTCACACGATTCAATCAGTGCCATCAAAGAGAGACGGATATCATCGCAGCAACAAAAAACCGGCATGGTTCATTTAACATAGAATAGACACAAGTGCGAGAGCGAATTTCTCTCGATGTCCTGTCTGACCATCACGGGTTAGCAACAAACTGTCGCTTAATCTCGTTTTGTGATCCGATTCTATACGGGCAGTGGATAATTGCGATATAATCATTTTAATATGGCCGCTTATTCTAACTATGTGCATATAACCTTTGTATAAGTTGTGTCTATGAAAATGTCTGTGAATGCTCCACACAAGGGTTTTGAAATATTGCAACCTAGTATGAGAATCATCAAGTTGAACCATCGATTCGATTTTCTGCAATAATTGTCAATTTGCGATTCTCTCTTGGGAAATTCCTCACAGCGCCGATCATTGCCGGACTGTATATATTTTGTTAAGGGCTGTGAAATACTCAGCGTATGAAGTGGAGTGAAGAAATGTAGAAAAATTCTCTCACGGTTCATGTATTGAGAGACAGCGAGTTCTTGTAGCATCTTCTACCAGATTGAAAATGTTGTATACAATATAGAGAAATATCAAGCCGCTTTCTGCCAAATTATCGCCAATCACCAACACTGATGATGACACAGCGAATCTAACATAATATCATAATTGTTATATGGACATATACTGTTGAAATTATGTCGCTTGCAAGCACATCTGTTCAATGAACGATACCCTCAGATTAATTATCATGCTGAGATTGTGATGAAAACCATAGAACCAATTATTAACAAAGTCCTGTCAGACCAAAAATTTGAAATTTTCATGTAGTAGAATTGAATTTAAAATCATTAGTATACCTAAGATTTCGCATAACCGTTCGGCTGCCACGACTTGCTCTTTTAAAACACCATTTTTTTCTTATGTATCTTTTTATCAATAAAAAATCAGTGGCGTCTCGTCCTCATGTGCATCTCGTGCACTACACAACCGGTAAAATTAAGTGAAATTGTTTTTTAGATTCCCAATTAATTCGACAAAAGTAGGTCGGATGGTACCGAATATAAAAATATGAGCGATTTTATCCACAGCAATTCTACAAAATTTCAAGTATCTCTTGTCACTGTGTTAGTGTTTTTTTTCCATTCACATGAGTTACTGCACAGATTCAAGGAAAGAACAAATTACTTAGCTCAGCTCTAAGATTTGTTGTTCTCTCTGTCACGTTTAGCTCTGTGAGAACTTGTATGCATACCTTCGGGAGGGGATTCAGTGGCTTATGCTTATGGCAGTTGAAAACAAATTCCCATCCAAAAGTATATCAATATTTCATTGTATTGAAAAACACTAACGAATATTAATTTCTCAGTCGTTATCTTTTATTTACAACGAATTGTTACAACTGATTTCATACCACATAAGCAGTAAATGTCGTCACGAGACGCCACTGTAAAAAATGTTTACGATTTCAGTGCGTGGATGGGAAAATAAAACAAATGATAGCTGTTGAAATGCACAATATATCGATCTGTTTTTCCCTAATAGGATTCTAAATGCTCGTAGAGTAATCAGTAAAATAATCAGAAAGTACGAGTTCTTCATGATGAACTCTCCGCTGATTTTAAACCAGTTTTTTTGGAAATAGCTTAACTAATTTATCTTCTATGAGAAATCTTTCTACAATTGATCTGATACTAGCAGATCAATCAATAACATTTAGGGTTTCAAATTAAGCAATGATTAGTGCAATTAGTTATATATTCTACTAGCTTAGAACTAATAGACTTGAATACTATCGAATGTAAACCCTGAAATTGTTTTGCGAAATATGGATATATAATTTAAATCATTACTTTATTGAAGTTCCAAAAGCTCAAACTAAATTCAATTCACCTTCATCTACATCAATATCAACGTTCTTGTGATTCCTACTATGGACTAGTTGCGGACCTTTAAAAGAAAATTAAACATAGGTTCACTGAACAAATCAATCCAATTTCTAAATCTTTCTAAGATTCTATACTGGCCCTCAGAAACCAGTTTCAATAACTTTATTAAAATTTTTCCCTATGTTACCTTGAGATTTTGTCATAAATTTTGCAGGTGTGTTGAATACTTATTCAAAAATTTAATAAAAATCCAACGGAAGCATAAAAATTATCCTTATAACATCAAAATCAGCTTTCATTATGCTGTTATTGATAATAACCAAAAAACTCTGGTGCTTCCTGTTTGATTTAAAACTACCTGCAGGCCTCTAACAATGGTTGGACGAGACTTCAACTTCAAACAAACATATAGTTTTTCCGATCTGCAGAAGAAATGACAATGTGAACACGTTTTGTTTCCTTTAGGAGGTAACATACCTTCCTGTGTGAGTAAAAAAGCCCATATCTTTCAATTAATCTGGGAGATACAAAAATTATTTTATTGCAACGAGTCAAAATGCATCTTATATTAAATTTTTTTGATAAATTTTCCATGGAAAGTAATTATAAATAATTACTCACTTGCGAAAAAATTCTACGCCCTTGCAAACGGTCTTCCGACAGTAAGCCGGAATATTCACCATGACGTACGAAAACATGCGTGTAGGCATGTTTTTGAGTTCTTTCTTCGTTTTATTTATCAATTCATTTCTGGTTGGCCCAGAAATTCTTGATGGGACACAGCTGGATGACGTAGAATGGGTTCGCCGATTTGGGTACGACATCGATATTCAGCCGCTCAATCTCTTCTAATGATCGCTTTGAGTAGTGGGCCGATGCCAGATCCGGCCAGAACACCGCGTCTTTGTCCTTATGGTATTTCTTGATGAACGACTCAACTTTCGCCATTTGTCAATCACAGCAGCATTTTCTTGGGGAACTTGGTGTGTGAATTGCACTTCACCTCGAAGCTCACTTTCTTCGTGGGGGAAGTAAAATACGAAGGGCCCTTTGCAGCCGTTACCATCCAGGGTGAGATAGGTTTCGTCGAATATCACCACCGCGACGTCACGAATCGCCAAGAAAATCGAGTTGACCATCTTATTCAACTGCTGTCGTTGCATCATTGCCTTCTTGTCGCTCAGGATCGTCGGCCGTCGGGCTTTCTTTCGATGCTCTGATTGTTGTCTAATAGTACCAGGTTGTAGAAGATGCCGGAACGGGCGTATTCGGTGTCCACAAAGTGCCACACGATGTCCCATTTTCGACGAGGCAGAATGCCGTTCTGTGAAGTGTTCGCACACTTCTGAACGAAGTTGCTTAACTGTTTTCGCCATCATGAATAGAGTTCGACTGATAGAGCTGTCAAATTTTGTCTGCTGACTCATGGGTCACTATGGGCCGCTTTACACGTGACAATATTATTGTCAATCCAAAGTATTGTCAATACCGTCAATCCAATTGACTTGGTAACTTGAGTCCGCATTTTTCGAGAAAATCAAGCGTTTGGAGCTTCAAATATTGCAAATGAACATTGAAATATTGAGAGATGAGTTCATTGCACATATTTGGTAGTTTCCTCTCTGGAGGGAAAGTATTGTCGGATTGATGAGCAGTTTTGATTTCTTGACAATATTTTCGTCAATCCAATGAAGTTTCCACTACACGATCAAAAGTATTGTCAATACTCCTTGTATTGACAATAATATTGTCTCGTGTAAGGGCAGCCTATGATTGATGCTGCATGGGTAGTTTCGTCAGTGCGGGTAAAAGTAAACCCATGACAAATCGACAATTGTTGTCCATTTTTTTTAATGCAAACGTTATAACCCCTTAAGAGGTGTTTCTCCTGTTAATGGGGTTTTTAGTTCGTTGAGCGTAAATTACAAAAATCTATGGGTTGTCTAATTTTCTACTTGTATGTAGTTATTATTCTTTATTAGACACTACTACAGTGAAAATTTTATGTAAAACATCGAGTTGCTATTTTCACAGACTCTGGAACAAACAATATTATATGTTGTTTTATTTGTTTTTTGAGATCTCTCTGGAACGCTGTGTTCGTTCCTTTTATAAATGGTTTTCACAAAAACAAAGAAAATTTACAATTTTTTTTTTTCGTCAAATTTGTTTGGAAAAGGTGGAATATTTTTTTTGCAATTTTCTCAACGGCGTTGCATACAAAATTTATTATGCTTTATTCTCAGATAGATTTTATCAAACTGTACATTCGTTATCGTGCACATTAGTTTGAAAACATGTCCCACATGGGGTTCCTATACATCTTTTCAAAGTTATGCGGTACATACAAAAGAAATCTATGTAATTTGATGTAATTATTTTTACCGAATTATATAATCTTGGTAGTTTGACAAGAAGTCGCAATAATTAGCTCAAGTGATGTTGAGTCTTTTGGTCCCTTAAAGATAGCTTCGATTAGGGCTAAGTTACTGTTCATAAACCACGTAAACTAAAATGTGATACTTTTTAAACTCCCGTCCCCTTCGTAGACTTTAGTAGACCTTTTCAAACACTCCTCGTAGATTTTTCATTTCCACAAAACAAGAAATTTTTTTAAACATCCCGAGAACATCGTCGAAACTGGCGTGGAACTACTGCGCAAAACATTGAGACAAGTAGTTAAGTCTTGAGTTAAGTCGCCCCAGGCGCAACATGTGTAGAGGGGCTGCAAATCAATCCTAAGGATCTATTTTCTTTTTGCTCGTCCAAGCGATCTCTCCGGAGATGGAGTTCAGTCTTTTTTTTTGCTCCCCGGGCGCCGAACTTCCTAGGTACGCCACTGGTTGAAAGTGATCATAGGCCACTATCTAAAATAATTATACGGATAGAAAAAAATTAATCTGTTGCTTACGTCACTTGTACGACTTTATCTCCGAAACTTGAAGTGTCAACCATATGATGTTAGTCTCCAGCGAGTCTAAAATTATTAATATCGATTAATCCATATGCAAGAAAATGTGGTAATGAGTTTTGTCGTTTACGTCGCTTATGGCAATATATCACCGGAACCTTAAGTAATAGCATTTTGAACTTTAAACCTGTTTAACAAACCAATAATAATTTCCAAACGGGCCTAACTTTGTTAAAATCGGTTCATCCATCTACGAGAAAATGAACGGAGAGAAAAAGCTCATTTTGTTGTTTTTTTTTCGAAGAGTTTGCATGCTTGAATTTAGCCTCAATGATGTATTTTTTGCAAATTTCTATCATTTTTCCTTCCCGAATCCGTTTGTCGTTGAGTTATGTTAAGCTGGTGATGGTTTCACGTCATAACAAAAAATTGCAAAATACTCTGGCTTGTTTGACTCAATTTTGAAGCTATTTTTTTTAAACAAGCACCTTCGTAGACTTTCATCAAAACTCCACTCCCCCCAGACAGGTTACGTGATTTATGAATGTCGCCTAAAGTGCGCATGACTATTTTCACATAGTTTCATGTTTTGTCTTCGACTAATCAGTACATTAGCAGCCAATGTAACAAACCTAAGTGACAAACTGGTTTGAAAAAATAAACGAATTGACGAAAACTTACAGAAAAAGGCGAGTGAGTAATATCAGAGACATAACTGGATAACACGAATACGAATTTAACTGACACGCGTCCTTCTCATTCAGAATATCGAATAAGAAACAATACTGCAGAAGAAATAGTTCGAAAATTGTGCAATATTGCTGTTATAACTACGCGAAAACTCGAAGCGAATCAAACTATTTTCTACTTACGCTACTTACGCAAGTCAATCTTTCGAATAAAGACAGCAGATCTCACTTTAACTATAGGTTTTCCTATATTAGGAGACTACTAAAACTGAGATGAATGGGGGTACCGTTACCCTACATATATAATAGGAAACAGTAGATATATATTATTATGGTTTCATTTCAGAAAAAAATCTAGCTTATTAATTGTTATCTCATGGTACTCAACTTCTTTTTTATAAATTGTTACTACTATCTTTATTGGAAGGCAAGATATCCAGGATCAAGCTCTATGCATTCTTTCACAAAGAATATTTTGAAAAAAGGTGTCTTACAGTAAAATAAGACGTATTCTAGTCGACAAATTTCTGGATAAAATCCACCCAAAGTATTATATTATAAAATTCATTGACTCTATCAGATGATGATTTTGATATCGTTAAAAATACCAAGTGTGGGGAAGGAGCTAAGAGATTAAAAACAGTATCTTTTAGAAATCATCTCAAACGAAAGAATAAGTAATCAGCAATAAAATCCCTTCGCCGTTCAAACTTCCTCTCACTAGACATTAAATCCCTTTCTCGTAATCACCCGACAACTGCATCGAACCCCGACATCAGCGAACCCGTAAATCTTATTCCCATCGCAAACTTCGATTTAATTTCCGTCCCTTTTGGGCCTTTGGGTCTACCGGCCTCCGAGAGCCCGGATGAAGTTACCCACCGCGTCTGTCCCGCTACTTTTTCACAGCTCGCGTCAAGCGGACTATGGTTCATTATGTGCATGACTGTGTACGTGTGTACGTGTGTCTGTGTGTATCGCTCTCTGTGGTACACAACCGTGGGGAAGATAGACGTAAGAATCACGCTCCGGTGACTGGCATGATTGTGATCTGGATGCGGTTCGGGTAGGTTCTTGATGTTTGCTTCCGCGGCTCCGAGGCATCTTCTTTTACGCAGAATACGGTTCGGCTGGTGCACGCACAGACACCAGAACCAACACAGGCAAGCCGGCGGCCGAGATCGCATAATGTTGTACCGCCGAATGAATTGCAGTTTGCTTTTCCCGGTCTTTTCGGCTCGGTCCCCTTTCTTGTTCTTACCGAAATTTCCGCAGTTTGCTTTTGCTTTCGAGCCTGCCAGCAACCCGGTAGAAGGTTCTCAATGTTTCACGAGGCATACTGTCTTGAACTGTCAGAACAAGCACACACACTCGCACGCACACCAGTGGCAAGATTCCAAGAATGATCGATTTCAAGAGTTTTTTTCCCTGTGTTGTGGTTGTAGAAACGGAACAATTGTTTTTTCTAGTATTTTCTCGTTTTCTGTTCGATTCGTAGAATTGATTGAAATGTGATAACGTACCTGTAGTCAAATGTCTCTGATTACAGTGCTCTTCCAAATAGTAACTTCCCTGATATAAACAAAACGCTGTCAAAAATTAATTTCTCTACCATACGGTGCCACATGTTGTGCACACCAGGCTCAGTCCCCGCAACCTTCCCTACTTTTCCATCGAGCGGGGCAAATTTTCCTGACAAATTCATGTTTACGGTGCGTCAAATTACGTATTATCAGAATGAACACACACACGAGTGTTGGTGCCGTACTGGTTTCACTTCAGCTGGGATCTACTAAATGAAATCGGGCAACGTGTGCCACGGAAAGAGAAGGACTTACTTGATGTTCGGTTTCGCTTTGTTTATCATCATCTCGCACTGGGGACAGTACTGTTCCGTCCGTAAGTGTCTCATAATGCAGCTATGGCAAACTGAAAGAAGAGAGACAAGATGCAAAAGACAAACATTAATAACGATGAGTATGATGATGATGATGATGATGGCGATGATGATGGCGATGATGATGATGTGGGCTGTTTTCCGCCTAAGAATTATTTGCCGAGTCCTCGTCAGCGAAACAAAACTCTTCGGTGTTGGTGCCTGGCAGGGCAGTCCATGCGAGCGATTCATGTGCGGGTGGAAAAGAGGAAAACTTCCCCGCGCTAATGAGCAAATCAAATTATTCATCCATAATAAATTCGTTTGTAGCTCTCAGGAACGCCCGAGGGAAGTAAGATAAATGATACAAGATAAGATCGTTGATGGCAAAAGCCCAGGTTCGCCCATTCCAAGTATCGAGGCCTATGCTGCATCCCTGCTTCCTTTACGACCGGATTGAGCCAACATTGCAATTTGGTATTATTGCTTTCATCGTTAGCGAAAAAAGGTCTAGGGAGTATTTTGTGTGCCAAAAGAAGAGTTATTATAATTCCGTCCCTTCGCTCTCTGGATCCGACTGCTAAGCCCGGGTGGAAAAAAGGAAGGTTATTATTATTCCGCTTGTATCCCTAGGCAGCATGGGAGAATAGAAGGCTAAACACAACAGAGAAGAGCATGGAACAACTGTACGATAGAGGAATTCATCCTTGAAAGAGGAACATTCAAAAAGGTTCATGTACAGGAAGTCTTGGCTGTGGACCCATGCTGACGGGATACCCGACCAAATCTTAGCCGTTTGTCAAATATTTTTAGATGGAGGTAATTCGATACTTACACGAATGGAGACACTCAACGATGGTGGTAGCATCGATCAGGTAACCTTTGCATAGGTTACACGTGATGTACGGATTCACCGAGCTCAGATGAATCCGGCTCGGTTTGTAGGGTGACTCGGGACCGCTGACAACCGTAGTCATCTTGGTCATCTTCGCTACTTCTCCGGTCATTTTGATATTATCCTTACTCGATTCCGCGGCTAATCCAACAGTTTGTGTAATCCAAAACCAGCGTAATCCAATTTTTCAAACTTCAAATATGTTTCCATCCACATAATTTCTTCAACATAAAATTAAATTTTTATTCCGTTCCATCGCTCCTCACTCAACACAAAAACAAAAACAATTTCTTAGCGCTGCAACCCCAATTTAAAAACACCGTAAAGCCTCTTCTTCAACGAACACTAATGCACATTCTCGGCCGGGGCCGCCGTACACTCTTCGGGCGGTAAACACACAGAGCACCGATTGTCGAAACAAGCAAGTAAAAAAAATACACACCAAACGAAAGCACTGTTGATGAAGCACAAAATTGAGTGCGCGCGTAACCGAACGAATTCTATGCTGAGGTCTTCACTCACATCTTGGACTCCCTGTCTCTCTTTGAAGTGCTTCCTTCCTTTCGCTCTCTCTCTCTATTTCGCTCTTTATGATTCTGTCACCTAGTACACTCTCTCAATGTACACCTCTTATCACTCACGCGAGCTACACTCGTTGACGTTCGGCGGTCAAATGATGTTGAATCGACCGCTCTACGCAGCAGGCACCGTTTACACTGCCGTTGAAGTAGCTGATTGGGTGTGTGCGTATTGCTAACTGTGTTGAAGTCACTCACACTAGTCTGTAGTTTATTTTCAATTGTGCGTTCAAAACGCAGTAGATTGTTGAATTACTAGGAAGCTTTTGAACTTCAAAGTGTATGTGCGTGCGGTTTTTATTAGGTTGTGGAGTACCGAGTAGCACGTTTCCAACTACTTGAATTGTTAATTTCCGATTTTTTTTTAAATTTTCGAATAAATGTAATCCTTGCGTTATAATTTCACGGGTTAGATCCAATAATGCACTTTTTTATTGATAAACTTTATGAATCAGTCACTGGCGACGAGGATCCTCCGGTTCAAAACACAACCATCGTGAATGCCGTCTCGATTGAAACTAAACTGTTATGTACGATCGTGTCAGACTAGTGGAACGAGCGGCAACAGCTGTACGTACATAGGCCACCACTGATTGCCAGGGCGCTAGTATATAACCAACTTGCGCTGGCTTCAACATACACGCACACACAGCCACAACATCAGGCAATTAACGTCCGTTTGTTTGCTATCGCATCACACCAACCGAGCTCTCGCTCTGCACAGGGAGCCACGCGAAGGAGCTTGAAATTTGATCCCCCTCTTATTTTTGTGGTACCGTCTCGCTCTGGCAGCTGGTTTGCGTTCACTCACACCCTCGGTGTACACAGTGTGAGTGTTCGCACGAGATATTAGTGCCGATTTCTCCCTCTGCTCCGCGGGAGAGTACCATATAAGTGCCGCTGTGTTTATATAATTACAAACTGAAAACGTTCGCAGTAGAGCTGTACGAGGTTTGAATACTACATAACGCTGGGGAATTAATTTTGGCTCGGCTTTCCGCTCCGCAATTGATGGTCTTTCGATTGAATTCCATTTCATTCAAATAGTACAGTTCAATGAGTTATTTTGTTTTTTTTAATGGTATTTCGCATGACAAAAGCAGTTTTAGTTAGTTGAAGGTCTTCCACACTCAATTAACTATCTTTATCTGAAAACAAATCCCTTAAATGATCATCGGGGTTCATGTTGAACTGCTAAGTAGCGCTAGTAGTTCAACAGTAACCCGCCAACTCACTGATGAGTCGAAGACGAAACGTAAAACAATATAAATTCGCCACAGTAATGCATTGAATATCTTTGAATCTAACAGCAAATCCCTCCACAGGGAATCAAGAAGTAGAAAATGAAATTTTCACTTAATAACCATTCTCGTTACACTCCTGTTCCTGTTTATACATAAATGTTGCAAGCTGCGCAAATACTTCTCTGTCACTACACCAACCGTTGGTTAGTGCCAAGATCAACGCTGTCGTGTGTTGAATACATACACTCGCTCATACGACGACGACGAGGTCATATGTTTGTGTGCGTGCAGCGTAGTAAATGTGTTTCGACGAGTAAATAACAGCTCAAAGCGAAGAACGAGCATCGACAGCTGCTCCCTGTGGCGAGTACATAAGACATGAAGCGACACGAACCGAAAATGCAAAGAAGCGTGAAACAATTTCAATCAAATCGAGTTTGAGTTGTTGGAAAAGACCAGTTTATCTGGTTGTCATTCATATACTTCATTCAATTGATTTGAACAATGACTTACGGGAAATAGTTTGAATGAACCTATTTATTCATCTTACTACTACTACTACTTCTACTACTAGTCAAATGGGTACACGTAAAATTCCAAATACTGAAAACTGACTATAAATTTCATTCCGCTTGACACAATCAAAATGCAAATACTTCACAGCCAAGCTCGGTTGTTCTAGCAAACGTTTGCTAAAGCTAGCATTGAATACATAACAACTAAATTTTTTTTTTTTTGTTGTCCGTCCTTCCACACAAATCCGACGTTTTCTACCGCAACACAGGCAGCCCTCATCCAGGCAGAAGGACAAATGCACCAGCGCAAAAAGCACACCAATACATAACGGTTGGTTATGAGCTCCGATTCCCCCTTATTTTTTTTAATTTCCATCGGCACCGTTTTCTCTGTGGACCCCTTTTGGAACATCATGCGGAGCTGCAGGTCGGACGGAAATTGAAACATGGCCAGCAGCCGTACCGCCGACGCTGCTGCCTGGTAGCAAGCGTCCTGTCCTGGGTAGGTATGTATTGGTTTTTGGTGCTACCTCGCAAGCCAAGAAATATCCCACACCCGTGTGTCACTGCGAAAGCCCTTGTACATAAGTTTCAGCGTTTTTCATCTTATGTATTTTGTTCTTGGCTGAATCATACCACGAAGACTTTTCAGAACGTTTTTGTTAGGCGCAGTACCTAAAAAAGTATAACGAAAAAACGATGTAGGAGGTGAAAATCCCCGAGGACCCTTTCTTTGCCTTGTTCTGGTCACTATGAGCTATGAGCGCGGTGATGCAGAAATGGCAGAAGAGATGTGTCTGCATTCCGTCCTGTAGTTACTTTTTTGTGCGTTGTTTTATTTTTGGAAGTTTTCCGGGAAGGCAGGAAAACAGTTTCAAAACAATTTCGTCAAAAATAGGCCTATTTTTTTTTATTCAAGAATATAATGTTTAAGGCACACTGCTTAAGCTCTAAGATGCCAAGGGCTTTTACTAATTTAAAATTTACGACTAACTTAAAACTAGGGTTGTATCATTAAGTAATGTCATATTTGGGTCGCAGTGGTTGACTTTGGCAGATCCAGCCTTCATGTGGTGATCGGCCGGTGAATTGAATATTTCATGAGAGTCTTCCATATGGCGTTGGTGAATATTCATGTTGGCCGCATTCTTCGGTCCGTGTGGGTCCGCGGGAAACACCCCCAGGTTACGAATACCCGGCGGGTGGCCCGCATGCTGTTGATAAGTTTCCGTGGGCGATGATGGTGTTGTTACAAAAGAAAATGAAAAAAAAAATATAGCGAAGTAAATATTGCGGAAAACGGAGTAAAAAGGGGATATGGGAATGAAATGACTAAAACGACAGAGATCTAATTAGTTGACATCGAGATGGTGAAGAGACGGGGAGGGGGGAAGCGAAGGTTAGTGACAGCAAAAAGATCTTGTTAGTTCCGATGAAGATGGTGGACAGATGAGGAATCGGAATAATCGGCGGAAGTTAGTGTCGAACCTGCAGTTGAGAAATAATTCTTAGCCACAGTTGAAACAACGTCGATAAATAGGAGGAACTTTCTAAGCCAGATGTAACAGATTACACTTGTATATTAATGTGTTTGAGAAACTGGTATATGAGAAGCATATATGAACTATCCCGACTCGCCAACACATCCCGAACCGGAACCTCAGGCGGTCTACCTCGGGCCCTGAGGGATTCCAGTAGCTTCGACCTGGCGTCGCGATACTCTACGCACGACCACACGACATGCTCGATGTCCTGATAACCGTCGCCACAGGTGCAGAGCCCGTTCTCCACGATCCCGATACGCCGGAGATGTGCGTTGAATGTATAGTGATTTGACATGAGTCGTGACATAACGCGAATGAAATCACGACTCACGTTCATCCCCTTGAACCAAGGTTTCGTCGATACCTTAGGGATAATGGAGTGTAGCCATCGTCCCAGTTCGTCATTGCTCCATGAAGTTTGCCAACTTTCGAGAGTTTTCTGACGAGAGATACTGAAAAATTCATTGAAGCAGATTGGTCTTTCATAAATATCACCTTCTAATGCGCCCACTTTAGCCAATGAGTCTGCCTTTTCATTGCCCGGAATGGAACAATGCGAAGGGACCCAGACTAACGATATTAAATAAGACCGTTCAGATAAAGTACTCAAATATTCCCGTATTTTCCCCAGGAAATATGGGGGATACTTTCCTGGCTTCATTGCCCGGAGAGCTTCTATTGAGCTTAGACTGTCCGTGACAATGAAGTAATGGTCTTTGGGCAACGTTTCAATGATCTCGAGGGTGTACTGAATAGCAGCTAATTCTGCGACGTAAACTGAAGCCGGATCACTGAGTTTGTAAGAAGCGGTGATGTTTTGATTGAAGATGCCGAAGCCTGTGGACTCGTTGATGTTTGATCCGTCAGTGTAAAACACCTTTTCACAGTTGACTGTTCTAAATTTATTATAAAAAATATTTGGGGCCACTTGAGGGCGCACGTGAGCCGGAATTCCACGAATTTCTTCTCTCATGGATGTGTCGAAAAACACAGTAGAATCAGAAGTATCCAAGAAATGAGCACGGTTGGAAACAAACAAAGAAGGATTAATATTCTGAGCCATGTAATCAAAATACAAGGACATAAAACGGGTTTGAGAATTAAGCTCAACTAACCTTTCGAAATTTTCAATCACCAGAGGATTCAAAATGTCGCATCGAATGAGCAAACGATATGAGAGATCCCAGAACCGGTTTTTCAATGGGAGAACACCCGCCAGCACTTCGAGGCTCATCGTATGAGTCGATTGCATGCAACCCAAGGCAATACGCAAACAACGATACTGAATTCTTTCCAGCATGATGAAATGAGTGTTCGCCGCGGATCGGAAGCAAAAGCATCCGTACTCCATCACGGACAATATCGTTGTTTGGTACAGCCTGATCAGGTCTCCTGGATGGGCACCCCACCACGACCCGGTTATTGTACGAAGAAAGTTGATTCTTTGTTGGCATTTTCTTTTCAGATACCTAATGTGACATCCCCAGGTGCCTTTGGAGTCGAACCAGACCCCGAGATATTTAAATGTGAAGACCTGAGCTATGGTTTCACCCCCCAGTTGAAGCTGTAATTGTGCTGGTTCTCGCTTTCTCGAAAATACAACCAGCTCAGTTTTCTCCGTAGAGAATTCGATACCCATTTGAAGAGCCCATGTGGATAAGTTGATAAGAGTATCTTGTAACGGCCCTTGCAGATCGCCAGCTTTGGGTCCTATAATAGACACAACGCTGTCGTCGGCAAGTTGTCTTAGCGTGCAAGATGTGTTGATACATTTATCGATGTCGTTTACGTAAAAATTGTATAGAAGGGGGCTTAAGCATGAGCCCTGAGGAAGACCCATGTAACTGAATCGTATTGTCGACAAATCACCATGCGCGAAATACAGATGTTTCTCAGACAATAGATTATGTAAAAAGTTGTTCAAAACTGGCGAAAGACCATGCTGATGCAGCTTCTCAGATAGGATATTTATAGAAACTGAGTCAAAAGCCCCCTTAATGTCTAGGAAAACTGACGCCATTTGTTCTTTACGAGCAAATGCCATTTGAATTTCTGTTGAGAGCAACGCAAGACAATCGTTCGTTCCTTTACCCCTGCGGAAACCAAATTGTGTATCTGAAAGTAAGCCATTAGTTTCGACCCAATTGTCTAGACGGAAGAGAATCATTTTTTCGAACAATTTCCGGATACAGGAAAGCATAGCAATCGGCCGATACGAATTGTGATCGGAGGCTGATTTTCCTGGTTTTTGAATGGCGATCACTTTCACTTGTCTCCAGTCATGTGGAACAATGTTGTCCTCAAGGAACTTATTGAATAAACTCAACAAGCGCCTTTTGGCGGGGTCTGGCAGATTTTTCAACAAGTTGAATTTTATTCTGTCTAATCCCGGGGCTTTATTGTTACATGACAAGAGTGCAAGTGAGAGCTCTACCATCGAAAACGGTGTTTCGTTTGTATTTGGTGTCGCGGCGCGGGTGATCTTCTGTTCCGGAACAGAGTCTGGGCATACTTTTTTAGCGAAATCGAATATCCAGCGGTTGGAATATTCCTCGCTTTCATTCGTGGTGTTATGATTGCGCATTCGTCGGGCTGTGTTCCAAAGAGTACTCATAGATGTTTCTTTCGTTAAGCCGTCTATAAACCGACGCCAGTAACCGCGTTTCTTAGCTCTAATCAAGTTTTTAATTTTAACGTCTAACGCCGCGTAATTCCGGTAATTATCAGGTGTTCCATTTTTTCTGAATATTTTGTACGCGGAGGCTCTCTCCGCGTTTAAATTTGTGCACTCTTTGTCCCACCACGGGTTGGGAGGACGGATGTTAGTTTTCGCGCCGGGTACACGTTTCGTCTGAGCTTGAGTCGCGGTGTCGAGAATCAAGCCAGCCAAAAACGTGTACTCTTCCTCCGGAGGAAGTTGTTGAGTTCTTTCAAGTTTCTCAGATATCGAGGTCGCATAGCTATTCCAATCAATATTTCGTGTGAGGTCATACGAAACATTGATTGTCTTCGATGGTTTTGAGCCGCTGGTGATTGATATTACGATCGGTAGATGATCGCTACCGTGGGGATCAGGAATTACCTCCCACGTGCAATCCAACCGTAGCGATGTCGAGCAAAGGGATAAATCCAGCGCACTTGGTCTTGCTGGTGGTGCAGGAATCCGTGTCATTTCTCCCGTATTCAAGATTGTCATATTGAAGTTGTCGCAGATATCATGGATCATAGTTGATCTGTTATCATCGTGAAGACAGCCCCATCCCGTACCGTGTGAGTTAAAGTCTCCTAAAACCAACTTCGGTGCAGGAAGGAGCTCTACGATATCACTGAGCCACCGATGCCCAACCGAGGCTCTTGGGGGAATGTAGATGGAAGCAATGCAAAGGTCCTTACCTTTGATTGTAACATGACATGCGACAACTTCAATACCTGGTATCGAGGGGAGGTTAATGCGATAGAAAGAATAGCACTTTTTGATCCCCAAAAGTACTCCTCCATAGGGATTATCTCGATCCAGACGAATAATGTTAAAATCGTGAAAGTTTAAGGGTATTTCAGAAGTTAGCCAAGTTTCGCACAATGCAAATGCGTCACATTTCAGATTGTTTACTAGAAATTTAAATGAATCTATTTTTGGGATAATACTTCTGCAATTCCACTGTAAAACAGTGATTAGATCCGTGACCTCGGTGGATGATTTAGCCATCGAAAGATACAATCGCTGAAAGAAGGGGCCAATTTGCAGTCAACTGCTTCAAATATGTTTTTACTGTTGGCATGAAAGCAATTAAAATGCTTCTAAGAGGGTCTGAAATATTGAAAGTTGTAAAAATCCAGTCCACAACATCAGAGAACTTTATAAGTCCAGCACCTAGTTGGTTCTCTGGTGGATTTTCAGGGACGCTTGGGGATTTTTTAGTCCCTGGAAGCGGTGGGAATTCCATCTCGGAATTGAGTTTTCCGAGACCAGGAGCTTTTTGCTTCGGTGATTTTTCCCGATTCCCGTTAGCTGTAACTTTTCGAAGCCCTTCGGAAGACACCTTCGAACCCTTACTAGGTAGCTTATGAGAAGATTTATTCATTCTTTTCCTACAGCTATGAGGGACCGCTGAAGATGGACCTTCCAAAGGGTCGTCAGAATCGCTCTCGTCAGTTGACAAGCAGGCATATGGATTCGTTGCATGTTTAGGAGGGGTGGCACTCTTAACCATCTCGGCAAAGGAACGCTTGGAGTGTTCCTTCAGGGAACGCTTCATCCGATCTCCTCGCAGTTTGTAAGCGGGACAGTCAGAGAGGTCATGCGGACCCTCCTTACAGTAGAGACACTTTTCAGCATCCTTACCGCAAGAGCCGTCCGCATGAGCTTCCCCACAGTTAGCACAACGTGGCTTATTGCTGCAATGAGTAGCTGTATGCCCCAGTTGTTTGCAATTGGTACAATTCATTATCCGGGGTACAAATAAACGAACAGGCAAACGAACCCGGTCCAAGAGGATGTAGTTGGGCAAAGCAGTGCCGGCGAAGGTCACACGATAAGAGTCTGATTGGGGATAAGACTTTGTTCCATCCCCGGCGATCGATACTGAATGCAATCGCTTGCAATCCAGTATCTTGACATTCTTAAGTGAGGGGTCTTTAAAACAACCCGCCCCGTACTTAAGAATATCCTCGCAAGTCAAACTCGAATCGGTGACCACACCGTCGATTTCGACTTCACGAGCTGGCACGTAGACGCGGTACTCCAGCGTAAAAGGATCCTTTTGAACAAGCTCATTAGCCTGTTTTGAGCTGGTAAACAGGACCCTGAGCTTGTCTGGCCGTATTCTATCTATACTTTTTATGGTATTATATCGCGAATTCAGGTCCCGCGATATTTTTAAAATATTCAGTTTTTTTTCCTTTGATTTGGTCCGGAAATAGACCGCGTAAGGCCCGGCCGGTAGTGCGAGCCCATCAGGATAGCTCTTTATGCGGGACTTTTTACTGACAAGGGAAGTCTCCATTTGAACATCGGGAGCGGGGGGGGCAGGATTTAAAATAGGCATAGCGGAACTACTTCCGCGCAAAAACAAATGATTCGGGGGGAAATATAATGGTCAAATAAAGAAATAAAAATAAACGACGTAAAGGTACTTAACTAAGATCCAACGGGGGACACCAAGCTGGACTTCGTCGATCGGCGTATCGCCGCTTTGATGGTGTGCAAAAAACCTCCGAGAGGAAAAGGCACACTTATTTATAATCCTCACACAATGGCCGCTTGTTTATAATCCTCACACTTGGCCTTGATCGGCGAAACAATAATCGGCTAACGGTACCGTTTCGATCGACCGCTCGCAATAAGGCACTGTTCTATTATATAATGCGAAAAAAAAACCTCTCAGAGGAAAAAGCACTATTGTCTATCACACAATATCGTCCGACCACTTTATCACACACACACAACTGGTTTTCAATGCTTTCGCAGTAAATCCAAATCACGTCCGTTCGCTCGGAAGGTTGAAACGGCAATGAAAAATAGGCCTATGTTCTCTATCACACCTAATGACATTGGACAACTCGCACATTCTCGCACATTTTGAGTGGCTATTACTGCGTTGTGTTGTGACAGTGAGCTTAGTGGATTGCACACTGATATCATATCATTATTGATTGAATAATGCGAGTTGCTTAGGAAATTGGTGTTGGGAGTTGATACCATTCTAACACAAATCGAACATCTCAACAGCATGATAACCACTATTGCTAGTAGATCCTATCTCCCTCGTTTACAGGTGATTGAGGCTTCATCTACTTTACGAAAGAACGACGACTCATCCGACTCTGGGATACACTCTAAGCGATGCGGTCTGGGATTCTCTCAAAGCATGCTATGATACCATAGAATTGACGACACGACCAGTAAAAAGTGTTCCTGAGCAATTTAACACTAAAAGTTCCTTAATATTGAATAACCCCTCGGTAACGTGGAAGAAAATGTTCCCGAGCAACACTGCTCTAGTTGTTACGAGCTAGTCACCAAGAAACCAATTTCGCGAAAAAGTGAATAGTTTTTCTCAAATCTCGTTCGTTTGTTCGCTGGAATCAAAGCTAAGCGAAGTCGTGCGAAGCCCCATATTAAAGGCAAAATGAACAAAGGCACTCAAAGAAACTCATATTCGCGTCAAAAGAAGGACATTTTCCATGAGCCGTTAAACAGATTAATACAATTCTTCTAGTTATATTGAGCTTTACCCAGGTTATGTTTTAAACCAGGGATGGACATAAGCATTTTTTTGATTCACTGTGAATAAAAACAGTCAGTATTACCTTGTAGATATTATATTGATAATTGGTTTTACTTAGAATTTACAAATGTCTTCCTCGTTATCAGTATCACTGTCTAATCCTGAATCCACATTTCAACAAAGTTATGCTCGTTTTAATGCTATCCTGTGTTCATTAAACAGGTTTGAAGCTAAAATGACTGTCACTTATGGCTCCGATGATATAATGGAATAAGTGATGTAAACGTCAAAACTGATAATCGCTCAATTTTCTCGGATATGGATTATCTGATATCAATAATTTTAGGCTATTTTTTAAACTTCCATGCTTCGTGATGTATTTGAAATTTGTTCACCAATACCGTCGTGGTGGAGTAATATAATCAATATAAACAGCCAATAATATTAACATATATGCTGCGATGAATAATAGTAATAATGATAAGACTAACATGTCCAGTCACAAAGCGTGCTATGCAGCTGATTAAGCAAGTAAGTAAGAGAAGCAAGTAAGAGAAGTGCAGGACTTTGCTACGCCAATTCAAAGGCACCATTCAAATGCTGCGCTCATGTTAATTCTATAAATCTAATTCATATCAAATAGCGTTTTATTGGGTTTAATCTAAATAGTACACGGACATCAACATCAGCATCAACCAGCTGGAAATGAAAACAATCATCATCACCATCAACCATCTGGAAGTGAAAACAAAGTCTTTTGTCGCTATGTGTGGTATATTTTCTATTGATTTTGCATTGCGAATTGCTTTTGCGCAGTGAAAACTGTTAAACTAACATTATCAATGTGATTACGATCCAAACTGATTATTTCATCAAACCTTCATCTAGCATTCATTTCCCTTCATCTAGTGTTCATTTTATAACGAATTAAACAATAGGTTGCGGAATCGAACACGGTAAGGACTGTTACAGGAGCATAACTGAAAGTTACAAATGGACAATTTTGCCCCAATTGACAAAAAGCATTGATATACATGCTCCTTTTATATTCCTTATCACCCGTCACTAAACTTCCCAAAGATACAAAATATAAACTTTTTCTACGATTTTAAAATTCTCATTGATACGCGTTATCCTTAGTTTAATATTCCTGTAGGATTACTGTTGTCACTAATTTTCATACATCAACGATTTTAGAAATTAATCGGTTCTCATGTCTGATCTTGCTCATATGTGATTTTCTTTCACAATGCTCAAAGCTAATCGAATCGTCTAGTGATTTGATTTTCCAAAAATCTGTGCTAATAGTAGCTCAAAATCACTACCAATTTTGTATGATGGGAGATCAGTATTGATTCAAAGATTACTGATCAACTGTTTTTTTAAAAGGATTAAATCAGTAGTGATCTTTATTGGAAAAGATCACAGGCGATCATCTTCGCTAATGATTATGGTTTGATGATTTTTTGATCTTGATTTTTTCAGCCCTGATTCAATCTTCGAAATTAACAGTTTCACTATCTGTAAAGTTCAAGAATTCAACTGCAGGATCTTTTACATATGGGTATCGCTTTCTAATTAGATGCAAATGTTTAAAAAAAAAGTATGCCTAGAATATTCGTAGATTCTCAGCAAAGCGTATAAAAATTAACGTATTGATTGTCATTTGTTGTATTAATAAAACGAATGGGCTTGCAACCCACTATTTAAGCTACAAGTTGTTTGAGATCTGAAAGATGTTTGAATACTGGATATTGATAAAGAACCTTTCATTTCAATCTAATTGTGTAGAAATCAGATATTTTTATCTTGACGAATTGAGTTCGATAAAATTTGTCTATTAAAATATTTTTCGGAATCAAAATTTATAAAAGTGTGAAAAATTACTCCAATTATCAATACTATCAAGTTTGAGAAGCAGTTTAATATAATTAATACTACAAATGTGATTACTATATTTAATTCTTGATCATATTTGAATGGTTTTTATGTATGGCCATGCGAACAATTATAAATAAATTTTAAGGTGGTGTTGAGCAAGATCCCACCAGGATTTTTAAGAATTAGATAAAAAAGATTTAGAATGAATGAATAGTTACAGATACTTTTCCCCGCTTCTAAAAACCTAATTATTAACAATTGTGCCGTACACCAAGGACAGTAATTAAACAAATCTCAGAATACACAACTGCCAATGTGTGAGGTTTAATATTCTAACAAAATTGTTATATTATGATCGGGGACTTATCGGAGCGCTAATTAGCACAGTTTGCGATGCCTATTCTCATGCGACTGGAGCACTCGAACCTCGTTCTTTGCTCAATGCGCTGAGAACGTACGAAGCGTTGTACATTCGTTTCTACCGCGGTACATAAATGTGCGAACGAGTTTTTGTGAGAGCAGCTAACGCTCTTCGCTTGCGCATGGTTGTCTCCTGAGAAAGAGAATAAATTTGTCTCAGCGCAATAAAAAGAGTGTGTATGCAGAATGCATCTGCTGCTACGCTGTGTAATATACAGTTCGCACAATTTAAAAAATAATCGCAATTTTAGTTTTGTTACCCAATATTTTAATTCACAGTATTCACAATCAGAAATCTTGATTCACATTTTCGTGTGCAAAATGGGCTTATTTCCACCTCTGCTTTAAACTTTATGATTACTAACATCAAGATATTAAAACAATTTTTTTTATAATAGCACGTATAATAATTAATCAAGCAGAAGAGCTTTAAGGACCCACGGAAATTTTATTGAAAATCAACTTGTCCCAAACCTTACGTATATACGCATGAAAAAGAGTTTTCCTATAAGAGGAGTTACTTTTATTTTCAAAGGAATGTGTAGGGGAAGATATGCCATTATCAATGGAAAACAATATCAGCCAAACGGCTACGCTTACAGGACCATATGTTTTTTAATAAATTTTTCCTCGGTACTCCACTGCATCGGTATATTATCTTAACGATTTTCGGAAAAGAGCAGGATTACCGAAAAATCAATAACATTTCGTGCAGCGGATCTATTTCGGCATTTTATCGTGCCAAGCTCGAGAGACGGTTTTAACTGTAAAAATCACAAGATGATCAATTGTGATCGCCTCTTCGAGAGATGACTCGGTCCGGGAGCTTTTCCCGTAAAAGAGATGCAACAATTTCCCCTGTAGACGTAGTCACTGAAATGGAAATGGGCCTCATCAGTTGATATAATTTTTCGATGAAATTCCGAATCATTTTCATGCATTTCAAGGACCCAATCAGCGAAGACACGGCGTTATTTATGATCGGTATAGCTCCATTTTCAATAATTTAAAAAAAATACAGTTATAAAAGGGACATCTGCCGAAATAACGGGCTAACGTTCTATCACTTTTTTCGGATGGTGATAGAAAAAAAAAGAACGAAACGAAAACCTTTAACGAAAAATAAATGTTTTGACGAGAAACCAATTGACCAAAAAGCCATCTATTTATTTGAAACAACATCAATTGATCGCCCACGCATCAAACGAAACGTTAAGACAGATAATTGCTTTTAAAAAATTTCCCACTGAAGGTAACTTCTTAAGCTTACTTGCAAAAATATTCTACGCCCTTGCGAGTGACCTTAGTGACAGTTAACCGGAACATTCATCATGGCGGACGAAAACATGCGTGTAGGCATGTTTTTGAGTTCTTACTTCGTTTTATTTGTCAATTCCTTCTCAGTTTGTGACGAAGCTGGAGTTTCGCCGACTTGGGCACTTCATCGATATATATCTGCTCCATCTACTCCAATGATCGCTTGAACAGTGGGCCGACACTAGATCCGGCCAGAACACCGCATCTTCACCCTTATGGTATTTCTTGATGAACGTCGAAGTCTTTGGCAGGTATTTGGTACTATAAATTTCCTAGTTCACGGCCAGTCCGGAACGAAAGAAGAGCAGCTTTGACATCCTCTTCTCGCTGATTGTCAGCCACAGTAGCACCTTCTTGGGGAACTTGGTGTGTGAAATTAACTTCACCTCGGAGCTCACTTACTTCGCTAATTTTTATCAATATTTTTAATTGCAAACGTTACTCAAAATTACACCTCTTCTTGGGTAACCATGTATTATAAAGTGTACAACTTTGCTTCCGTCGTTTTCCGATAGGTGGTTGTACCGGCTGAGGCTGGTCAAAATACATAGATGGTAATGCCTTTAAAGTGAATGTGTACAGTCCCTAACGAATTGTCATCGCCGTTTCAGTGACAGTTGTTCATGTTTTCGCATTATTCACGCTCGAAAATGTCTATTTATGTGCCCAATTCTCGCCATTAGCGGGAAGTTTTACTTTTCTGTTACAATTCGAAAAAAAATGCAGCTGAAGCGCATCGAATGCTCTCAGAAACGCCAAGGTTATGATTTGTATTTGGTGGGATCAGCTCGGTGTGATTTACTATGAGCTCTTAAAATCGGATGAAACCATCACAGGAGATCGCTACCGAACGCAACTGATGCATCTTATTCGCGCGCTAAAAGAAAAGCGGCCACAATATCAAGAGCGACATGACAAACTCATCCTCCAACACGATAATGCTCGGCCTCACCTTGCAAAAGTGATAAAAAAGTACCTGGAAACGTTGAAATGGGAAGTCTTGCCGCACCCGCCGTATTCTCCAGATGCCGATCCTTCTGACTTCGACCTATTCCGTTCAATGGCACATGGCCTGGAAGATCAACATTTTCAATCCTTCGAAGAGTTGGAAAAATGGATTGCTTCGTGGATATCGTCAAAAGCGGACTCTTTTTTTTGAGTCGGGATCCAAAAATTGCCGGAAAGATGGAAGAAAGTTGTCGATAGCGACGGACAATACTTTGAATAATACATCTGTAAGCACTTTTTCGTAATAAAACTTTCAATTATGGAAAAAAACGGCGGAAGCAAAGTTGTACATTTATTATATTATCAAGTGATGAAACATTTTCGAAGATTTCTGTAAAATATCAAAGGTTACTTTTTATAAATTATTTCTGCATTGATATGTGCATTACAACTTTAGAGATTTAGTCCCTAGTCTACTGGTGAAAATAGTCCAAAATTTTCAATTATTTATTTATTTATTTAGAACTGTATCCCATTACGTGAAGCTTCGAAGACCGACGAAATCTCTCACAATAATTGTGTGTCACTCTATGAGAATCCTTGGCCATTAACAAAGATTACCAAATTCTGGGACGTTGCCGGATCTGAGTTCAATATTCCAGGAATAGAAAATATTGATTCGGAAATCTTCCAAATAATCTTGCCCAAAATTTTTTTGTAATATACGAGTCACGAGTTATCTCGTTTATAGTAAATCAAACAAACCACTAGAAACGTTCAAGAGTATACGGGAACTTAGAGAGCGTGTTGAGCGAACTGAGTGCCATTCACAATGTGTTTGAAATATTGCAATTCAAAAACGCCACAGCTATGATTGGTTGATTTGGCAATAGAAATGTTTTAACCTCTCAGTTGCGTTATTATCAGAGCAACAAAATTTCAAAACTTGAGACGTTTGTTTTGGTTTGTAATCACAAGAAAAGTAATTGTTTTTTTTTTAAACAAATATCGTCTTCGAGGAACTGCTTCAGTTTAGGGAGGGGTATGGGTTGTGTAGAGTCAAACTGTGAACAAATAATAAATTTTGTTAAGCTGTTTAGATATAACATTAAATTATGTAATTATTAAGTCGTGGCGTATAATGAAAAGTCCACCAAATCTAGGATAAGCATAAATCAAATAAAACTTTTGTACCTTCCACATGATTGAAAACATTTCAGTATATTGCGTGTTTATATCCTCTTAATTATTATTCTGTTTTAAAAACCTTGTATTTCGCTAATACATCTACTTTGCAATTAAATTGATGGTTTGTTCAACATATTTATACTCAAGTTCAAAATTGTGTCTACGTAATAGTTCTATATTTGCTTCTTAGAAATCGACAGTCTCATGTATCTGAGCAAACAATTAAAATGAAGGCATTTCTTTTCTGCCATCAGAAAAAAATCCTTTCAAAGCTAATTGGAAAAATATCTTAACCTCAGACGTGAACTATTGAATTTATCTTTGTTTTACGATCCCAAAAAATCAACTCAATATCTTTCTATTGATGAATGGCAATGCTCCATTAAATAATTTTCAATTTCCTATTCTCTGTCCAGCTTAATTTCCTTCGACATTAATTCCAGCATGCGCTTGTACAACTGTTTTCCTGATCCACGAAATATACGATTAATCATAATTAAAAAATTCTAAACAACTTTATGAAATCTACCTATGCCGAACAAAATCAATTAGTATCAGTCATTTTCCATAATAATAAATAGTAACTATCAAATGTTCTACCATCATTGTTGGCCTCAGTTTATTTTACAATTCAGCCGTACTGTTTACATGCTCGCAAGGCAATTTGGTTTAACATAAACAGACATAAAGTAGAATGCATGGATCAGTTTATAAAGCTGGAAAGTCAAGGATCGATCAATTACACAAAGTTGCTTGTCACCGCAAGTGGTTTTTTAATTGCTGACGATCTCGTTCGGTACTCTAAGCAAAATAATGAAAAGTAATGGCGTTTTCGCTTGAAGCAAAATACAATCCGAAGCACTGTCAGAGTTTTTTACGCTTCCCCGCTTCAAGTAAGGTTTGTTTTTAGTCCGCACTAATTTGGCAAAAGGAGACAGCAACCAATTTTGCATTTTCATAATCCTTCGTATTAAAAATAATTCTTTCTTACTTTTCTTCGTTTGAATTACAAATTTTTCAGTGCATAGCAGTTCAGGGACCGTTCTTAAACCACGGCGATTAACATACAGGGGATGGCGTATATAAATCAAATTAAAACACTGAAATACTGAAATATTCCATTAAATCAAATTGCTCGAAACCCCCGTCGATTCGTACTCACAATCTCGATTCTAAAACTGAAGTAGACAAGATGGGAAGCTTGTTTTGATCCTATTTCATGGTATCTCGTTTCGATGTTGAATTTATTGATGGAAAATGATAAGACTTTATTGCTGGGAACACGGAAAGTGATTGACATTGACTGTCAAAATTCGCATCAATCATCATCAAAGATTAGGTTACCTTCTAGTTCTTTCATATTTGGACTGACATGTTAAATTTCAGGGTGATACATTTTGACTATTTGGTCATTTGACATCATGTTAAGTATGAAAAAAAAATTTCGTTCGCTCATAAAACATGTCTTTGGGAGAGAAATAGCAAAAAAAAACATATCCCTGGATGTCGTATATGCTGACTATGGACCAAAATCCTGAACGCGAGCGAACATCGGGAGCATGTTTAACCATATTTATAGGAAATCGAGTTGACTGATGATTGCCAGACAACAGAATAAGTACCCGATAATAGACTGAAGCAGGCAATGAGGCTTCAATTAGTCAGAAAGGACATAGGAACTACAAATTGTAACAGTTTTGAACCTGATTAAAAAGAGTTTTTCCCTCTTTTGCTTTGTCGTTTTAGGTAGTCTTTTAAAATTTCAACGCTTAACCCAGCAGTTCCGGAATCGGAAATCGGATCCAGATGAAATTCAGGAATGTTATATGTGACCATAAGACCTAAGTTCATGAAAATCGGACAAAGCATATCTGATAAAATAGACAGTGTTTTTCAATGAGAAACGGCATAAATAATCTGATATTCAAATTTTTACGCTAGTCACCCTGTAATTCTGGAACCGGAATTCTGAGATTTTCTGTAGCATTTTCAGATCTTTTATTTCACGTCGGTATGTCTGCACGAAGTATTATAACACGAGGCATTTTTATCCAAGCAATAGGGATTAAACCACCGCTCTAAAGTAGAGGTTTCTTTTTTGTAGACATGCTCATTGAAATATGGGTAAGTTAACTCAGGGCAATTTTTCTGGCTAAATAGCGATAAGGTTAAGGCTTGTATTATTGGAACTAAAACATCTTAAAACTATGGTTTTGATGCTCGTTTTGTATCGGGCTCAAGAGTCGTAAGTTTTTACGATTTTCTTAGTGGAACGAGAAATAAATTTATCAATATTTTGTTAAGGAAAACATATCTCGTACGAAAGGTTTTTCTTTCGGAAAGTGGCTGCTGTTTTGGTTTGATTTTCACTCTATATAAGATTTCTGCCTTTCTAATATAGAAAGGCTATGTAATCACTGTGTAAACCCACTTTTAAATTCAGGCCCGTAGGGCTGTGTGTCATATACCATTCGACTCAGTTCGCGTATTTAACAAAAATGAGTACTCGATTTTGTCGGATCTCGGAGTTGGACCGATTTTTACAAACTTATATTGGAATCGAAGAAGTCTTGGTCCCATAGTCTGCAATTGAATTTTATTTTTGAATCGAACTTCCGGTTCGGGTGTAACGAGGTGAAATGTGCTAAAAAATAAAAAGAATGTACACTCGGTTCCCTCAGAGCCCGCTTAACCAATTTTCTTCAACTCAAATTCAAAGTAAAGGCCTTATCATCCTATAGTCTGCTATTTAATTTCATATGACTTCAGGCTCGGGGAAAAATGTGCAATATGAATTAAAAAAATGCACTCAATTTTCTCAGGGACCGCTCATCCGATTTCTATAAGTTTAGATTCAAATTAAAGTTCTTACGATCCCATAGAATGCTCCCATGGCTCATATAACTAAAAAAGCAAATCGACAACTGGGATTCATATCTAAAATATCCCGTAACTTTACGAATCCATATTGCTTAAAATCTCTTTATTGTTCCTTAGTTCGGCCTATTCTTGAGTTTTCATCGCTAGTTTGGAATCCGTATCAGTTAACTTGGTGCCTAAAACTAGAAAGAGTTCAGAAAAGATTCATACGATTAGCTCTCAGCAATCTACCTTGGCGTGACCCGCAGAACCTACCGCCATATCAAGATCGTTGTCAGCTATTAAATCTTAAATCATTGGAACGTCGTCGTCGTATTCAACAAGCCTTAACAGTTGCGAAAATTCTGAATGGTGAAATTGATGCACCTGAACTACTATCCCGTTTGGATCTTCGAGCCACTAGAAGAATCCACGATGTGTCGTTATCATCAACGAGGTTTCATCGGACGAGCTATGGATATCACGAACCAGTCTCTTCAATGATACGTACTTTTTCACGAGCAGAGTGTACCTTCGAGTTTAGCGACTCATCAAAAAAATTTGCATCCTCTATACGAAGATTACAATTACTGTGATATTTATGTATACTATTTATTGGTGTTTGCATGATTACCGAATGATGTTTGTATAGTTTTGTTTATTACCAACGACAATTTTGTATGTATTAACATATGTGTAAATTTTAGTGTATTGGAAAAGATAGTGGTTTTTATGCCTCTTTGAGAATAGTGCCATTGAAATGTTTTGGTACGCTCAAACGTGCTTTTCCCCACTTATATCATTTAGACTGTAACGTCCGATGATAATAAATAAATAAATAAATATAACTTAAAAAAAATAAATATAATTTAACTTTCGGCTACGGAATTACAGGCTGATAAGTATTAAAATTTTCGTTTCGGGAGCGTTTTTTTGTACATGACACGAAAAAATCTAGCCAAATACTTTCAAATTGCCGTATAATTATTCAATCAGGTAGGTATGGCTATTTGATGATCACATACGTTGATTTCGGGTATGTCACATCTTCGTTTCCGGTTCCGGAAGTACCGAAAAAATGATCGTGGATTCCAAGTCGGATATCACTCCAATTTCTCAGAAACGTCTGGTCCGATTTTCGCAAGTCTAGGTTCAATTGAAAAGCATTATGCTCCTATAAGTAAGTGTATGATTTTATTCGGATCCAATTTTCGGTTCTGGAATTATAGGGTTACTCACCTTACCTAACAGCTATAGGCCTGGGGTGTCATTTGCTGTATCAAGCATACGTCTCCACATAACTCGATCCATGGCTGCTCGTCGCCAGCCACTCAAGGCACGGATGCTTCTGAGATCACCCTCCACTTGATCGATCCACCTTGCTCGCTGCGCACCTCTTCTTCTTGTACCAGTCGAATTAGATTCAAGAACCAGTTTCACTGGGCTGTCGTCCGACATCCTTATGACATGCCCAGCCCATCGTAGACGTCCGATTTTAGCTGTCCGTACGATAGGTGGTTCTCCTAGAAGCTGTTGCAATTCGTGATTCATACGCCGTCTCCACGTTCCGTCTTCCATCTGCACTCCGCCATAGATGGTCCTCAGTACCTTTCTTTCGAAAACACTGAGGGCGCGTTGGTCCTCTGCCAACATAGTCCAGGTTTCGTGGCCATAGACAACAACCGGTCTAATGAGCGTTTTGTAGATGGTCAATTTCGTGCGGTGGCGTACTTTTCTCGATCGGAGGGTTTTTCTGAGTCCAAAGTACGCTCGATTCCCTGCCAAAATACGTCTCTCAATTTCTCTGCTGGTGTCATTATCGGCGGTCACCAGTGAGCCCAAATACACGAACTCGTCAATCACCTCGATATCGTCACCGTCTATCAATATTCGTGGTGGGAGGCGAAGTGTTTCTTCTCTAGAGCATCTTCCTCTCATATATTTTGTTTTCGACGCATTTATGGCCAGTCCGATACGCCTAGCTTCAGCTTTCAGTCCGATGTAGGTTTCCATCATCTTCTCAAGGTTACGTGTCACAATATCAATATCGTCAGCGAAGCCAAAAAGTTGTACGGACTTTCGGAAGATCGTGCCACTCGTGTCGATCCTCGCTCTTCGAATCACACCTTCCAGGGCAATATTAAACAAGATACAAGAAAGTCTATCACCTTGACGTAGCCCTCTCCGAGATTCGAAGGGACTTGAGAGCGTCCCAGATACTCGGACGTAGCACATCACTCTATCCATCGTTGCTTGGCCAATCGCGTCAGTTTATCCGAGAAACCGTATTCGTGCATTACCTGTCATAGCTGTTCTCGATTGATTGTGTCGTATGCCGCTTTGAAGTCAATGAATAGGTGATGCGTGGGTACGTTGTATTCACGACACTTCTGGAGTACTTGTCTTATCGCGAATATGTGATCCGTAGTGGCGCGGGCTCCGATTATAGGGGTAAGTGTGTTTGAAATTGCAATTTTTTTCGGATCTGATTTCTGGTTCCGGAAAAACAGGGTGTGGTTAAAATTTCAAAGTGTCATTTAGAACAAAAATGCAAAACACAAAGAACTCTCATTAACTTGAGTCAAAACTGTTAGAAATAAAAAAGGTTATGCTAGTGTAAGCCAAACTGTTTTGTTCTTAATCGATTTAAAGAAGTTTTTTGTAGAATCGCTTAAAAATTTCGAACTATGACATTCACAAAGACAATCGTTATTGATATAGCGTGTTTAAAGTAGGATTCTCAAGACGGACTTAGTTATACTATTGTACACGCTTACTTATGGCTACTCAGTTTCACAAAACATTGTTTTACTCAAAATTGGGTACAACGCTATTAAATTGATTGATATGATGTCTGTTCAAAATATCACTGACTTTATGTGACACCCGTCGCACATCGGTCTACTTTTTCTTTCTGCAACTACGTAATTTTCTAATAGGTATATATTTTGTAAAGTTGAGTAGTTTTATAAAAAAAAAGTTGGCCGATGTGTGACGGATGTCATTATGTCTACCCAATTTTGAGTAAAACACTATTTTGTGCAACTGAATAGTCACAAGTAAGCGTCTACATATCACTCTGGCGTTAGTAGTTTCAACAATTATAAAATTCAACCGCATAAAAAAACGCATAATTCTGAAAATTCACATAAAAAAACCGCATAACTCTGAAACTTCGCATAAAACAAACCGCATAACTCTGAAAATTCGCATAAAAAAAGTCGCGTAAAAAAACCTCATAAAGAAAACCGCATAAAAAAAGACCTCAGTGTATTCCGATATAATCGAAATTCAAGTTGTCTATTCCCCAAACATTTATTATCTGTCGCATTGTTTCTATTACTAATCCTAGTTAAATATATAACTCTCTCCCCTTAACGTAACATTCAAAGTTATCAAGAAATTATGCTGATCTATATACAAACACAAATGTTGCTACCAAGCAGAACAAGCCGAACAAATAACAATCAAGTCCTCGGTAAACAAATAACGTGACACACGGGACAAAACACAGATAGATATGCATATTTCCCTAGGTCTGTATCGAACAAATCCTTATCCCACCCGACACGGTGCAGTCTGCCATCGTGAACTTCGCCTCCCCGGCAATGTTCTCGAGCGGCGAAAGAGGAGAGGAAGGAAGGAAAAAGTTGCTGCTTTATCTCTTTTTCTCTGGGTGGAATTATTCACGGCAAGCCATGAATGGAATGGCATGTTGAGTATAGATAGAGAAGTAATATCTCATAAATGCTGACGCCTAAACAGGGTGATTCATTATTTCTACGTTTTGTAGAAAATGTTCCTCAGAAGGTAAAATCGATCGATAAAAGAAAAATTATAAGCATCATGTAAAAATTGTGAAAAATTTTACGAAATTTTTCGGATCACCCTGTAACAAACTTTTCGTTCCCCTGGTGACCACAGCCATCCTTGAACGCAAATAATAACGCACACAGCCGGTCCTTTCCTCGTTTACTTCAGGCACTGAATTGATGCGGTCTACATGGCGATGACATTTCGACAAGGGATACCATAACCGGAGCTAGACTAAGCGTACTGATAAAGATGCAGACGGTTCTTATCAGCGTTGGAAAAAAAAATCAAAATTTCGAAAATTGCTACTGAAATTTTTAGACAAAAATATCATCGATCAGAAAACTCACTGCAGAAAAGTTAAGTACTGATTTTTTGCAAACGCGATTCTCACTTAAACTGATCGCACATGGCAAAAAAACAGTTGTGAAAAGTTCACTAGCGACCATTTTCCTCGATGATATTTAAGTAAAAAGTTCGCATCTGATATCATTTTCGAACAGAAGATTTTGGGGAAATGAATTGTCATAGCCGACATATCTCAACCCTTTGCAGAATACATGATGAATAAATTTGTCGACGATCAGAAACCGAACCTTTCTGAAAAACGTTCAGTGCGCATAGTGATTCAATAGTGATGACGTATTCGAAATTTTGTTCAGCAATACCGTGGTGGTTGAGTAATATCATCAATAAAAACAAAAAGTTCTGTGATTAATAATATTTATAATGATAATGAAAAAATGCAATCGCCAAGCATGCTATGCAGATGATTAAAAATATTTCCCTATTCAGTTTGAATATCATACGCAAGAGTAACAGGAGCGCAGGCTATCGCTACGCCAATTCAAACGCTGTGCCTGCTGTGTGTTCGAGACATGCAAACAAAATGCTGAACTACTGTTACTTCTATAAATCAAATTCATACTACATAGTGCTTTGTTGGGTTTAATCTAAATAGTGCAATGTGATCAACCAGCTGGAATTCAGACAGCCTTTCGTCGATACACTGGTAAAACTCCGATTCTATAAATGAGCAAAACGAGTCATGATTTGAGGAAAATAGTATATTTTGATGTTGTAATAATGATTAAAAGTTCTCGTATCGTGATCCATTTGGATTGATTTCGCTGAAATTGAAGCGTAACGCACTTGACGTTGATGGTAATCATTACAACATAAATTCAGGCGTTATGTTTTAAAATGTGAAGATTTCTAATATGAATTGAATGAAATGGGGCGATGAACGTATTTTTTGCGCAATTTTAACTAATATCTCAAATGAAAACAGTGAAAAGCACCAAAGAATTATTTTACTCGGAATTATAAACAATTAAAACATTGTGCTTTTGAAAAACGGTGACGCCTAAAATTGCGTTCATCGCTCCAGTTTTGATTTTGTGTTTCATAAATTAAACACTTAAACGAACTGCATGAAAAAACACGGGTGAATCAAACCTCTTAAAAACAAACTCTATGTCGAGTTCTAGCAAATACCGCGGAATGACGAATTCTTGCAAATACCGCGGACCGCGTAATTTCAAAACGTCAACATCGTCTTATTTAAAATATCATCGCATCAGCATCCAAATATCATCGGAGACTTTTCTCCTTTTCGATTATCTCTTTAGCGATATTTCTGTGGGTGAAAATGCGTCATCAAGTTTCACTGACACTTGTGAACTTCGAGGTTCAGTGTTTTGCGGATGCTTGCTTCATGAATGAAAATCTCGGGAGTGATTTTTTCAGTCACTGAATTTTTTTTCAGGAAATTTCTTGAACTGATTTTTTTACGACTGATAATGAAATGAACTTTTTCTGATCATGTTTTTTCCAACACTGATAAGAACCCAATACTATTCCAGGCTTCCTAGGTTTTTTGGATCCTGAAAACACAAAAACCAGGTTCATTAGAGCCATTCGAAAACATTGATCAATTTTGCTGTATTTCGAATTTTTGGATCTTACACCAATTTTACTGTATGACGCAAATGATCTGTCATTTGATGTATTCTTTCAATATCGCCATAACTCAGAATGAATCCCTCTTGCCGATTATTAATTATTAGAAAACCGCTATACGATCAATCAGAAATTCTCGGGAGTTTGGCTCTATTTGGCTCCAGTGGCACATACCAATCCAAGATATTTAAGTTTAATCTGGTTTAAACTACAGCCAACGTTCAAAGTGAACAGGGTGCATTCAATTAATTTTTTCTAGTCTATTCTGAAATCATTCCCCATTATTTGATTCTCGAAATCGGAGTCCGATGTAACACAATGAATTCTTAACCCTCAGGGTACGGACTATAAAAAAGTTACGTTCAGTACGGACTGGGTTAGCCTAACCCGGCGACTTTGATTGGGTGTATATCGAGCTGTACTTTGTCAATTTGAATAATTTTTTTTTATTTTGTGTGAAATTGTCTCAAAAATATGATATAGTTGTCAGATTAATCATTTAACTGATTGAAAAAAAATTATAATGAAAAATGTGAACGGGTCTTGATTTTTTTTTGTAAAAAACGTTTTTTTTCAAAATGCTGTAACTTTTTGAAAAAAAAAATATTAACATTGTATAACTCGCATTTGGAAGGTAAAAAGTAGTTCTTGCAAATGTCCATAACGGTTTTTTGATTTATTCGAAAAACTATATTTTTTTTGAAAAATGAAAATACGCGTTTTTTCGAGTTAGCGAAAAAACGTTGTTTCGTTGATTTATGATGATAAAGGTTAAAATTAATTACTTTGAGCGTAAAAAAATTGTTTCTCAGATATTGTTGAGTAGTATCATATAGATAAATACCAAACATAATTGTTAAAGGCGAATATTTATTATTAAAAAGTTACACAAGTCATGTTACATAATACGCTCTTAGCATGCAGGTATAAAGGCCGGCCGCGTTTGCGCGGCGGGGCGCCTCTCGGAGCAGCTGCTTCTTCTTCGCCTGACAATGACTCTTCTTCAGATTCTGCGTCTGTTTCAGAATCGTGAGAACTTTCCTCTTCCGCACCTACGGCGTCGTCGGTGTCACTGTCATTCTCTGTAACGCTGTCCTCCTCGTTTTCCTTGTACAACTCCTCCAAAGCAGCAACGCTTCGAGTGATTCGACGCGTTGCCATGTTTTTAATGCGTGTTCTTTAACAAAAAATTACAAGAAACAAAATTTAATGAGTTATAATTCACTACGAGCAGCAAAGATTTCGATATAAGACGTACGTTCAAGTGATTGAGATCTACTACAATACTTCGCTTACACCATGTACAACGCGTTATTTTGAGGTTAGAATCTACAAAATTAAGTAAAGAGTACGTATTCTTACTTACCTTTTTATTCCTCAGCGGCAAACAGACGAAAATTAAAACTTAATTTTTTTGAAAATTTTGGATTTTGTAACGTTCGATACGGACTGGGTGTACCACACCCGAGCACAATGTTTATATGTGTCTAGCTCGGACACAAAGCGGAGACTGACTCTGCCACTTGGGCCTCTAATAGTGTGTACCTATAAGTTTTTTCCCCCCCTGGTCCGGACCCCCCTCGCCGACTTCTCTTCGTATGGCACTTCTTTCAAATTTCGCTCGGGTTACGGTAACCCAGTCCGTACCCTGAGGGTTAAGGGGCGGGTAAGGTCTAACAATTTTGAAAAATCATTTCGTTTTTCTTTGTAATTTTTTATAGTTAAACTTTTCAACAATGTTTTGTCAAGTTTTAAAATCTATCCGAACAAAACTCTGGAAACTATCTTTCTTGGAGACTTGAAAATTTGACGAAATTTTCTTGAAATGTTTCATTATTACATAATACAAGAGAAAAAATATGATTTTTCGAAAGTGTTAGACCCTATGTACCTCATAGAAAAATAAATTGTTTCTTTGATTTTATAGACAATACATTTTAAAAGCGTTTTTCCCTAAAGTACGTTTTATAATTCCATGTCCATCGACATTTACACACTACTTCATCAATTATTTTAAAATTTTGAATACTTTCTACAGAACAAATGCCGATTCCCAACATTTTCCTTTTTCAAAATTTGTATTTTGAGCAGTTAGTGGAATGAAAACTAAACCGTCATAAAGCCAAATGAGCCAAACAAATTTATAAGAATTTGGAAGAAAATTTCTGGAATATCTAAGGATATTGCGTTTTAAAAAAAAATGTAGTAGATTTCGTTTAATTCCTACTTGCTGCAAAGTAAAAATAGGAAATTATGTCCCAAAAAAACATTCAAAATCAAATTTCCAATGAAATTTTGAATGCAAAAATTTAGAAATTATATAGCTACTAAACGTGAAAACTTTAGAATGCTATAATCTTCATTTAAAATTAGCCAAAGAATACTCCCTTGTTTTTTTGACTTTCTTGAGTAAAGTAAAATTTACGGAGGAACGTAAGTCTCAATAGAAACGGCTCCTCATCTATAAGAAATTTGAGAATTTACGATCCAAACAGTCTAAAGACCGACCCCCAAAACCTTCCATACAAATTCTGGATGACTTCTTGGTCAACCGTTCATTTCAGAACCTCACCGACGAACAAAAAGAGCTACTCAACTATGGGTTGAATCATGCCATTCCTTCTAAATTATATCTCGAACAAGTTATTATAGACGTAGAAACGTCTATAATAACTTGTCATAACCTGAAGTCTTTAAAAACGTTCCAATAAAAGAATAAAGTTAATCACCCTCATTCTTGTTTACGGCCGTATGCGATACGTTCGAAAGTATATCAAATTCGTATTCCCGTTTACGTTCGAATCAATCACACTTTTAAACATCGTACATGCATAAAAACAACGCCCATCCAACTTTAAACTATCAGTTCTGGTACAGATTTGAGTTGTAAATAAAAATCTTTGATATCATTTGTTATTTGACCTTTTTTTTCGCTGATTTTGTATCATCATGCTTGCTTACGTTCGTATCGACCATACGACGAACACATGCTTTCGAACGAATGCGAACAACCCATTCTTGTTTTCACTCGAACGTGTACGTACGCGATTCCTGTGCAAAAGAAGGATCGGTAGCGCAGGTAGTTTTTTAAGGAAGATTCCAAGCATCAAGGAAGTGACGAATGCTACATAATAAATAAATATCGCACTCAGGACCAACTTTATTTAATTCGGTAAATGAAATTTTCAAATTAAACTTCATTCAAAGTAATAAAAAAACATTTAAAATAGCAGTCCGATCAGTAGTATCTGCGAAAAATATGTTGCATTTTTCTTGCAATTTTGCCATGTTTTCAATAGCCTACATATTTATTACATTGGTAAAATCATGCATTTAATATAAAATAAAGCATGTTTACCCATGGCGTATTTTCCATAAAGTACTTAATAGATGTTAAATTGATGCGTAAAAACTTTGAACCTCGCATATATTCAAAGGGCTCCACAGGAAAAAAAACAGCTTTTTACTATACTGCTATGCTTTCTAAATGTTTTATGCAAAACGTAAATTTATGATTTGATTACAAATCACCTTTAGATTCGAAAATAATTTTGTTAGAAATTGGTTAAACTTTTTTCAATGTGTTCGAACGGTTGATTCGCAACATTAAACTGACGAATCGAAACCACGGCACTTCGTCTATTCGTCCGTAAACGGGAATGGGACATCTCGTTCGTACGAATGATGTTCGAATACACGTATCATTTGAAGCTAAAATGGCATACATTCTAGCGTTTCGCATATGGTTAATCACAAGAATTGAACTGATTTCATCGAGGCTTAGCATTTTTTTGAAGAAGTTTACTGATATTTGAATATTTTGTGGCAAACGAGTCGCGTTCGAATTCATTCGAGTGAAAACAAGAATGGCTTATTCGTATTTGTTCGAAAGTACCCGTTCGTCGTATAGCGGATACGGACGTAAACAAGAATGAGGGTGAATAAGAGAAAAAATTAATAATAGAATTACGGGAAAAGCCTGTATTTTATATAAAGGCGGATAAGGGAAATAAAGTGGTTATTACCCAAGTAACAATCCGCAACTAGTTTTGATTCGACTAAATCCAAACTATGTTGCAATAAAAGCACGAATATGTTTTTTATGTTATACTGGTTAACAAGAGGTGACAGGAATGTTTCTTCATAATAAAGCTAGCTACGAAATAATTATAAAGGTTTCCAAATCTTTTTGTCATATTGCATTAATTATAATTTATAAGTTATCGTTACTTAATCCAAACATATCTTTAATTACAACTATGCTTCTAGTTACTAGTTGAGAATAAGTTTATTTGACTTCAATTTTAGCAACCCGTAACTAGCTCTGATACCACTTAGCTCAACGATGTTGAAACAAAAGCACGAACATGTATTTTATGTTATACTGGTTAAAACAAGGTGACGGCAGTGTTTCTCTATATGAACATGAACATTGAACTAACTATCATTTGTAAGTTATTGTTACTTGATTCTAACATATCTCTAATCACAGCTATGCTTTAAGCTACTAGTTTAAAAATGGTTTATTTTCCGTTGCGAAACCATTATAAATACGTAAGCGTATATGTAAATAGTTACTGTGAATTGGTATAGCAATAACATAGATATTATAAGGCTATAACATACATTTTCTGTATTGATTCAGATAGCTATCGGAAGGCTTTCCCAACGTAATGATAACGAAAATGTAACCAAAAAAATTTTGTTGTCTTAAATATGGCGATCACACTATGGAGTCGCAAGAAGTATATGAAACATAAATAAAACCAGGATATTACTTTTTTCAAAACTCCTTTTTGGAAGGCAAAATAGTCATTTTTGTTCTATGCACTATCATAAACATGAAGAAAATAATACAGGGATTGAACATCGATTATATTATAATTCCCATGATATATGAATTTCAAATAATGAGAAATCACTTTAATTGGATTAGTTTTGAGCATTCTGAGCATAAGATTATTTCGATGTTTATTTGTCATATCTTCATAAACAGATCTTAATTGAAGGCGCATAAAAAACAGTTAATTAAAATTGAATTCCGTTCGACAGTTTTAAAATCGTTGTACCTTGTATCAAGTTTGTGATTTCAAGCCTTTTTATTGCTGATGGAAAAGTATTCCGGATTCATTCAATGTTTATATTGTGACTAAGTTCCAACAAGTTTACTTGAAAACAAGATATTTTCAAGTTATGGAAAGATAAGTTATTTCAGTATGGCATTACAACGTAACGACGACTTGTTTTAGCCGACTTAGCAAGTAGTAGAAACTGCGCTTTTTGAGTCACGCAAGTGATTAGATGTTAGTAACAATCACTCAAATTTCTGGTTGCAAACTAGTCACAAATAAGCTAGCGTAACAAAAATTGCTACTCGGGTATGGACAAAAAAGATTACGATGATCAAATAATCCATAAAATTAAAAACAGCCCTTATAGAAAACAAAGAACCGACCCTCTCCCAGACATTCTTAAACGAGTTGAAAAAACTCTGAACGATTGCAATCCCAACTTCGATGTGAACCTTATCCACCTCAAGGCCTCCAACCTCACATTACCCAAAATAAAAAGGGTTACCAAAAGTTCACAAACCTGGTAATGAAATAAGGGAAATTAGTTGGGGCTCCCATCCAAAAAATCTTCAAATGGCTACTAAAAGAATTCAAAACTATGCCTAAAAATTTTATCAGTCGATCAGTACACAATTAACAAGAGTTCGCTAACCAACTTCAGAACTCAGAGGAAATTGAAGAAGACGAAATAATGGTCTCCTTCGATGTAGTCGCTTTATTCCCAAGTGTACTGACAAAAGACTCTATCAATTTATTAGAAGATTGGTTACTTCAACAACATACCGAAAGTTTATGGAAATGCAAAGTGAGAGCTTACCTAAACCTAGCTCGCCTTTGTACGGATATAAACTATTTCAAATTCAGAGACGAATTTTATAAACAATTGCAAGGTGCCCCGATGGGTAACCCTCTGTCCCCGTTTTTATGCGAACTGTTCATAGCAAATCTTGAAGAAAGTTTAAAAAACAGAGATTATTACCTAATCGCTCGTGATACTACATTGATGATATTTTTTTCTGCATCATCAAACGTAATTGTTTAACAAGTTTTTTGAAAATTATTAACAACCTTCATAAAAACATTAAATTTACTTGTGAAACAGAAAAAGAGAAGGGTTTCATTTCTTAGACATTCTTATCGTAAGGGAAATATACAGGAAGCCGACCAATACGGATAGAATCATACCAAATACTTCAAATCAGTCCCCCAGCATAAAATGGCGGCTTTTCATCATACATATCATACATACATTTCATATTTCTCACATTGCCAATCAGACAGGATGCTGCAATTAAAGAGAACAAAATTATCTTCGGTATTGGAAAGCTCAATGGTTATCCAGAGCGACCGATTCAAACAATCTTCGATAAAAAATTAAGATTATTGAAAAAACTTACGACATTGGCCTAACACTTACGACATTGATCAAACCAACAGAAAATTTAAAAAAGAATTTCAGTAGATTTCAACCCAGTTATCTCACGTCCGCTCAAATCCAAACTGAAAAAGTTTGGTTTGGAGTTTTTTTTTGCAGTAGTAAAAACTATCAATTGAAATCTGTATTAGGATCGACGAAAGATCATACGGAAAAATCGAGAAAATCCGGAATACATCAAATCTCGTGTTCTCATTGCGAGAAAAAATACATTGGACCGATGAAAAGGACTTTGGAAACTCGGTTTGAAGAGCACATTGCAGAAATAGCGAAAGCTTCTACAGAATTTGGAAAGGGTTTACCATATCATTTCAAAGGTAGCAGAACACAGGCCCGTGCGCAGGAATCATTCAAGAGGGGGGGGGGGGCTCAAGGGAGGCTTCAATAGAGTCAAAACGCCAACCCCCAACCCCCAACCCTCCCCCCCCCCCCTTTCACACGGGCCTGGCAGAACATGTATTTATCGATGATCATGAAATTTCTACAAATGACATAAAAATTTTGAAACAAATTCCCAACCCATGGAAATTAGACCTTACGGAAAGTTGAGAAATATATAAAAACAATCCAAGTTCGTTATTAAATCACAACCAAGGCAACAAATATTCCTGGCTATTCAAGTTGCTACCTACACACAAAAAACAAACATTGGAAGTACATAAACAATTTGATCTACCTACATTACTACAAAAGACACAGCACAGCGAATTTTCTTTAACAGACTTAAAGACACTGATGAAGAACGCAAAAAGCGTTTCGAAATACCGGTATCTGGTCGTTCACTATTACGTTAGTATCATAACGAAATAGGTTTTTTCATAGTGGAATCCAAAGGAACCTATAATTTCTTTCTTTAAGACAGTTTATAGGTTCTACAACTACAAAATGGCGGATTTTTTCGTGGAAAATTACAGTTTTGATTCGGAACTACAATGCACTGAGATACAGTGGACACCGTATATTATGATTTATAAAATGCGTCTTTAAAAATACTTCTTCACCAACTTACTTCTCAATATTTTTTCACGAAAAACAAAAAATGATGCTTTGTATTATGCAAAACATTTGAATTTGATTTTGACGTTTGCACGCTTCTATGTTCCAGAACTTGTAGAGCTTATCATGACCCCTTTTACATGCTTTTTGCGTGTTTCTTCTGATCACCATTCATATTTCAGTCCTTCATTTGATACTTCCACATTTGAACATTTTCGACACACGACGTTTCAGACAAGAAATCTCATTTTTTTTCATCCTATAGGATTATAGTGAATCGGGTATCTCAACATAAATAGGATTTTTTATTTCACGTTTCGTCTCCGACTCCTCAGTGCATAGCAGTTTTTGTTCAACTACCACGCGCGTCAGCATTTCAACATAAACCGCTAAGCAGACGTTAAGTTGTCTCTACTTTAAGTTGTCTCTGAGACACTAATATTGTACAGAAGCATAGAGCCCTTACTGAAAAAATCTCGAATAATCTGACGCTTTCTTGGAGGTACTCTTATTGCCGTCAAATACCTCAATACTTTCAAATTCGTCAAATAAAGGTGCTCCAATAAAAAATAAACAAACAAAAAATAGATTATGAAAACTATGACTCAATTTTTTACCAAAAAGCAGCAGGATAATGTTCGAAAAGCTTCCGGCACAACTTTCCGAATCCAATTTCAAAACCACGCTTCGTAAACCCTGCATCATTTGAACCCCTCGATGGCAATATCGCAATATGTGCCTGATGTGCGTATAGTGCGAAAATGCTCAGCACTTTTCCTCGTCACTTCCACCACCGACCATCAGAACCAACCCTCGCACCGAGCGAATATGGAAAAAACTCATCATTTTAGCTCGTCGAACGGCTCACCAGGGGGACTTTGGAATAACATTTAACAAGCATTTGGCTCATAATTGCATTACGTACGGCAATATGTACCCGTCCCGGACAAGGGTATGCAAGCAGCCAGCGTAATCATCGAGGAGGATGAGGACCGGCACACACATCCATATCGGGTTCGAGCGTTCGGTTTTGCCTTGTAGGTGGAGCGATGAAGTGAAATTGGAAAAAGCACTATCGCGTTTAGTCCCCGACGGCGTGGTTAGACGTTGGGCGTTGGGCACCCAGCAAGGGAACACATCTGCTGGCGTTTTGTTTTTGCTTTTTTTTTGGTTCGCCTCTTCTCTCCGTTGGCTTGCAATAGTAGCAGTAGTAGCGCGTTGGCGAAGTCGGCAAAGTTGCAGAACCATTTACTGTCAGGCTGCAGCTGAGCAGAGACACTCCGGAATGAAATGGGAAAAAAACCAGTGGAAGGTCCCCAGAATGCGAGAATGAGACCATGGACGGTCCGTGGTCATGACGATGATGCTGATGATGATGATGATGACTATGCAGTCGAAAAAGATCACAATATAAAGCTGGGTATGGAGGATGAGTGCAAATGAAAATATTTTTTTATTAGTTCCTTTGTGGTTTCTAACACTGGGATGGGTTTTCCATTAGTTGCGGATGGCCATCGCCATAGAAAGGAATGTAGATTAGTCAGCTCAACTAATTGCTTTTGCGTGGGATGTGTTTGATATATTGCTGGTTTGTTAGGGCTGTGAACAGAGTACGTAGAATTTGGTGAAGTCATACACATTGAAAGCTGCTTTTATGAACCATATCGGAGACTTGTAGAATGTTAGTTATAAAAATATATTTCTAACTGGAATAATTTTCATAAAAATGTGATCTTTATCTTTAGTAGAATCAAATTCGTAATAAGTTTTTCAAATATCAATGTGTCATCTCTCGGATGAACTGTACTATTTCATTTTAATATACGTACCCTTTCATTCGATGCGAAAGTTGATCTTAAATTTCCACTGTTATTTCTTTCCAGAATCGTATCACTGAAATCGTTTCCTTGGTCACTATTTTGTTCTTTTACATTTGTCTTCTTTTAACAGTTCGGCTGAAAAGTTCGTATCGTTTAATAGAAACACACATTTTTTCGTTTTTATTATTCAACATAATTGCCATCAGAGGCGATACAGCGATTATAGCTATCTTCCAACTTTTCGATACCATTTTTGTAGTACGATTTGTCCTTTGCCTCAAAATAGGCCTCAGTTTCAGCGATTACCTCTTCATTGCTTCTAAATTTTTTACCAGCGAGCATTCTCTTGAGGTCTGAGAACAGGGAAAAGTCACTGGGGGGGCCAAATCTGGAGAATACGATGGATGAGGGAGCAATTCGAAGCCCAATTCGTTCAATTTCAGCATGGTTTTCATCGACTTGGTTTTGATCGATTGTGAGCTCACGCGGCACCCATTTTGCACAAAGCTTTCTCATATCCAAATATTCGTGAATAATATGTCCAACACGTTCCTTTGATATCTTCAGGGTGTCAGCTATCTCGATCAACTTCACTTTACGGTCATTGAAAATCATTTTGTGGATTTTTTTCACGTTTTCATCGGTAACAGCCTCTTTTGGACGTCCACTGCGTTCATCGTCTTCGGTGCTCATATGACCAGTACGAAATTTTGCAAACCACTTACGAATTGTTGCTTCGCCCGGTGCAGAGTCTGGATAACACTCATCAAGCCATTTTTTTGGTATCGGCGGCACTTTTTTTCATCAAAAAGTAGTGTTTCATCAACACACGAAATTCCTTTTTTTCCATTTTTTTCACAATAACAAAAGTAACTTCACTCAAAATACAATATCTCACAAACTAATAATCAGACAGCTGTCAAATTTATACACGTATCTTTTGAAGGTTGGTACTAACTGAACATGGTATGGATTAAATTCTAGTGGCGCCCTCTCATAGAAACGATACGAACTTTTCAGCCGATCTTTTACATCTCAATCGCTTTTGATACATCAATACTGAGGACAGTTGAAAGAGCTTATGACTGCGTGATACCTAGTCAATTATACACGGAACGACCGAAATTAGCTCTGCACCTAATTCGTATTACTGTTTTTGAATTAGTTGATTTTAACAATCAAATTTCCAAAATAACTATGAAATTAGTTAAAATTGAGAATTTAATTTGCTAAAAAAAACTCTTATTTTTAGAGAATGTGTTTAGTTGGTAAATATCCTGGACACGAACCAGCAATGTTTCAATACAACACGAAATTTTCATTCACAACTTATTTTGTTATTAAAATCAGAAAATTTGTTTCTATTCATCTATCCCCAGCACAAAGAAAACAAAAATGAAATTGATTTTATTAACAAGTTTATTACCCAAAAACTCATGAGAAGTGTTAAAGCAAAACTATACATTAAAAAGCTAAAAAGGACTTGTTGAAACTGCTTGCAAATTGTTTTGATGTTTTTTGCATGTGATACGATATATCCATATATAAATTTCTATACCAATATGTAAAAATGTCGTAAACTCTTAGTGGAAAGTGTATTTATTCAGAATTGGTGTGCATTTGAAACGCTTGTGCGTAATAATTTTTTTACGAGGAACAGTGAAGTGAGTTTCGAATGATGCAGAATTAAAAAGTCTAAATTAGCAAAAGTGAAATTTTTTCAGTTGTCTAAAAAAACCTACCTAAAATCAGAAAATCAACTAATTTTTTCGCCAAAATGCTGATTTCAGTCTTTCCGTGTAACGGTATTTCTTCAGCACACCCTTGCTTAAATAACACGAACTCAAATTCAACCGAAATCGTAGTGCAGCGCAACGTAATTTAATTGATAGCAAATTCGTTTTAACAGGTATAGCCAGTTGCTTGATAAAACTCAAACTATATTGGCCACAACCGCTGATAGCTGGCTAGATCAGCATTTCGAGACAATCTTACAAGGGAGGAAACGGTAATGTAAATTTCTTTGTTAGAAAGTTGCGTCTAGGTTCAATTTTCTAAAAAAGAGCAACTATTAACTATGATCTTTATACTATATGTAATAACTAGCTGAATTACCCGGCGTTGCTAGGAAATGTTTCGTGAAGGCAAGGCCGCAAAAAGAGGCCAGAAATTGTCCTACCCCTTTGAAACACTCTGAATGTAGTGAAACACAACGTTCTCGTCAAATCCGGTCAGTTTCTTGGTTGGTCCCTTTTGTGAGGACATGTAGAAAACCTTTCTTTCTATAAATAGCTTCATAGTAACCTCAGAGTATATCTGCTTGTAATGTATTTGATTTAAAGTCTCTCGTCACACATGATAAACAATCTCTTGTTACTCCCTCCTGCTTATAAGATCATTATTTCACGTAATTACTCGACATTTTTCATCTGACAATGAAAGGCTGTTTATCATCATGACTACATTCGTATTTTTGAATAACGATTCAGTTTACACAAGTATTGTCGTACATTTATTTGAATCACCTTGGATCGACAGTCTCCTCAATTTACATTAAGAAAACGCACATTGATGCTATGATTTCATAGTCATTTCAGATCATGCCCATCCCTACTGTGCATAGTTGTGTGACTCTCACTTAGTGGCTAGAAATGTGCTGTACTCGTCAAGAAGCTCTATTTTTTCGTAAAATCCTATCAATTTTACCTTACACTTCCCATGTTTGGGACACTTGCTACACAACCTCTTCCTTAAAGTCTCCTTTGATGTGAAAGTAGCAGCTGTATTCGTCAAGAACAGTGTTTCAAATTGTTAGTCATATCAAATGACCTTGACAGACTGACTAAAATCATCGTCAATTGTAATCGGCACGGTCAAAGTGTCTGTCAAATGAGATACTGGATAGTTATATGACCAAGAAGAAGTATACTCAGTCAAAGACAGACGACTTTTTTTTTGTTTTCTCTCTCATTCTCCTTTTCCCTATTGAAGTAAAAAAATTCCATGAGAGTACAAACATAAACATGAATTGATAAAGTTCATTGTTTTTTGCAAAAAGTCATCGGACTTCGGAATGAATATTGATACAAATGAATTTAATTCAATGTTTATGCTGCTTGATAAATATTTAGTCACATCGTAATCAAGCAGTGACAGGAGAAATGAAGATAATATCAATCTCATCGGCAATCAATGAGCGTCCTGGTGAGTGTAATATCAAGAGAATTTAAGTAAAAACAGATCGGCTCTGAGACACTCAATATATGATGATTGGTATTGCTAGTTGCTAGTTGATAGTGACATTTAGCAGCTCTGAACAACAGTAATACTATCTAGCACGACATAGAGATGATTGCCCCTCTTGTTTAAAAAAAACGGAATAACAACTTCGCACCCCCCCCCCCCCCCCACCAACCCTTGTTTATCGACAAATAATAAAAATTTTACAATAAAGACCCCTTTTTAAGGCACTTGCTACAACCTTCCCCCTCCTTTTAATCACCACTGCAATGAATATCTAAGCTCGTCGAGAAAAATAAATAAATACCCTTCTGACCTCTGAATTGCAAAAAGTACCTGTGCCAAGTTTGGGAATAATTTACTGAGTTGTTGGAACTTTGCGAATATATACGAATAATTTGACTTCCAGCTTCTTTATTAGCAACACTTGCCATCCTTTCACACGTATGAATGTACTTACGACCATCTTTCAGTTGTTATAAATATCTGTGTCTGTCGAAAAATGTCGATTTTCGCAAAATTCAAAACATTTTGCCTCCAATTCCTCCTGTTAGCAAAAATTTACTACACCACCCCCTTCCCAACAATCCTTATAGCAAGCCATGAGCAGAAAATAATAACTCGTGCCAAGTTAGATGTGGTATTGAGTATTATTCGATCATAAAACCAATTTGAACTTTGCATCCCCCTTGGATGAGACCTTTACTTTATCCATCATCTGAAGTGCATATAATAACTGTACTGAGCAAGAAGTATCATTTTTTGAAAAATTCTCTCATCTTCATATTAAACTTCTTTTTTAGATTAGATCATTATATTCATCCCCATGAAGACCGTATTTGAGTTTTTCAAAAAGTATGTATGTTCTTCAAAAATTATCGATTCGCGTCAAATAAGATAAGTTTCGTCATTGAACCCACCCCCTCTCTTGTAAAGGACACTTGGTACACACACTCCCTCTGAAAATATTCTAATGATCATCTCTAAAGAGCAATACATATCTGTGCCAAGTTTGATAGCAATCCGTTCAGTACTTCCGGAGTTATGCCGTTACAAACATTAAACCCTCCTTTCTAAAGGCACTTACTACATCCTCCTCACACGAATTTCCGTATAATCTAAGTTGTGCAAAAAGTATCTACGGTCTTCCAAAAGTAACGATTCTCATCAAATTATATACGCTTCTCCCCACATTGAAATACTCTTATGTCCATCTCTGAAGAGCAAGAAGTGTCTGTGCCAAGTTTGATAGCATTCCCCTCAGTAGTTTCAGAATGATGCCGTTACCAACTTTACAGCTTTACACTAAATCCTTCATGTTAATACACTTGCTACGCTTCCTTTCCTATAAAAATACGCTCATGACCATCTCTGAAGAGCAAGAAATACCTGTGTCAAACAAATTTGGTGGCAATCCGTTCAGTAGTTCCGGAGTTCTGCCGTTACAAACATATGAACAATGAAAGCTTTGGTGACAGCACGTGTCTATTGAAGATCAATGACCGCTTCTTAAATTACAGTATCATCAACGTGCACATGAAACGAGACCCGATGAAGCGAAAGAAGTATTATACGCGCAGCTAGAGCGAACCTACGACAGCTGCCCACGACGGGATGTAAAACTCGTCATCGGCACAATGAACGCTCAACTAGGCCAGGAGGCAATCTACAGACCTGTGATCAGGCTGGAGAGCCTGCACGCAATATCAACGGCCAACGATGCGTGAGAATTGCAGCCTCCCGAGGAATGGTAGTTCGAAGCACCTTTTTCTCCTGCAGAGATAACCACAAATCCACCTGGAGATCACCTGATCAACACATGGAAAACCAAATTGACCACGTTTGCATCGACGGCCGATTCTTCTCCGACGTTATCAATGCCCGCACCTACCACAATGCCAACATAGATTCCGATCACTATCTTGTCGCGGTTTGTATGCGCCCAAAAGAATCGAAGGTGCACAACACTCGTTGCGCACGAATGCCGAGACTCAATCTCGAGCAGCTACACAGCGTTCGTACAGCCGCGGAATACGCGATCAGCTGGAGTTAGTGCTACCATCAGAAGAGGAGCTTGGCGCGGCAACTCTTGAAGACTACTAGGCACAAGATTATCGAATCGAGTGACTGGTTTGACGGCGAATGCCAGCAGTTGGTCGAAGAGAAGAATGCTACGACACCGCATGATGACGAACAAGGAACGATACAAACAGGCGAGGAACAGACAAAACGCGGTTTTTCGCAGAAAACGCTCCATCAAAAAGATTCAGATCGCGAAGCGATGGAACAGCCTACCGCTGATGCACGGAAGTTCTATTTATTACGGCACAGACCGAAAAGTGAATATCGAATGTAAGGTGAGGTAAAAGTAGTACTACGACAAGCATTTGAATGTCGAAAAACAAGATACGGAGAACGAGACATAGATAAATTTTGGTGCCCGGTCAACTGACGACAGATTCCCTGCACCTTATTTGGAAATATGTGAGGAGATCGGTAAGCCGAGGAACAACAAAGTCGCAGCAAAGCAAAGCCTTGGTATTACATTCCTGTAGTAGAATTTGACCTTCTGTTTCAACAGACTTCGCAGCCGATTCAGTGTGTACAGAACCATTGCATGGCTAGTGCTACGATTCTACTGACACTACGAATCCTTCCAGGTCGGGGCTCGAACATACGACAGCATGTTTGTAAGACCAGTGCCTTATGCATTGAACCGCCAACCCGGGACAGGCGATCCTGCCAGGAGTCGCAGGCAATGACCAATTGCCAAGCGAGCTGCTCAAACGTGGTGGATAGTAACTGGCTAGAGCACAGCACAGAATGATTACTAAGACTTGGGAGTAGGAGATTCTACTGCAAGAATGGATGGAAGGAGTGGTATGTCCCATTTCCAAAAAGGGTGATAAGCTTCACGCTGGCATCTACCGCGCAATCACATTACTGAATGCCACCTACAAGGTACACTCTCAAATCTTTTGTCATGATCTATCACCAATAGTTAAGGAATTCGTAGGACCGTACCCAGCGGAATTTACTGGGGACCGCGCCAGAAGTGTCGTGAGGACAACGTACCCACGCATCATCTATTAATTGGCTTCAAAGCGGTATACGACACAATCGATCGAGAGCAGTTATGGCAAATTTTGCACGGCTATGGTTCTCCGGACAAACTGACGCGATTGGTCAAAGAAACAATGGATAGAGTGATGTGTTACGTCCGAGTATCTGAAACGCTCTAGAGTCGCTTTGAATTTCGTAGAGGACTACGGCAAGGTAATGGACTCTCTTGTCTCTTATTTAATATTACTATGGAAGGTGTAATTCGAAGAGTGAGGATCGAATCGACTTATACGATCTTCCGAAACTTCGTACTGCGACCATACTTCGGGACTCGAATTTAGTGTAAAAAGTAAGGTAGAACTCAATTGTTTCTTCTAATCATGCTTAAATTTATAACTAATTCAATCTACCTATTCAATACCTATCCGCCGAAAAGAACCTATCAATATCGATATAGTAAAGATTGACATGTATTTTCAAAGGAAAAATGCTGCGGACCATCTATGGCGGAATGCAGATGAAAGACGGAACATGGGTGCGGTGTATGAACCTCGAAATGCAACAGCTGCCAGGAAAACTACCCATCGTACGGACACCTAAAATCGGAAGGCCATGATAGGCTAAACATGCCATTAGGATGTCGAATGTAAGTCCAGTCAAAATGGTTCTTGAATCTGATCCGTATGGAATAAAAAGAAGAGGAGTGCAGCGAGCAAGGTGGATCGAATAAGTGAAAGGCCATCTACAAAGTATCCGAGCCTTCCCGGGTAAATGTAAATGGCAAACAAAGATCGAAATAATAACAAATTTTACCATCATATCTTGTCTTGACGTTTCTGTGCTATCATAGCGATACTTGATATTTTCTTGATATTTCATCTAGAGAATCAAGAAATTGTACAATATCTGTTTAGCATCTAAATTAATTATTATATCTTATTTTGTTATTGATGAGTTATTCCAATTTTATTAAGTACGATGATTGATCCAGTAGTTCTATCTTCAAATAAAATACAATTGAATAAACTGCATCCGAATCAGATAAGAGAAATTTTTATTATATTATCCATTTCTGAATGCTAGAATATAAAATAACTGAAAAATTCTTTTTCTCTAAATATTTTGTTTTTGGTTTTATATTACAATGACAGAATTGTATATTTTGTTGACATTTTCTCATGAAGACTTTATTATGGATTTTGATACTTTAACTCTTATATCAAACTAAATAATGTTAACTTCTACCATTGAGATGTTCGGTTTCAATAATAAAAGTTGTTATTGGTTTGCCAATCACTTTTACCCGTGTTGGGTGTCTGGTGACGAGCAGCCGCGAGTTAAATGGAGATGTATGATTGGTACAGCAAAGGATATAACGAAAATCATAACTTTGATTAATTTGTTTCATAGATATAACAACAAAAGCTGTATTGATTCACCTAAACATTTTAAGTAAGACGATTTTGCAAATGATGTTTTGAATAAAAAAAGGAAAATCACTCCGCGGTCTTTACAAGAGTTCGACAGAATAGAGTTTGTTTTCAAGAGGTTTGATTCACCCGTGTTTTTCATGCAGTTCGTTCAAGTGTGTAAATTCTGAAATACAAAATCAAAACTGGAACAATAAACGCAAGTAAATACGTTATTTTAGGTATCGCCGTTTTCCAAAACTGTATTGTGTGGAAATTTTTCTGAGCCTACTTGATGCATGTGCTTCACCATTTCGAACCACATGCTCAATTAAGTATGAGCGCTAAATGAACAGGGTAGGTTATTTTATGAATTGAAACTCCAGAGATGTGAATCTTTGTCTTTACGATGGATACAATAATTACTGTCTCAATGCGCTGAAATTTCATTCAGAGACAACAGGATTGAGATGTGCAAGTGGAAAAGTCATATTATCACCTGAAGCACAAAAACTGTTTAGCTGTCAATCTTATGGAGGAATGCCATTTGAATTCGAAAGATGTTTTTTTTTGTTTTTTGTCGGCCAATATTTAGTATTACCCATACCCAAAAAGTAAAACTGTCGTCATAAACTGTAAGTAAAATTGAACTTATTGAATTCCAATGAAATTCAGAAACTTTGTATAAGCCCAGAAGATCATTCATTTGAGTCTAAGTTTATGGAAATTGATTTAGCCATCTCCAAGAAGAGTGATAGTAAAATTCCGCTCAACGACAGCGAAGAAAACTGCTATTGCGTTTTGCGGCAATGGCTGTATTTCTAAGTTTAAAAATGACTCTTAAATGTGAAATGATCAACTTTTAATTCTTTAATAAGAGTATCCAAATGGCTGGAAAGGAAATTTTTAAATTTTTCCATCTCGTAGATCGTATCCCATACAGCTTGGATGTCAGCTCTTATTTCTCGAACCTCAGTAAGAACCGGTTGAAATTCATTTGAAATATGTGACTCTAAGGATTTATTTTTTGTTATTCTATGCAATAAATCATGATACTGAACAGTACAATAGTAGAGTTTATCCATATAAACTTGCAAATTCCGCTCCCAAGAATATTTTTAAACTTGAACGTTCGCTCTTATAGCAGTAAGCACAAGTAATTACTTTTCTAAGAACCTTGTATGGTATTCTCTATAAAAACAAATAATTTGATCTCTTTTTGAATAAGAAAAAGAAATTGTGGTTTATTATAGTTTGATTATATTCCATCGAAATCGTTTCCTCATGTTGGTGCAACCGCCTGAAGAAAAATGTGATCGTGTGAACAATGCTTAAACACAGCATTTAACAGTGAACTAGAATTTTAGGCTTCAGGCCAATTGTATGCAGATAACAATCGTGCCACCGGGGTGCATGTAACGCATCACTGAAAGACCAAGAACCGATTCCGGATGAGTTTGCTTTCCTTGGATTTTTAGACCGTTTCGTCAAACTTTACAGGATAACACTTCCAGAGTTAACACACTAAGTACAGTATATCATTGCTGGACAAATTTGCACTGAGAAATTTTTCTTGTTTCCTAAGTAGTGTATCGAAAATAAGCTATCCACATACATTTGTGTTGTACGCATGTGTTTGTGATGGTTTGTTATGCTCAGATCACAGCATGCTGTGCGTTTAGCTGTCAGCTTTCGTGTGTTTACTTGTTTGGGCGGTTGAAATTCTGCGGTTTCAAAATGTCGCGTATTGAAAAAGAAGTGAAAATTAAAGTTCTGGACACATGGCTAAGTGAGAAGGGTATTACTATGCGAAAATTGGCGAAGCGGTTTGGAATTCATCATGCCAGTGTTAAAAACATAATTAATAAGTTTGGGGAACATTATTTTTAGGATGAGCTACCAGGAAGAGGCAGAAAACCCGGTTCTTCCAAATCGAAACTGGACCAGAAAGTTGTATCTCTAATCATGAAGAACAAATCAATGTCAATACGTGATTTCACCAAAAACGCAGGAACGAGTGTCGGAATGATCCAGCGTATCAAGAGGCGAAATCACCTGAAGACCTACAAGAAGCAGAAAATCTCGAAACAAAGTGTAGAACAGAAGAAGCGAGCAGCAACAAGGTCCCGGAAAAATTGTTTTCGCGTCTTTTGCAGTGCGTTTTGATAGACGATGAGACTTATGTAAAGGAGGACTCAAGAACCTTGCCTGGTCCACAATACTTCACTGTCATCGTACGATTCAAGTGGAGAAATTCGGCCAAAGGGTACTGATATGGCAACCAATATGTTCCTGTGGTTTGAAGTCAACCATTCTTTACACTACCGAAACTATAAATGCAGAAATCTATCGATCTGATTGTCTTCAAAAGAGCTTGCTGTCTTTATATAAGAAGCATAGTACACCTCCACTGTTTTGGCCAGATTTAGCGTCGGCTCAATATGCCAAAATCACTCTAAATTGGTTTTGCGGAAAAGGGTATAAATTTCGTTGAGAAAAATATCAATCCACCAAATTGCCCTCAGCTTCGACCCATCGAATGTTACTGGGCAATCAAGAAGATGGTCTTCAAGAAGACTGATAAGGCAGCTAGGAACATGCAGGAGTTCAAAAAATTTGGGCTTAAGCGTCCAAAAAATGCAATGCAACACTTGTCCGGAACTTGATGAAGAGCGTTCGATCAAAAGTTCGAAAATTCGTGAAGGAATAACTTAAATTTCATCCGGTTTTCATTATGCTCAAGTTTAACCTCGTACAATAAAGGATCAATTTTTAGTTTGAATAAAATATCGCTTTTTATCATAAATCAAAAGAAAAATTTGTGGATAGTTTATTTTCGATACACTCCTTATGTAATTGATGCTTTTCATGAAAACTCTATTTAGACCTTTCAGGGACGACAGTGTAACTTAATCTCAATCAAGTTGTCTATCGTTTAGTAGATTAGAGCCGTTTCTATGGATTTATGGAGATCTGGCTTATGTTGAAAAGGATCAATGATTTCGAAGATTCTGCGGATAATCGACGATAACGGGAAGACAGATGTAACACAATAAAAATGTTTCTTGAATCTGATTCGGTAGACACAAGAAAAGGAGTGGCACTTCGAACAAGGTGGATCCGATCAAGTAAAGGCACCTAAGTATTATTGATGCTTGCAATGAGAGTTCTTGAGATTTGTTGTAAGTCGTGGAAACGATAAGGAAGTAGACATTTTAATAATTCATTAGTTGTGCGTGATATTTCTTCAATATATCAATACCTCTTTCAGTTAAACGAAAATAGTTAAATTATCACGTATATTTTCTTTTTGTTAGTACAACTAGAGTTTATTGCAGTAAAAACTCGTCCTGGTTAGAACTTGAATGTACAATGGCTAGTAACTAAAAGAGAATAAACAATGGTGAATGTGAATGAACAATGTCTTTAGTATCATATCGACATCAACCTCCCCAATATCGCAAACTTCGTTCCATCATCAACAATAAGTGAAACAAAAACTTCATTTCCATTCAATACCAGAAAAACTGGCCAAAGTACGTTTCGCGACAGCAACTCGGCTGCCAGCAGTGCGCTCGCTGTACATACTTAATTTATGCGGTAAGATATGGGGAGCGCCGCCTGACAATAAATAACAAAAGCCACCCGGTACCTACCTATCTTACCGACCGCTGAAGTTAACCGCAACGAATACCCGCCAGAAAAAAAACCACCGGCTCAAGTACGGGCTGACGCGCCGCGATGCTAGCAAACAAAGGCCAAGCCTCAGCCAATGTGCGGTAAAAATAATAAATCGCTCAAGGTATACAATCAAAATTTTACCGCGGCTCTCACACGCACTTGCTTATTATAGGCTATAAAACCAACGCACCGATAAAGACAAAGGCAAACTACAGTTCTGCTACCGCACACTTCTTCAACCGGCGGTTGTCGTCGTTGGAGTTGGAGTAAAACAACCCGAGATTGCACCGCAAATACAGTGCGAATGAGCGTGGAGCGAGATTTCTTTTTTTACCGAACATTTTAAATTCATATTATATTCAAATGGGAACATGTAATTATACTATTTTTTTCCTCCTTTATCGTGGTTTAATATCAAAGTTTCGTATTTCATCCGAAAACCGTAGCTGTGCGAAAGAGAACGAATTGGGTTACGCACCGTGGCCAACTGAGTGAGGAGTGTTTCCTAGGGCAACCGAGGAAAATGTTTGCTACATCATCGCCAGACTCTAAATCTTTTCGAGCGCCGTCGTTACGAAATCCATATGCTCTGCTACCCTGGGAAACGACAGAAGCCCTCACAGCACTGGTCGGTGAGGTAGGAGAAAGGGCTGTTTGGGGTTCCCATCGAGCGCAATACCAATACACAAACCGCGTCGAATCTCTGCTAGAGCTACTACTGATGCTGCACTGGTTGTAGGATTTCAGGCACCTCGCAGCGATTTGCTTTGCTACCGGATTTCGGTAGATGATCACAACACGACCGACGAAGTCGATGATGATGATGATGATGATAGTGGTGACGGTGGGTGGCGACGGACGAGGCAATGGGAAAAAACGAGAAAGAGTTTCACCGGTGGTCGGGGAATAGATCGGTGAATGTATTTGCCTCGTCGGATTGCTGCTTCTGCTGGTACCGGGCGTATTTTATCTTAATAAAACGGAATTATGCTGATTATTCAATTATAGGCCCTGCTCTTAGCCGCTAGCTGCAGTCGTGAAATCGTTTAATAGGAATTGATTACTCAAGATAATGGTTACAGTCGCCGGAGTGGTTTGTTTGAATAGAAAGCAGTGCGCGGTCTGTGAATCGGAGCTTCGATCCACTAGGTGATTTAATTTACATTTAAGATATCAATCAACTGTCCCTCAATTTAAGCCTCTTAGTGATCGCTTGGAAAACTCAGCGACGGAACGAACTGAATTGTGAGAAACAGTAAAACTCAGTCCGTTGAACTACACACCTAGAAAAAAATGTCTTAATTTACGTCTTTTGAAACCGACATACTCGAGCCTTAAAAAAGACTCATTTTATAGTGGATTCAATACATTTTTATTGCATTCACTCATATTTTTAAGTTCTGAAACATGTAAGTTTATACGCCTGCTTGAATGGTAAGGTATGTTTGACACATATATGAATAAAATTCAGTTATTTTATGAATCACGTTTTCAAAAATTATGTCATAAGTGAAATTGCGTTACCAGTAAATTTCATTATTTTTCAAATGAGTGACAGAAAAAATTCTCACAGGTATTTTCTGCTGGAAGCAGTTTTATTTGAAAGTACAAATTAATTCAGTGCGTTGTTCTGGGGTCACAAATGCTTTCTTTTCAAAATTAAAAGAGTTTAAAGATTAATCGAAGTATCATCCATCGCTGGTTACTAGTTTTTCCTACCTCTCAGGCAATTTTCGAATTTCATCTCGACGAAGTGTCTCGTCTTTTGAAGTGATCCAAACTTGAAGCCAATTTTCGATTTCAGAAGAAGCAATATCAAGAGAATACGGCGGGTGCAGCAAAATGTCCCACTTAAGCGTTTTCAAATATTTTTTCAAAAACTTTTGCGATATGAGGCCGAGTGTTGTTATGCAGGGGAACAACATTATCGTGTCTTTGCTTGTATTCCGGCCGTTGTTCTCGTAATGCACGGCTCAAACGCATCAATTGTAGTCTATACCAATCGTCTGTTATAGTATCGCCTGGTTGTAGCAGCTCATAGTGCACAATACCCTTTTGGTTGTATTGGACAGTTGTTTTAACCCCTTCGCTGTCTGTTGTATTGAAAGTAAATAGCATTAGAGCCACAAGAAAAAATCGCTGGCTGGTTAATTGAGGTTAAATGCAGTTTCAACTGGTAAAAATCCTTAGCGACAAGTGTTATTTCATTGTTCATTGAAAGAATCAACAAATGTGTATCTGTCAAAGACGACCAAATTTTTAGAGTGGACGATTTACAATTTTTTGTATTAGTTTATATATACAGTTAAAATCGACAATGTTTCGAATAAAGCAGGAGGTTTTGAAGACCGAGGTGTCGATTAATGCAAAATATGAATGAAAAGGATACATACAAAGCACAAAATAACCATTATGTCAAATAAATATCAGGTGTACAACTTTGCTTCCGCCGTTTTCCGATAGGTGGCTGTACCGGCTGAGGCTGGTTAAAATACATAGATGATAATGCCTTTAAAGTGAGTGCGTACAGTGCCTAACGAATTGCCATTGACGTTTTAGTGACAGTTTTTCTTGTTTTCGTATTATTTACGCTCGAAAATGTCTGTTTATGTGCCCAATTCTCACCATTTTAGGGAAGTTTGACTTTTCTGTTACAATTCGAAAAAAAAATGCAACTGAAGCGCATCGAATGCTTTCAGAATCTTACGGTGACGCTGCTCTGAGTAAAAGAAATGTCGGGAGTGGTTTCAACGTTTTAAAAATGGTGATTTCGATGTCGAAGACAAACATGATGGTGGAAGAGAAAAAACCCTCAAAGATGAATAACAACTTACTACGAGCTCTTAAAACCGGGTGAAACCATCACAAGAGATCGCTACCGAACGCAACTGATGCGCCTTAGTCGCGTGCTAAAAGAAAAGCGGCTACAGTATCAAGAGCGACATGGCAAAGTCATCCTCCAACACGACAATGCCTGGCCTCACGTCGCATTCCCCAGATGTCGCCCCTTCTGACTTCCACCTATTCCGTTCGATGGCACACGGCCTGGCAGATCAACATTTTTAATCCTTCGAAGAGCTGGAAAAATGGATTGCTTCATGGATAGCGTCAAAAAAGGACTCCTTTTTTCGAGCCGGGATCCGAAAATTTCCGGAAAGATGGGAGAAAGTTGTCGCTAGCAACGGACAATACTTTGAATAATACATCTGTAAGCACTTTTTCGCAATAAAGCTTTAAATTTTGGAAAAAAACGGCGGAAGCAAAGTTGTACACCTTTCGGTATGCAAAAGAAAGTTTAACCAGAAATACGACTTTTGATATAAATTGGGGTAAAACGGGTTAAACAGGCTAACACTATCACTTCCATTATGTTTGATTGGATCACAGATGTTTTGTACGTAATATGAACCAATATTGATAGATCGTATTGGATTGTAGATCATATTTCAACTGAATATTATAACTAGCTGCTGCTGCTGTCATTAAAACTATATGTAGTCGATTTGTTAGACTTTTTTACACCAGTGAAACTATTCGCTCTTCCGCAAGTTCTTTGGTTTTATGTTATATAGTTAAGCTTGAATACAAAGCAGTATAAAAAGGGAACTTAGGATAAAATGAACATGATAGCGTTTCGTGCGGCCCTTCAAAATACATGGAATCGATTTTACTGACCATTTTACACCAAAAAAGTTCTTTGGGCTCAGCTGTATCATGCCTCCCAAGAAATCGTCCCAATTTACTAAAACCAGAAACATGTTAGACAAACCATGCGCATCGTAGATCTTCTGATAATTATATCTCAAGTTAAGTGCATGCACTACTAACATTGGGCGAGTAATATGATGTTACCAATGCTCAAGTACGTCTCCAGCACAGCACGGAAATCCCTTTAGATCTACGGATTAGGAGATTGCGGCATCACAAGGAAAGATGAAAACAGTAACTCTCTTCAATTGTAGGATCTTATTTTCTCCTAACTAAATTGCTGACGGACGAGGATGTCTAGGTGGTAGTCCTAAAATCAATGCAGATGGAATGTGTTATACTGTTCATAATCTGTCTTGAGTCTCCACTGCACTTGCAATGTTGGAGGCGCATGACAAATTGCAAAATAAATGTAGCTTCAAAATCGCTATTTGACAGAAAGTTTAATGAAAAATGATAAAAACATTTCAATAACGTATTAGGAGCTATATTAAATTTATTCTTCAAATTATTAAGCAACACAAAATATTTTGTTTGTTTTTTTCACACATAAAAAATATTGAAGAGTTATTTGTGAACTATGACATCTGCGAAGGGCCATCTCACAGTCGTATGACTTAGAAAAAGTTTAACAAGCTTTTATCATTAGCTCACTTTCCAAAAACAAACACGTGATTTTCATTCATTTCAATTTTTCAAACAGAGTGAATGTTAGGAATGATGGGGCAACTCGATTAACTTATTGTTTTGATGTGAACATGATGCACCGAGACTTGCAACTGTTTGGTATAACTGGAATCACGATGCGGTGACTAAGTGTTGCTCTCGATTTATAATGTTTATCGAACAACTTATAGTGAAGTTGATCGAAATAGTTATTTTCTGTGATAGTGCAGCTGTGGCAAGTGTGTGTGTTGATTAGTGAAAAGTGTTAGTTATTGAATATTGCTGATTCGCGAAACTAAAGATTTTCAAGCGACGGAAACTGCGAATTTACCGCCCAAAATTAAACTGCCTCAAACGATTGGAGCGCCATCTGCCTATCATTGTTATCAGATTTATGTTATCAGATCTAGATGGAATGTGCAAAAATTTACGAGTTAATCGTGTGATTCCAACTGAAAATCTTAAATTGGTCTGCAGTCTTTTGTTTTATTTTTTATAATCAATGTATGATTTGATAGTGAACCTCCGACAGCCGGTTGTCCGGAGTTTTACGATTTTTGGAAGATAATTGATATTTGAATATGAAGCAAATAATAATACAAAACGCGATCAAATTCCAGCGTATTCTCGGTAGCCGGCTACCCAGAAGAATGAAAACATGATAATATAAGCAATAAGTAGATCACATTATCTACCACGATAAATCCTGATCATTTCCTCGCCCCACTTACACCACTCCTTTCCTGTGACACTTGTGGGAATGCTGAGAATTCCTCGGTCAGTAGTAGTAGCAAGTGTTGAACTAACATACCTTCCCTTCCCATATTGACCTCCATGGGCGTGGCCGTCTACGTTATTGATCAGTCCATGTTCTAAGTCAGTTTAGGTTGCATGATAAGCATGATCTACGACTCCCCAAGTATCATGTATTTGGTTCAATATGCAATTTCAACCGGTTTCTGATCAATAACGGGAAACTCACGGCGGGTCAACTAAGCTAAGCTAAGAGTGAATGTTTGGAATGATGAGATTATTTAGCAAGGTCGTATGTCGGTATGTTTCAATGAAATTTAAATGAATACTTGTCGTATAAGGTATGTTTCAATGAAATTTAAATGAATATTTGGAATTGATAATAATGTTGCTGATGGAAATTTCGACTTTTATAAAGTTGACAAATCCTACATACTAATAGAGTGGAATTTCAAGATTGTAGATGAATAAAGAAACTTTTTAGGATGCCAGAAATGTCATTCAGGGGTTTTGGTTCCGCATGGGTATCCAGTTTGTGCAAAGTTCACATGACTTGTTTTACGTTTCGTCTTCGACTCATCAGTGCATCAGCAGATTATGTTGAATAGCTGATGCAAACCCACGGATCAACATAATCTGCAGACGTGCAAAAAGCTTTAACTTTACATAACACGTAAAACTAAGAAACGTGTATTTTTACCTATCTCATAAAGAAAAAATAAAGGGTGTATCGTCTAAAATCCACAAAAAAAAGTTTTTCCGAGTGACACCAAATTTTCAGGAAGTTAAAAGCAACAATTACGGTTCGTTTTGGCATCATTCATTTAATTTATTTCGCCTTTATACTCGAATGCACGAACCTTGGCCCTAATCCCAGGCCGTAGGTTCTGCGCGTCCTCAGAATTGACAGTTTTATGTATACTAACTCAGGCTTTCCTAATTTCTTCTACATTCTTCATCAATTTAGGTTGTTTTCGAAGTTTCTAGTGACCCAGTATTTTTTTCCGGCGCAGTTCCGGAATGTCTAGGGGGTTCAAATCATTCCGTTCGAAATTGACATCATTCCGTTCGACCACTCTAGCACGTCCTACGTATAATAGCAGGATACCAAATTCATCCAGAAGATCGTCGGATCATCGTGAGCCATCAGACGAGTAAGAAATCGCTTTTGAAGACACTCTTTCAAATACACATATCCACTCATGGTGCTCGTGTTAACGAAATGTGTGCTGCGCTTTCTGCAACTACAAATCGCTTTCCAAATAAAGAACTTCTTTTCGAACTTCGACATCTTCTGTGTTCGGAGGTACTATTCTTGGCAGTCACATACAGCTTTCCTAGAATCTGGTTGAAGCCCGTTTTTTTGTCTCGTCACAAAGCGTAAACAATGCCCTCTAAACTACGTCTACGCAAAGTCTCTTCTGGTAGAGATATGAGATATTTTTCCATACTTTTTTGTACAAAATTCATAATTAGATCCAAAAGTCATATATTTGGCAGAAGTGCATATTGCCCGATGGACACCGAAGTAACAATAAACTAGTGTATTGATTATTGGGCAATCAGTAAATTTTTGTGTTGCCGATCTGTTGATGTCGAAGTCAAAAATTGGATTTCAGTTTGTATGGAATTACGAAGAGAATGTTTTACCTGATTTTGTAATGTAGTAATAATCTAGAAAATAAGCAATAATGTTACAATATAAAAATTAAAACATGATTTTTTAAAATTTGTATATTCAAGAAAATGCAATAAAAATCAATTGGAACTATTTTACTTAACTTTTTTTGGGATTGGAAGTTCTTTCCGAAGAACAGAGATGGCATTTCACCAGAGTGATACACGCTGGAGATAGATTCTTGTCCACACCGAGGATGTAAAAAACGAAGCACCGCACAAAGAGGAAAGCGCACTTCTTCTCAGTGTCGAATAGACAGCATTTGAGTGTGTGCTTGTGGTTAAAGCAGCTGGCGCGAGTGAAACACATTCTCTTCGCATGAATCGCTTACACGCGCTCTCGTCAAAATACACCCAAGTGACCACTGGCGCGTGATGGTGAGCGAACACTTCTGTGAACTTCAATTAATAGAGAGTAGATCTGGCCTTGCTATGAAAAATTTGCAAGGAAAACCGAAAATTTTACGATGAATTGTTTTATTTTGCTGATTTTGCGTGTCCATGCTTCTTCTACGCAAATCATACAGCAGAGTGCTCACCGGCGCTTTCAATTCGAAACGAGAAAGAATAGCAACTGAAAGAGGAGGAAAGAGAGAGGTTGAAAAAAAAAGATTCCTTTACCTTTTTTCACACCTTTGTGAAAGTATCTGCATCCACCTCAGAGAATTTATTAGCTAATGCTCTAGCACTTTGGTGCGATTCAGTGGAAGAGGTAAAAGGAAATAAACAAACGCACTCATGATGCATGCACACTTTATACAACAGTGGTGTATAAATGTGAAAGAGAAGAGCTCTCGTTGAAGTTGTCAGTGCGAGAGGAGAAATTTTGCTTGCTCTTCGTCACACAGAGGAGATAGACATCTCTGCCGAAGAAGCTACATGACACAAACTTAGCAACATGGAAAAAATGTTCATGAACTAATTATGAAAAAAATTCAATTGGCTCAACTGAACTAACTCTATATGGCAACATTTCGTTAATGTTCAACCGAATCGCTCTTTTAATGTTCATTTACTGGTTCCAACCAATCTGCTCTCTTTAACGAACAGTGATCGGAGCGATGAAAACCATTCGAATTGTCACTCAACAAGCAGTAACGAAAAGATGCTTCCAGCGAAAAGACATTTTTCATTGATCTCGAATCCCATCGCTGTGCTACATCCTTCCGGGGCAGCCCATATCCGACCCATTTGCTGACGCGACGACAACGACGTGTCATAAGTTTTTTTTTCGATTGCTTTTTCCCATCAGTCGACTTGATTCTTCCTGCACTGCTGCTGCTGGCCTCCGCATATTTCAGAGTGATTATTTATCTTACTTTTCTAAAGGAATCTTTTTTTTCAACCTCTCTCTTTCCTCCTCTTTCAGTTGCTATTCGTTCTCGTTTCGAATTGAAAGCAACCGGTCTGGCAACCCGCACAGCACAACACCCAGCCCGGACCCGATGTGAGTGCGATGACGGCCTCGGTCCGCTCGGTTGCGATGCTTGTTTTGCCTTTTTACGAGCACTGTGTCTGTGTATGCTCATAATCTTTTATTTATCGTTCAGACGAAGTGGGCGTTTTGAAGAATGGTGCGAGAAATTGCGGCTGAAAGATCTATGCTTCCCATAGGGCCGTTATGCAAACAGAGTCAGTCAAAAAGGCCAACTTCAAAAACGAAATAATAATAATAATAGTAATAATAATAAAATATCGTATAGATCGGTGGCCTCGTTGGGCTCAGTTCTTAGGAACAGGGCGACGAATCCGAGAATGATGGATTCGGAAAAAAGGAATGGTAAAAGGGAATTAACATTTCAAAAGGTGCCTTTATCTGGGGATTTTTAGAGACAAGCATGACGGATTATCTGTGTCAATTAGAATGGTTGATTGAGGCTTGCTTTCTGACAGACGATTACCACCCACTTTTGATGAATAAATTAGTGACAGTAGAGTGGCGAAGCATCTTTTGTCACCGAATCAATGGAAATGATGAGAGCCACCGAATCGAAATGATTAATAGCTGCATGAGTTTGAGTTTCATATAAAAATCCTAGAATTTTTATAACGATAGAGTTCAGTAACGAACAATGTGCCTCATTACCAGGAATTCCAAGCAATTAGGTAACTTATAGTTATGTACTCCAACGTTTAATTAGTTTCGTATAATATTTGAAGCCCTGTATTATTATTTTTTTGTAATTTTCATTATTGTATCCACTAATAAATTAAATAAAAAAACAGACATAGAAGATTCAAATTGAACCTTAGCCAATTTTATAGAAGTTTTTTTTTCAAAGTTACTAATAGATTGTGCCCAGCGACGCGTCTAGATACGATGACTTAGTTACGTCTAAATGAAGTCGGCTAGCTAAAACATACCTGATTGATTCGATCAAGTCAGTGTTAAGATTGAAGTATGTTTCACTGAAATTATCCTTTTGATGAAGCAGCCTTCGGCAGAACCGATATCAACAAAATAGTGATCTGCACCCGCGATTTATTACTGATTAGTAGATTCTCCTTTTGCCTTTCTCTATAGAAAGGTATTAGAATTGCTTGAAAAACCGACTTTTGAACGGAGCCTCGGAGACCCATAGTGCTATATACCATTCAACTCAGTTCGACGAGATCGGAAAATGTCTGTGTGTGCACTTTTCGAAGATATTTATACGCGCTCAATTTTCTCAGAGATGGCTGAACCGATTTTAACAAACTTATACTCGTTTAAAAGCTACTGTCGGGCCATTGATCAAGTTCAAAAAATCAAATAGCTGTGACTTTTGGTTCCGGAGATATGATTGTATGAGTGACGCAACCGACAAAACGCGTTGTATTTTTACGCGCTCAATTTTCTCAGAGATGGCTGAACCGACTTTAACAAACTTATGCTCGTTTGAAAGCTACTATCGGACCATTGATCAAGTTCAAAGACCAAATGGCTGTGATTTCGGTTCCGGGGATATGATTTTATAAGTGACGTAACCGAAAAAACACGTTGTTTTTTTACCGCTCTAATGTATATAAGGGTGCCAATATTTTGGGATCACCTCTAATTTCGTAAAGCGCTATTGTGCAGAAGTTTGAGCACCTCGAAAAAAGTCCTCATGCAAAATTTGAGCTAAATCGGACATGGGTAAGGGGTGTTGCCCAGCGGTTAAAGTTTGAAAATTTTCGATCTTGAAAAAGCACCATAGGGGGAAGTACATGAAATTTCCGAAATCGAAAACTTTTGTTGATGCCAAAAATTTTAAAATTGCATGAAACGTCAAGATTTAGTCCTAATTAAAAAAAAACATTTAAAAACAAAAAAGACTTTCTGAGACTTAGAAAAAAAATTCTAAGTCACAAAAAGTCGATTTTTTCTAAAAAAAAAAAATTTTTTTCAAGACGACACTAAATCTTTGAGATATTTGAGATATCTAACAAATGAAAACAGTTGAAAGTTGATGTTTTTGCCTTTCTCATATAGAAAGGTTATGCAATCACTTGAAAAACCGACTAGTGAAAATTGGCCCGGAGGGCCAAGTTTCATATACCATTCGACTCAGTTCATCGAGCTGAGCAATGTCTGTGTGTGTGTGTATGTGTGTATGTGTCAAATAATCTCACTAGGTTTTCTCGGAGATGGCTGAACCGATTTTGACAAACTTAGATTCAAATGAAAGGTCTCGCGGTCCCATACGGAATTCCTAAATTTCATCCGGATCCGACTTCCGGTTCCGGAGTTATAGGGTAAAGTGTGTTCAATATTATACACCGTCACTTAAACCGGCGAAACAAAAGACGTAAAAAATTTTCTAAACTGGTCTCAAAACTACACAAATCGATAGTCATTATCAGTAGGCAACTAAACAAACCGATTCCGGCTATCCTGGTTCCCGGTATCCGGTTCCGGAAGTACCGGAAATAGTGGTCATATATACCAAAATGGATCTCACTCATTTTTCTCTGCGATGGTTTGACCGATTTCCACAAACTTAGATTCAAATGAAAGGTCTCGTGGTCCCATACGGAATTCCTGAATTTCATCCGGATCCGACTTCCGGTTCCGGAGTTATAGGGTAAAGTGTGTTCAATATTATACACCGTCACTTAAACCGGCGAAACAAAAAACGTAAAAAATTTTCTAAACTGGTCTCAAAACTACACAAATCGATAGTCATTATCAGTAGGCAACTAAACAAACCGATTTCGGCTATCCTGGCTCCCGGTATCCGGTTCCGGAAGTACAAATAGAATACCACAATATTATATGTACATGAGAAAGGCATCATTACACCACTAGGTGGATTAAAACAGGTTTTTTTTCGTTTACATGACTCATGATAAAATTCATTAATTGTAAAAATAGGTTCTGCCGTTGCTTCATGTCGAAATATAATGATCAGAATTTCAAGGAACTAAAAGAAGAAACCAGATCACTAAATAAATTATTCGTTTTCATTACATTTTGTGTGTGTGTGTTAAATTTGATATCTAAACTATTACAATATCAATTTATTAGTTATATCAAATTCAATAATAATTGTGATACAAACGTTTCAAAATCTGTTACGATTATGTTCCCGCCAGAGTCTTTTTTTATGATTTTTGTTATTTTAACAGCTTACCAGCCGAAAATATTTCAAAATTTGCTACAAAATATTTCTGAAATAAATTACTCCAGTTGTTATAATTCTGTTATTACCATCTGATCGGGTTGGTGTCAAAATTAGTATCCGAAATTATTTAATAAAAGTATGAAATATATTTTCATGAGACTGTTATGAAAGAAGAGAAAGGCATTATCAAAGAAGGGTTTTTTCCTATTCGCAGTGGGAGGCGTAGTGTTTCTTCTTCGCCTATTCCTATTCATGTACGCCTAGTTTCGGCCTTCAGTCCAATGTATGACGTCGACAGTGGGTCGAAAAGCTGTACGAAGTTTCGGAAGACCGTACCACTCGTGTCGATCTTAGCATTGGAAGATGTAATCCAAAACAAAATTAAACGAGAGACGGGAAGAACATGCTGTTTGTACTGCGGCTGGTGCGAACATGGATGACGTCAGAGAAGAATCGTACGTCGATGAGAACGTCGTCGATTTAGTTTTCCGTATGTTGATCAGGTGATCTCCAGGTGGTTTTGTGGATATCTTTGCGGGGGAAGAAACTGCTTCGGACTACCATTCTTCGCGATGCAGCAAAGTTTACTTATCGTTGGTCGCTGTCGTTAGAGGCCGTATGCAGGCTCTCCAGCCCGATTACCGGCAATTCCTGTGGGCAGTGCACATTGATGATGCGGCGGCCCTGATCTACAATACGCACACCCTTTTACTGATTGTCAGCCACCCAATCACGCGCTAACGCATCTTGGCTAACACTATGAAACCAGTTCGTAGTACACTAGATATTCCATCGTTCTGGTAGAAAGTAGCCGCTCGATGCCCAACAAAGTTCCTGCAGTGCTACGACATTGAATTTGCGAGTTTGTGCATTGTGTAGCACTCGGTCGTAATCTGGGAAGCGAAGCGATTTACAGTTCCATGTGCCGAGCTTTCAATCGTTGTTCTTTATTCGTCACCTAGGTCGATACCGATTGCTCCGACTCGTATTTATTGCTAGATTATTCGTAAGCTGTATTTTCGAAAACAATACTCTAAAAATGTTGTAAGTCTTCAAAACGTCCATCCAGATTGTTGATGTCGGTGCTGAGCAAATCGAGATCATCAATAATGAAGTATGTTCATCATTTTCCTCGAATGCGGAAAATCGATTGAATTAATTGTCACTAATTCTAGGCGAACGGTACAAGTCAGATCAGTACTAATTCTGATTGAGTAAGGGCTGTGTTTAAATTGTAGCGTCTATGCTATGGGAAATGCAAAGTGATCTCATGTATACCAACTTGTCGTCTCTTAGGAAAGTCCATGAGAATGACTTGAAAAACAGTGGAAATTGGAATGTTTTTCGTTTTAGAAGTTTCAACCTTCAATTATCAATAATATATAGTTAATACTAGCCCGAGTTAACGGTTTATTAATTTGCGTAATCAGCTAATAGCTGAATTTATTTCCATAATCATCCAATCGGGAAGCATCATTTTTTATGCTTCGAACGCTACATTTTGTTCTAATAATCTTTATGGCTCTATAAAATAATATTTTAAATCGAATCGTGGATGGGGCATAATATCTGCAAAGGTACTGTTTTGAGAAAATTAGTAGATCCAAAAAATGGCTTTTTTTCTCTGCTTATTTTTATCGTAAATTGAGACATTAGCACTGCTAAAAATTAGTGACTGAATAGGTACCGATCATTAGACGTTTTATACAGATAAAATGCTTATTTAGACGAAGCTAAACCTAACATCGAGAAGCTGCCCAATGATATTTTTTCATTTTTTTTTAGCAAACGAAAATTGCCAAACTTGCATAGCAGAAAGATCGTACGAAAAGATAGTGTTAGTGATAAAACTTTTGTTCAGAAAAGTCTTGAATGCTCAACAAAGCAAAGCGAGTGTTTTGGCCAGCAGAGGCGCTTGATAATACTTTCACCTATAACGATATGAATTCCCTTTGGGGGTAGATATAACATCAGCCCCCTGCTAGGAAGCCATGTTACTGTAGTGAACATTGTTCTGCAAAGATCAAAACAATGAAAAAGAATAACAAACAAATGTTTAATATTGCTAACTACACATTTATTCAATGCCTTCTACCATACTCTCCCATAAATTATCGATCAGAATATCACCACTACGATAAAGAAATTAAGATTTTACTCGATCTGTAATGCTCGATTGTTTGTTCACCACATTTTGAGCGCACTGATTTCCCACCAAATGCCCATCTCGGGCGATACGATCAACCCACGATGTAAAATACATGGTGATCACGTTTTTCTATGTGTTAGTGCGGTTGTCATTTTATTTTGGAATAACAGAGAGACGTGAAGAAGAAAAACATAAACAAATGACGTTCCGGGTGTTGCTTTTATGAAAATATTTAGAGTTGATTCTGTTTGCGAAAATATTAACAGTAAAATGCGGTGTTTTGTTCCGGGATGTTTCAATCGTCGAATTAGAGGAAATGATCTGTCTATTCCATACCATCGAGCATGGAAGACCCAGTTATTGGAAAAAAACTGGTATATTTTTCGCGGAGTGGAGTACAATAGTGTAAAGAACTGGCGCGTATGTTCTGCACATTTCGGGACCAAAGATTATCAGTCGAGCGAAATGCAGCTTAAATTTTGTGGTTTTCAACGTCGGGTCTTAGAAAAGCATGGTAAGTTCAATATTTTTAATCATCACACGTAATGAGTACACTGATTTTAGCTCAAATTTTCCGAAACGGATTTGGTAGAAGCAAATGGCATTGATCTAGTCAAACTTAGTGGTCCCAACACCTTCCTTCTGTAAAAAAATAACAAGATCAGAAACACGTCGACCATCATTAAAAAAGTACTTACGAACTACAGATAGAAACTTGAAATGAAACTTTCGCTCTATGTGTGAGTTAACGGGCGTACTGAAGCCTGTATCGTAAAGCAGAGCAGCGTATGACCAACTCGCTCGTAGCTAGCCTCGATCGGATGTACCCAGTAAACATTCGGAATCTCAAACTTCGGCTGGTAACATTCTCCACCGACGGATTTCAGTGTAATTCGAACGAATAAATAGATCGATTCGCTCGACCTCCATATGAACATCGGTAGTCTAAAATGATTTCATTTTGTCATCTTTGGTGTTTCATAATAGATTGATGTTTCCTTGCGGTGTCGATAAAACAATAAATTGCGTCAGAAAAAAATATAATAAGTCAAATAAAACCATACTTAAGAGTATGAAGAGCTACAGGCAGATATTGTTTGATCGATTAGGAACTGTAAAACCAAGTGTATTCATTATCGGTTAACCGATCGGTTAAGCGCAATCAACGTGTGGTTTCCATTGTGTATCAAATAAAATTATCAATAAGTGCAACATTTTATTCATCCAATTCGGAATCATTTAGAGCATCACCAGCCAAAAAATGCCACCCACAGCACAATCACTCCATTATCCATGATAACTGTAATAGATTCCACAGTGCGATCCGCCAAATCCTTCCTCCAACGAAATGAAAAGAATCGGATGTGTGTACAATTATCTATATTTCGACGTTACCTTGCAAGCCCTTGAAGAAAAAATGTCCGGACTTTCAATTAGTGCCAAAGATCCGCCAGGCTGCGCGACAACCGGAGTAACTTAGAAGTGAAATCCCAATCTGAACTGGTCGTTTGTTTATGTTTCATGCCTGAATCCCGGTGCGCCATACTTAATATCGTGAGAAAATTACCAACACAAACAAAACTGTCTTATCACGCCACCAGTGTATTTTACATCGTGCGATCAACCCATACACAACCTGACAGAAATGAGCCTGTTTCATATGTGTTCCACTGAATTCAGGACGGCGCTAGTATACCTAAACAATACGGGTGCAATGAATCGCGAAACAAAAAGATTACAAGAAAAACCAGTACTTCATTGCGTTATTTACGGTCACTGTGTATGCGTCCAGCAATTTATTTAAAAGGAGCATAATTTTTATAGTGTGACTCACGCAAGAACTCCTGAATGAAATCAAAATATTGCATAGCAACAAACTTATCAATAACACACGTCATAAATATCCAAACATGCGTGTTTTGTAATATTTCTATCTTTCAATTGACTCTGCCCAACGTCTTCTCTTTGGTCTAAAATGATAACTATTGATAGTAATTGATAGAGTTAGAAATTAAGCGAAATGTTGTGTGTGACTGAAGAGTACCTAACGTATTTAGTCGTATAAATGAAAACGCAAGGAATTAGTAGCATTTGTAGGAGTATTTGGTATCATTGGATGACATTCTAACGACTCGGATAAAGAGAACCATAGATTTAATCTTGATTTGCAAATTAGTAGTATTGTTCTTCAAGATTCAGTAGAATACCTTACTTCACGTTCATTGTTCATTGAAATGTAGTTCATCACATTTTAAACCTTCTGTTGACGAAAAGAGAAAAATTATACTTATACTAAACCATAGTAACTAATCATCATAATTATTTTATAAATGTCAAGAAAGCCTAGCAAAATTTATTTTACTTATTTAAATATAAAAATTTAAACCGCAGGTTGTCGAAAAACAGATTCGTCATTTCCAAATGTTATTCTATTTACGACGCCATTGTTACTTGTTACAAAACTTTTACTTATATTCTTGATGTATGGGAGCTGTCAAGTTGTCCACGGGTTGGCTACGATAGCACTTACTAGAGCGCCTTGTCCTCGCCATCGGGCTGTATCACATGCTTACCCAGCGGTAGCTTTTAAAGCTTTTATAATTTAAAAAGTTTCCGAAGTTTGACAGTTAATTGTCACCCATTTAATTTACAGAATTTTGGTAATTGTAAGTTAATTTTACCCTTCGTGTTGTATATTTTCACCGGTGATTGCAGCCAAAACTAACCAAGTGCTATCAAATTTATTCATTTAATATGAGTTAAAATCTGATACCGGGTTCGGCTGCAATGAATCTGCTAGGAAAGAATATCCGGCTTACTTTTTGACACAAAAATTGCTTCGCCTTCAATTGATTTAGTATTGTAAGTAAGTTTATTGGCGTCACCCGGTGGATACCCGGTGAAAGAAAAAGATAGCATTTGCTGACGAATCGCTATTTAAGAAAAAGGTGACAAGCGACGCGGACGAAGTGAGCTCACCACCGCCCCTAATAGAACTAATGATGCAAAAACTAGGAATTGGTGTGATAATGTCTTTTACTTATCATTCCCACAGTCCAATTGAAACATTTTATTAGGATAATTTATAACACGAATTTGGGCTCGTTTTAGATACAAATTCATTCAGATTAATTCGGGTAGATAACTAAAGTATACTTCAGCGTTTTCGTCACATATTCGGCAATATTTTTCAAACCAAATGTACGGAATATAATACATTTAAACTTGACCGTTGGTTAAATCTGATGAAATTGTGCGGATAGAAAATAGTCGGTTTCGTCACTTATACGATTATATGTTATCTATAGAAACGGAAAAGGTGGTAATATTATCATCGAGATTGATCAATCATGTAATAGTAACTTTCAAATGAACCTAAGCTTGTTGAAATCGGTTCTGCCATCGCCGAGGAAAGCGAAAAAACTGACAAGGAACACACAGACATTTTTCGATCTCGTGAAGCTATGTCGAATTGTATATGACACTATGAGCCTCCAGAGTTCCGATTTACCCAGCAATTCTATAACCTTGTTATGGAGATACGCAAAAATTGTCCAGCCAATCGAATAATATGCTTTTATAATCAATAATTACCAAAACTAAAACATCTTGATCATATCATGTTCAAAATATAAATACATTTGCTTGACAAAATAAAAATGAATATAAATTTGAGCATTATGTTGCAATATAACGATTGTCTCAGAAAGGATGGACGCACTTCGATTTCGCTGTAAATAATTCACAAGTGTTAGATATTCAAATATCATTCGATATACTGATAATATTAGACTACAAAAACAGAATATTATTCTCAACATTTGCTACTTAGCCATTGTAGACTAGCTGGCGCACCTTCTTGCGAACGTTCCTCATTAAATTCCGTACAGACTTCTTGGCGACAAGTTTTGACACTTTTTTCCAATCTTTTTCGAACTGTTGAATGGTTTCGGCTGCCGAGACGTGTTTTCTTAAATGTGCCTTCGTTAATGCCCAAAATTCCTCAATCGGTCGAAGTTGTGGGCAATTTGGTGGATTCATGCCTTTTGGGACGAAAGTGACATTTTTGGTAGAATACCATTTTACCGTTGATTTCGAGTAGTGGCAAGAAGCAAGATCTGGCCAGAATACAACAGGATCCTTGTGGCTCCGAATCATGGGTAGAAGTCGTTTTTGTAAACATTCCTTGATGTATATTTTGCTGTTCATTGAAGCAATGGAGATGAAGGGTTTCGAAATCTTACCGCAGCTACAAATTGCTTGCCAGACCATAGCTTTCTTACCAAATTTTTCGACTCTAATCGATGTCTCGGACTGGTTTAACACTTGTCCTTCTCGCACCATATAATATTGTGGTCCCGGCAAGGATTTGTAATCAAGTTTCACGTAGGATTCGTCGTCCATGATTATGCAGTTCGAATTTCCAGCAAGAATCGTATTGTACAGCTTTCGAACCCTCGACCTGATCGATGCTTCTTGTTTAGGACTACGTTTTGATTGTTTCAGCTTCTTATAGGTCCGAAGATTCAAACGTTCTTTAGCACGAAGAACATTTGACTTCCAAGTTCCCTCTTTTTTGGCCACATCCCGAACTGAAACCTCCTTCTTTTGCTCGAACGCCTTCAGTATACGTTTATCCAACTGAGGGTTAGCAGGACCCTTTTTTCGACCCGTTTTCGGTTTATCCTCAAAGGTGTTATCCTCACCGAACTTCCTGATTGCATTTCGCACGGATTTTTCACTTACTCCTTCCATTTTTGCTATATTTCCCAGTGACAGTCCGCGTTCTGTGCACCATTTGTACACAATTTTTCGACGTGGTTCTGCTGAAAATCCACGCATTTCGAAACAAACTAATGAAAACTAATAAACAACTGCGCAAGTGGTTAGCGAAGAGTGTAAACAACAGGTCGCAGCCATAAAAATTGACAGATTCTTAACCATTGCGAAATGGCAGCGGTTTTTGGTTGCGTCCATACTTTCTGGGACAGTCTTTAGGTGACATGGCTAGTACTACAATCCCATTGACACTATGAATCCTTTTAGGTTCAAACAAACGACAAACGATTGTAAGACATGAACATTGATTAGTTAGTACGAGCTCAAGACTATTTAAATCGGATCTGGCAACTCCGATAAAATTGAACGTAAAGGAAATGCGTTGAAAGCCGCACTCACATACAATTTCTGATCACGTCGAGCTGAGCCGAACGGTATGTAACACTAGATATGTCTATGGATTTGATCAGAGAACGAGTTTTTTTTGCCATGCTATTATACCCTTGCTAAACAGAGAGGCAAAATGTAAATAACACTAAGATAGCTAAAAGAGACATCATTTAATATGATTTTTTTTTATATTTCGAGTGAAAGTTTTTGCCTTTCTCTATAGAAAGGTATTAGAATTGCTGGAAAAACCGACTTTCGAACGGAGCATCGGAGACCCATGGTGTTATATACCATTCGACTCAGTTCGACGAGATCGGAAAATGTCTGTGTGTGTATGTGTGTGTGTGCACTTTTAGAAGATATTTGAACGCGCTCAATTTTTTCAGAGATCGCTGAACCGATTTTAACGAACTGGGGCTCGTTTGAAAGCTACTGTCGGGCCATTGATCAAATTCAAAGATCAAATGACTGTGACTTTTGGTTCCGGAGATATAATGGTATAAGTGGCGTAACCGACAAAACACGTTGATTTTTACCGCTCTTATAAATATAAGGGTGCCAATATTTTGGGATCACCTCTAATTTCGTAAAGCGCTAGTGCTCAAAATTTGAGCTAAATCCGACATGCATAAGGGGTGCTGCCCGGTGGTAAAGGTTTGACAATTTTCGATCTTGAAAAAGCACCATAGGGGGGAGTACATGAAATTTCCAAAATCGAAATTTTTTTTTGATGCCGAAACTCTTAAAACTGCATAAAACATCGAAATTCAGTGTCATCTCAAAAAAAAATTTTTTTGAAAAAATCATCTTCTATATATTCATATTTTTTCTAAGTCCCAAAAAGTCGACTTAAAAAAAAAAAATTTTTTTTGAGATGACACTAAATCTCGACGTTTCATGCAATTCTAAGCCTTTTGGCTTCAAAATTTTGTTTCGATTTCGAAAATTTCATGTACTCCCCCCTATGGTGATTTTTCAAGACATATGAAAATTCCACTAAGTGGACTAAGAAGGCTTTTTGCCTTTCTCTATAGAAAGGTATTAAAATTGCTGGAAAAACCTCGGAGACCCATAGTGTTTTATACCATTCGACTCAGTTCGACGAGATCGGAAAATGTCTGTGTGTGTGTGCGTATGTGTGTGTGTGCACTTTTCAAAGATATTTGAACGCGCTCAATTTTCTCAGAGATGGCTGAACCGATTTTAACAAACTTGGGCTCGTTTGAAAGTTACTGTCGGACCATTGATCAAGTTCGAAGATCAAATGGTTGTGACTTTTGGCTAACGTTTCAGTACTACGTGTAGAAAGTAAAGAAGTGTAGAAAGAAGTTGAAAGTGTAGAATGTACACGTGGTAAAGAAACGCTATAAAAATAACTGCTTGTATACAAAACTTGAACACAAGCGTGGCAAGAGAAGTTTAAATATCGATATCCGCAAGCATGTACAAACATATAATTCCATACATTTGTGCTATTGATGTAATTTTGTTGGCTATAAAACAAATACAAATCACGACAAATAGAGTCTATATTCTGGGTTCGCGTGTTCGATGTCCTTATAAAGATCAATCTGAGCAGACTCTCGTGCAATTGCGGATTCAAAAGTGTGATGATTGATTGAACTGTTTGATTGTAGGTTGGCTCAATGGCTCAATGGCTCGAACAACCCCATGGGGCTGATCCTTGTAGTTTTTTCTACTTGATATGTGACTCCTTAATGACAATATATTTCAATTTGCAATACACTGCCTGGGAAAAAAGAAATATGTCCCTGCGTGATGACTCCTTTTGACTTTTCCAGGAGCTTGAGTTCAATCTTTATCATATGACTGAAATCACAAAAACAGATAACATTTCGTTAGATCCAATCAATGCATACAATTTGCTATTGACAATGTCTGTTGAAATTGGCATAATCAGAAATTAGAGCATATCCATTTTGTTGTTCTATTTCCTTCTGGTATGAATTTTAATCGCGGCCCTTCAAAGAAAAATAATACAGACAAGACCAGACGTAAAGTTTTACTATTACCACAGGAAGTACCGTATTTAACAATATTGATGTCATATCAAAGCTTTAAAGTCTGTGCTTTAATCGTCAAGTTTGGACAATTTTTTTATTTGACTCGTTACGTTACATGTTGTTAGATTGCGTGTTTAAAATAATTTGCAGTATGAAGAAAATCGCTCCTATTAACACGTTTAAATTTTATGCTCAATTAGATATATGTTAAAAGATTTAGACCTCATGTATTCAAAAGCTTTGAATGAATAGCCTGCACGGTGTTTCCGCTTATCAAACTCATCGCAATACGAGTTAGTGCTTCGATGGCAATACATTGTATTGAGCACCTAGCACCCAGCAACCAGAACTACGTGAGCTGAACGTGATTGACTGAGCTGGTTGACTAACGAAGCGAGGAGCAGCGATGGGTCACGTGGCCACAGGAGAAGAACCGAGCGAGCAAGTCTGTGTGCTTGTGGCAGCACTTGGCAAGGTAAGCAAGCTGTGAACGACGACGACGAAAACGACGACGGTGACGGACGCGCGCTTTCTATGCAGTATCGCGAGTGAGCTATTGCTCAGACAGCCGTAGCCGTACTTGCGTGTGGCGATGATGGTGGTGGTGGTGGTGGTGGTGATTGTGGTGATGGTAACCGTGGTAGTACCCCGTACAAACCCGTTGCCAATAGAGCATAGGTAGCTGACGGACAGAACAAAAAAAAAGTTGCAACTGCTTGGCTCGCAGTCACGATAATGATGATGATGATGAAGATGATGAGCAAGGGGTGTGGGAATGGCAAGAATCTGCTAACGACGAAAACGTGTTCCACCAATACAGAATCAGCTCGAAATGAAATTGCTCAACGATTTACGGCAAAAGTAAACAACTTTTTTCGTTGTTGTTGCTGTTTGTCGAGTGGCGTTCGTTCAGGGTATTAAATTCCACTCGCTTTAGATTTTTTTTCTGTTTTGGATGTTGAATGATTGGAGGTTATCGGACCTTGCCGAGATAATGAGAAACCAGCTTTTGGTTTGAAAACTGAAATTTTATTCCAGCACATCATTCGTCTACTGCTGAGAGCGGTTCGAAAGTCATGACAAACAGTGAATGTTTACAAATTAATCAATTATATACCAATTCTAAGCTGTACTAATTTTTTACCTTAAATAATATCTTTGATAAAAAAAAATATAATCAAAATTTTTAAGTGAAAGTGTAACCATTAGAAAGGTATGTCGTTGTGTCCGTAGGCTTTAGCAGCCATCCCCGTTTTCTGTACAGCGTCAAAAGATGTTAATAATAATCAATACAGTCCGGAGCAGCAAATAGTCCGTTCCAAATAATTACCTCCAATTATTGATTTAAAATTAGAATTCAATCTTTGCTCATCGAAACAATAAATAAAGAACTGTATCCTAAAAAAATGCAAAACTTTCTACAAATTTTTTTTGGTGTGTAAAAATTTATGAAATTTGTAGAAAAACTAGTTTAGAGTTGAATGTTTACATGCGCAAAATTCCATTATAATCTGTCAAGTGGTGCTCCAACAAATAAAAAAAAATGGAAATTGACAATTCGACTGTGTTTCGTGAGGTCAAAGCGTTTGATGAGACCCGGACGACACCGCGGCGAGCTGGTAGTGGAACAAAAGCAAAGAAATGTAATCCTCTGAAGGCAGGGAAGATGGGGGATTTCTTCAAGCACAATCCGAAACTCGGGAGGAGGCCAAAAAGCTTAATACGTCCGTCTGTTTCATCCAACAGGCAATGAAACGTGTCGTGCTTCATATCTTCAACACAGATAAAAATATTTTGTGAATTTACATCTATTTTCATGCACATATTTGGAGCAGGTAATTAAACATAAAATTAGTTTACAATACTGTACGTTTCAATACAATTTAATCGCAAAATAAGCGTTAATTGAAAGATACAGTTATATTCATTAAAAATTCAATGCAATTTAATTTAGTTTTGCATCGATGAAGGTTTTCAATCAAAATTTCGATTCAACCCATGTCTATTCCATGTTACTATTGATTTACATCTCGTGTAAATTTCATTATTTCCGAAGCGGTCTAACCGAATCTATAAACAGAATACGATGGCCAAATCATACGAGAGGAAGCTGTACCGCCAGTGAGTTGATGAAGTCGAAATGCATCGTAACAGACGATGAGACGGAGTTTTTCGAGGTTCCTTTAGTTATCCAGTACCATACTATCTAGCATTTACTGAAACGGCCATTAGTTACCCTTTACCATACCATCCAGCACGTACTAATTTTTTTAGAACAGTCGCCAGCACCACACCATCAAGTAGAAGAAAAATCAATTACTCGAGTATATTTTTGTTCTGTAAATGTTTCAAACGTGATCTTCAGGACCCATACATGGAATTTGAGTAAATGTATCTGCCCCCATATGACTCTTATCTAATGAACTTTAATGACAACGAGAAATCTTCCTTGGCGAAATTTTTTTCTTGTAAATTTGGGGTTTTTCTTGGGCAAAATAAAACAGTGCCTGAACGACATATTGAGCAATAATGATCAAATCACAATAGTTTGGGTTCCGGCTCATTGCTCCATTCCAAGCAATGAAAGAGCCTATATTTTAGCCAAACGTGGTGCTATTGAGGATGAAATTTATGAGAGACCGATTGCTTTCAACGAATTCTATAGTTCGTCTCGCCAAAGAACACTTGCCAGATTCTTGGGATAGAGATGATCTGGATCGGTGGATGCACTCAATTATTCCTAAAATATCGACTAAGGTATGGTTCAGGGGACTGGATGTGAGTAGACTTCATTCGTGTGATGTCCAGACTCATGTCCAATCACTACACGTTAGATGCACATCTTATTTGAATTGGACTTTCCGAAACTAATCATTGTGCTAGTGGCGAAGGTTATCGCGAAATTGATCATGTCGTTTGGACATGCGTGGAGTATCGTGATGTCAGATCTCAACTGATAAATTCCTTGCGTACCCAAGGTAGACTATCCAATGTCCCAGCTCGCGACATTCTGAAATAGTTATAAGATAATGTACAAAATAAATGTATTTTATTTAATGTAATTTAAAATAGCAACTCGCTTAATAAAAATAGTATTTAGATTAACTAATGAATACTAACATACTAATATGATATTCGAAATGTATTAGGTTTAAAGTACTAAGAGTTCGGCTGAAAAGTTCGTATCGTTTAATAGAAACACACATTTTTTTGCCAAAATTCGTTTTTATTATTCAACATAATTGCCATCAGAGGCGATACAGCGATTATAGCTATCTTCTAACTTTTCGATACCATTTTTGTAGTACGATTTGTCCTTTGCCTCAAAATAGGCCTCAGTTTCAGCGATTACCTCTTCATTGCTTCTAAATTTTTTACCAGCGAGCATTCTCTTGAGGTCTGAGAACAGGAAAAAGTCACTGGGGCCGAATCTGGAGAATACGGTGGATGAGGAAGCAATTCGAAGCCCGATTCGTTCAATTTCAGCATGCTTTTCATCGACTTGTGACACGGTGCATTGTCTTCATGAAACAAAACTTTTTTCTTCTTCAAATGAGGCCGTTTTTTTTGGAATTTCGTCCTTCAAACGCTCTAATAACGCTATTTAATAGTCACTGTTGATGGTTTTTCCCTTTTCAAGGTAGTCGATGAAAATTATACCATGCGAATCCCAAAATACAGACGCCATAACCTTACCGGCCGATTGTTGAGTCTTTCCACGCTTTGGGTTCGGTTCATCGCGTGCAGTCCACTCAGCTGACTGTCGATTGGACTCCGGAGTGAAGTGATGGAGCCATGTTTCGTCCATTGTTATATATCGACGAAAAAATCGGTTTTATTTCGATATAACAGCTCCAAACACTGCTCAGAATCATCAATTCGTTGTTGTTTTTGATCGATTGTGAGCTCACGCGGCACCCATTTTGCACAAAGCTTTCTCATATCCAAATACTCGCGAATAATATGTCCATCACGTTCCTTTGATATCTTTAGGGTGTCAGCTATCTCGATCAACTTCACTTTACGGTCATTGAAAATCATTTTGTGGATTTTTTTCACGTTTCATCGGTAACAGCCTCTTTTGGACGTCCACTGCGTTCATCGTCTTCGGTGCTCATATGACCCGTACGAAATTTTGCAAACCACTTACGAATTGTTGCTTCGCCCGGTGCAGAGTCTGGATAACACTCATCAAGCCATTTTTTGATATCGGCGGCACTTTTTTTCATCAAAAAGTAGTGTTTCATCAACACACGAAATTCCTTTTTGCCTTTCTGATATAGAAAGGCTATGCAATCACTGTGAAAATCGACTTTTTAACCGAGGCCCGGAGGGCCGAATGTCATATACCATTCGACTCAGCTCGACGAACTGAGCAAATGTCTGTGTGTGTGTATGTGTCCGTGTGTGTGTATGTGTGTGTGTATATGTAACAAAAATATGCACTCACTTTTCTCAAAGATGGCTAAACCGATTTTCACAAACAAAGATTCAAATGAAAGGTCTCATAGTCCCATAGCCTGCTATTGAATTTCATTCCGATCCTACTTCTGGTTCCGGAGATATAGGATGATATGTACAAAAAAAATGAAAAAAATATGCACTCACTTTTTTCAGAGATGGCGTAACCGATTTTCACAAACTAAGATTCAAATGAAAGGTCTTATAATATCCTACAAATTTGTAGAACATTTTATCTGGATCCGACTTCCAGTTCCGGAACTACAGGGTGATAAGTCGAAAATGACTAATTTTAATAGTATTTTTCCACGAACAATGGTTAAAAATAGGTACAAATACCATAGAACTGCCTGATAAATTCTTCTAGTTTGCAGAACTTGTTAGTTTGTGAGCATGAAACTTAATTCGGTACTACTGGTCCCCTCTTTTCCTGTTCCGAGAGCACCGAAAGTGGAGAAGAAAAACTCCTAAAAATAAATTCACTTCGATTTCTCTTCGATGCTTGATCCGATTTTCACACATCTTGATTTGAATTGAAGTTCATACTGTCTTTAAAGCTACTGTGAAATTTCATCCGGATCCGACTTCCGGTTCCGCAGTTACAGGGCGATGAGTGTCAAAGTTTTCAAATCGCCATATAGAGTGGCAATATGTACAACACCGAAAGAAGAAGAAAACACAAAACGAACAAGGCGTGCTTTGTTCTATTTCGTACACGTTGTGTAGAGAGTCAATAATAATAATAATAATAATAATAATAATAAAAATAATAATAATAATAAAAACTGTTCCAATTTGTAGGTCATATTTATTGATAGCAAACGAACCAACTTCGGCTATTCCGTTCATCTGAATCCGGTTTCGGAAATAGTGATTAAAAACTGCAAAAAGAATCTCACTCACTTTTCTTGGAGATGCCGGAACTACAGGGTAAACAGGATTAATAAAGTTTGTGTGATTAGGTCCGAACAAATTTTCCTATTTATATTCAATAAACAGTTGTTTTTGCGAATTTCACGGTTATATTTATGATGTAATGAGTAATATGAGAAAGGTATCATTACACCACTAGGTGGATTAAAATAGGTTTTTTCCATTTTTTTCACAATAACAAAAGTAGCTTCACTCAAAATGCAATATCTCACAAACTAATAATCAGACAGCTGTCAAATTTATACACGTTTTTTTTTAAGGTTGGTACTAACTGAAAATGGTATGGATTTAATTCTAGTGGCGCCCTCTCATAGAAACGATACGAACTTTTCAGCCGATCTGTTATATTGCCTATGAAATAAACGTACACAGAAAAAAATTATGAATTTTACTGGCGACAGAATTCTACAAACGATACAATTCATAACTACTTAACTTTTCAAATGACGCAATATTCCACTCGCACAAAATTTTACAAGCTCCATATGTAATTTGCACTCGGCTACCAAGTGCCACTGTTTGGATTTATATGTATCAATTATTTAACGAACAAATATGAGCTCCGTGGTTCAGTCGAGTAACCGATGTGTTTGTGATCTAATGTTTCTCGGTTCAAGTCGCGATGCTGCAAACGAATTTTTGTTTTTTATTTCGTTCGATTCAAGCCATATGATATTAAAATCACATAATTTTACATGTTCTTGAATAAAAATTTGTGTGAAATATGACGCTCCGATTATGTGCATCTTATAAGATGTAAAATTACAAAATTTTTTCGAACTGTGTATTTATGAGAAAAAAACATTAGAATGTAATGAAGGGATTTTTCGGATATATGTTTAAACAGTTTGGCTCAGAACAGATTGATGATTTTTAAGCTTCGCTAATGTATTAATTCAGGCTTTTTATTACATAAAAAACAAATAAATGATTCGTCTTTTACAAATTTGGCACAGGAAGGATCCATTTTTTGTCCGCGTATTATACAAGTAAAATATTTTGCAGATTTTTCTAATAATAATCCACATTTCATGCAAATTACGCTTTTTCTGCAACTTTAAGAAAACTGGTTGTAAAGTTCGGTGCGTTTTACGATTGTTTGAATAGTGTGACATTTTTTTGATAGAACCATTTCTGCAAATTCAGCTACAAATATTCCACAGCTTTCAGCGTCTTCCTTTTGTTGACAATCTTCGTCGATAACAGACCACTGTGTTTCAGTTGATTTGTCTTCGTCTCCGAGTATTATTCTGGAGTAGCATTTAAAAATATCCGCAGCCCGTCTCGTTGTAAACTTTCGAAATTAGTCCCAAACTCGAAAACTTTTATCATCAATATTAAATATTATCAAATAGAAGTGGACATTGTCACAATATCCTGCTACTATACTTCTACCTTCCGCCATCGATATCATTTTCGCTAATTCTACCTCAGCCATTTCTTTCGAACCCCGGGAACGAATCAACTTTTTAAAAACAATTGAAGCAGCATATGCTTCCATGACGTAATCTTTGAAACCTTTTCAAACTTTTCCAGAAGCTTCCACTCCACTGCAGAATCGAATAATCACTTAACAATTCTTTAAAATCTAAATGGAGCAGTCTGCTCTCGTACCTTTTTTGAGCATTTTTTTAACCTTATTAGCAAATTGCCCATAAAAATCTATTTCTGGATAGCTAAAACTGCGATCGAACAATTTTTTTGTATTGATTTATTTTTCAGTTCTGGTTTCTTTTTCGAAGTCGGTGTTCTTTTCCAAGATGCTTAAGGCCATCGTCCAAGTACCATGCGCGCGGGTGGTTTTAGGAAATTTTCGATGGAAATTTCGAAAAATTTGACAAAACCAAAAACATACAGACCTTTGAAATACTTTTATCTATATACAGGGTGAAAATGACTGGAAAATTCGGAGGATTCTACGAGTCTTATCGAAAATAGCGCAGAAAAATTGAGCTTATTTTGTAATTTTTCACAATTATTTGAAAAAATAATTCGATGGAATGAAATTTTTTTTTCAAAAAAAAACTCATGCTGGCAACAAGGATCACATTCGGACACATTTTTGGAAAACCTTTTCACGCTTTTCATGGAAAATCAACGAATTTCATATAACCGATTTCGTGGAAATTTTTGAAATTCGTGGATTTTCTATGAAAAGCGTGAAAAGGTTTTCCAAAAATGTGTCCGAATGTAATCTGTGTATCCATAATAAAGTTTATTTGAAAAAAAAAGTTTATGTCATCGCTTTATTTTTCCAGATAATTGTGAAAGATCACAAAAACACTCATTTTTCAGAGCTATTTTTGATAAGACTCGGAAATTCCTCCTGATAAGAGTTATATGGGGACAGATACATTGACTCAAATTTCATGTATGGGTCCTGAAGATCACGTTTGAAACATTTACATTAAAAAATATATACTCGAGTAATTGATTTTTCTTCTACTTGATGGTGTGGTGCTGGCGCCTGTTCTAAAAAAATTAGTACGTGCTGAATGGTATGGTAAAGGATAACTAATGGACGTTTTAGTACATGCTGGATAGTATGGTACTGGATAACTAAAGGGACCTAGTTTTTCGTCGGACAGTGCCACCCGTATGTTCTGGAGCAGTATCGGTAGTAGAGGACGAATAATTTGCCAAAAAGTATTAGGTGTGGCAGGCAATCTGTGGGTGCGGTAAATTCAAGCAAAACAAAGTCTTGGTATTACATTCTCCTTGTGGAATTTGGCCTTTCAGTTTCAACAGACTTCGCAGCCGATTTATAGCGTACAGAATCATTGCATGGCTCCTACTGACACTAAGAATCCTTCCAGGTCGGGACTCGAACATACGATAACTGGCTTGTAAGACCAGCGTCCTATGCATTTAACCGCCAACTAGGGGTGAATTCAATAAGCCGTGAATAACGACCGACAACATCATCGACCAAATATATAAACAAGAAAGCCTCCAAAAGCGCATCTTTCGAAGGTGACACTGTGTTTTGGCCAGAACAAGCATTCTGCCTTTACACGAAACTGGTAATCAAGTGATTGCCCCACATAAATCATATCGTTCTTTTACGCTCCAACGCTGATCACGGCATTTTCTAAATTTTACTCTAAGGGCCGATTTCTTCACCTTAACGGCTTAACGCCAAAAAATTGGGTTTTAGTAAGCTTTGCTCAAATTTAAGCACCTCTTTTAAGCCGAGCTCAGAAATTCATGTTTCTTCATATTCGCTTAGCTAACTGAGATGGCCGCTTAGGTAAGCCTTGTTTAAACAATTGTCCATAACCGTTCCAATATTTCTGCAGTGAAAAAATCACTTTAAGAGATGAGGTGCTTACACTGATAAAAAAAAGTCATTCAGAACCTGGCGTCGAATCTCATACATATTCTTAGGTCATCTGTATTACTTATCGTTTTGATGTGAATGTCAAGTGATTGAAACATGAGTATAACAAAATATTATGTTGATAGTTCCTATGCTTTGCACATAACAATTTCTGCCTATTTTTATCAGTGTGTTGAAATGTCAAGATCAGAACAGAAGAAACCTATTCTTAATCCACCTGGTGGTGTGATAATGCCTTTCGTTTTACTCGAAACAGTCTCAATAAAATATATTAATTTCGGACACTAATTTGGGCTCTTTTTTGACCCAAATTCATTCAGATTGATTCGTGTAGTTCACAAAAGCATGCTTCAGCATTTATGTCACATATTTGGCATCATTTCTCAAACCAAGCGAATCAGTAATAATACATTTGAACGTAGTAATAGGTCACTATCTGAAATAATTATGCGGATAGAAAAAAAATAGGCGATTACGTCACTAGTGCGATTGTATCTCCGAAACTTCAAAATTCATAATTCGTTTCCTAACCAGGTCCTCGCGAATGGAGGCCAATATCTGAAAAAACTATCCGAGCGAGTTTCGAAATGTTGTTACTCTATCTGTCGATTGACTTTAAACGATGTTCGATGTTGATCATTTTTACGAAGAAAACAAAAAGAAAGCAGCTCCTGACAAAACGGACAACGATGCTTGTCCAGATGCATATGGCGTAGAACGTTTGAAGGAAACAATATTTACACTAGCTGATCAGGATCATAAGTTACTAGGACGCCATGAACGCCATTACCGAACTAAACCAGACTATGATTACTGCACCTGAAGATGTGACTACATCTAACAATCTTTCTTCAGCCCGCGGACCCACACGGACAGGAAAATGCGGCCACTATCAATATGTACCAGCGTCAATCACTTACCCAGAGGGCCCTAACCCCTCCCGAAATCCGAAACAAGAACGAAAAAAAAGTTTGAGAAATATTATGGGGTTGGTGATTCTGTAGATTACACCCTGAGACAGAGATTTGAAGAGTTTCGTGATGGTCAAAACTCCACTGCCGATAAAACACGCAGCACAAGCCCTGCGTCAAAGCAACTTGAAATGTAGGATGAAACCGGGGTAAAATAAATATTATTGTCTATACATAAAATAACAGTTTAGTTTTTGAAGCTGTATACGTTACGAACTTTTTTAGGCCTATCTGAGTATCTATATGTCGCTCTTCTGTAAGTTATAGGTGTTACAAAGCGTTGCATTTGTACAAAAATGTACATTTTTGTAAGTTATATACGTTACAAAGCGTTACATGCGATACTTTTTGTAAGTTATAAACGTTATGAAGCGTTATTTTTTGTAGATTAAAGGCGTTACGAAGCGTTACTTGCTAGTAAGTTATAGGTGTTACGGAACGTTACGAAGCGTTACATGCGTTACTTTATAGTATGTTATAGGTGTTACGAAGAGTTACGAATTGTTAGGTTTTGTAAGTTATAGGTGTTACGTTGCGTTACATGCGTTACTTTTTTGCAAGTTATAGACTTTAAGAAGCGTTACATGCGTTACTTTTTGCAAGTTATAGATGTTACGAAGCGTTATCTGCGTAACTTTTTGAAAGTTATAGGCATTACGAAGCGGTATGAAGTGCTACTTTTTGTAAATAAAAGGCGTTACAAAGCGTTACATGCGTTACTTTTTTGTAAGTTGTAAGCGTTACGAAGCGTTACAATCGTTACTTTTTTGTAAATTATAGGTGTTACGAAGTGTTACATGCGTTAGTTTTAATGTGGAACACATTTTTGTTTTCTATATAGCGGTGCAAACTAGAAACTCAGAAAAATACACGTAGAATGTGGTCAGGTTTTGAACAATTACAGCTCAGTCAATTTTGTATCAATTATTAATATTATGTCACCATTTGATTGGAAATATTTCACATTCTACGAATGAATCACATTGAATGTTCATAGCCATGTATTTTTAATTTTATATCATTGAAATGTTGATTAATAGCTAGCAGTGTCCTATTTTGGCTGCAAAAAATCTCCGACATACCGGATTTCCCTGCCATAGTCGACGGTTTTGAAGGAGTAAGCGATATATCAAAGGGAAAGCATTGCTCTGATTGGTCAATCGATTCTAAAGAGAAGCTGTTGGAAGCAGGCGAATCTATAAATATAAGTAAAATTATAGCTAACGTTTCAGTCCTACGAGTAGCATGCTAGAGGTAGGTTGTAACTAGACACAGCAAGACAAAAAGTGCCATAAAACGATTTGAAGCTTTAATTGGTATGCTCTGATCTTGTGTCATGCAAATTCGGATGAAATTTCATGTTATGTCGTTTCGCCTGAGAAATTGACAACTACCCCAGTGGAGTTTGGAGTGCATAAGATTAATTTCCAATTTATATAAGATAAACTCGATTGATAATAAGAAAAAGTTTATCACTTCAACCGAAATCGCAGAATGGTTGTAATGGTAGAGAAACGGTATAAAAATAACTGCTTGTATACAAAACTTGAACACAAGCTTGGCGAAGAGAAGCCTAAATATCGATATCCGTATCGCATGTTTAAATATCGATATCCGTATAGTTTACAAACATATAATTGCATACATTTGGGCTATTGGTGTAATTTCGGCGGCTACAAAACAAATACAAATCACGACAAATAAAATCTATATTCTGGGTTCGCGTATTCGGTGTTGGTTCCTAATAAAATTCAATCTAAGCAGACTCTCGTGCATTTGCGAATTCAAAAGTGTGACGATTGATTGAACTGTTTGATAGTAGATCATTAGAAATTCTGGTTGCCTTGTTCCACATCAATGGCTCGCACAACCCCATGGGGCTGATCCTTGTAGTTTTTTGTGAATTGTAAGCGTTGAGACGCGTTACATGCGTTACTTTTTAGTAAGTTATACGCGTTACGAAGCATTACAAATCGTTAGTTTTTGTATGTTATATGTGTTAAGAAGCGTTACATGCGTTATTTTTTGTAAGTTATAGACCTTACGAAGCGTTACATGCGTTTTTTCTGGGGATTTTTGTGAGTTATATTCGTGACGAAACGTTATATGTGATACTTTTTAGTAAGTTATAGACATTACGGAGCGTTACGAAGTGTTACTTTTTGTAAGTTAAAGGCGTTACGAAGCGTTACAAGCATTACTTTTTTGTTAGTTATAGGCGTTACATGCGGAAGTTGCATATTGGATTTCAGAACCATCTTAAACAACGTCTTTCGACATCTACTCATCAAGCCTGTTCCGGAAATACTCACACGGAAAGAAATCAGTTACTGCTGTCATGATCAGAAAATCATGAAATCAATCATTTTAACTTCTCATGAAACTATGAACAATAAGTCTTCTCCCATGACAATAATCATGGTCCAAAAATGCGTTACTTGAGGATTGTATTTCTTTCAAAACTCGTAACTCCATTTTTCTACCCGGATATCACTTTGAACCCTTTACCTCAAGTGATGTGATGTATTGTTTAATAGATTAATGGTAAGGCAAAAAGCAGACATTGAAAAGCAAAAACTACTGAAAATGATTTTTTTTATCCTGTGGCATATGCATTTCATAATTGTGTTGTTTTATCCATCGGCTAGAGAATTGACTTCATAAGATTCTAAGATCGGCTACACTTTTCATTTGGCAATCATCAACGTTGCATTTTATATGAATATATCTGAATGTGTTCTTACATATTTGATGTGACTATTGTTGTTAGAATAATATTCCGAAATCTAGTGTAAACCGAAAAATAAATTCGACTGTGAATTTGAAACAATTCGCGGTGTTGGCAATAATTCGACATAGAGTTTTTATATAAGAAGTTTTATCCACACATGTTTTTCCATGCAGTTCGTTTAAGTGTTTGAATTTTGAAACACAATATCAAAACTGGTGTAATGAATGCAAGTAAACACGTTATTTTATGCATCGTCGTTTTTCAAAAACATAACATTTTAATTGTTAATGATTCGGACTACGCAAATTTCGTCGTGCTTTTCACTGTTTTGCTATTCAAATGGACATCATTTAAGACATTAGTTAAAAAGACGTTCATCGCACCATTCCATTTAAATGGTCCGAATTCCATATTTGAAATTTTCATATTTTAACGCCCGAATTTATTTTTCAAAGGTTTCCATCGTAGCATAAACACGCCTGAAGTTATACCCAATAACGTTAAGTGCGTTACGTTTATATTTCAAAGGAATCAGTCCAAATGGATCAGGATCCGAGAGCTTTTCTCCAAATCATGACTCATTTTGTTCATTCCTAGAATCGGAATTTTGCCCGTGCATCTTGTAAGGGGTTTCAAGAAATATCGGTGAACAAGAAGTCGCTAGCTTCGAATTCAGAACCACTTCAGGCATCGTTTTCCGACATCTTCCATCAATCCCGTTCCGAAAATATCTATATAATAAGGGCTTTCAAGGGATAGCAAGAAACCGGAAGTCGCCATCTTGAATTTCCAAAATACCTCAAGCATCATTTTCCGGAATCTACTCTTTAAACCCGTTCCAAACCCATATTGTAGTAGTTTACATGAATTATAAATGAGCCGGAAATCGATTTCATTGTATGGCCAAACCTCTGTTTAGGAAACAGGTTCGTAAAAAAAGATGACGTTATTTGGGATTTGGTTGGTAAAAATAGATTACGTTAGTTAGTAGTTAGTACGTTCATAGAAAGAGTTACGTAAAAAGAGGTAACGTAGAAAAGGTTGGCAGTTCAGTTTGAACCGCTTAATGCACTGACGAGCCGAAGGCGAAACGCGAAGAAATAGAAACAAAATATGTGCTTTTAGCACAAACCAATAAAACCCCTAAATGTAAAAAAAGTGTTCGTAAACGGAGGTTTGGGTGTAAGACATAATACAAACTATGATGAATTCTCTTCACAGGAAACAGACATTCAAGTAGAAATTTCAATGTGTGTAAGAAAATTAACGGTACCAAGTAGTAATTCGCCTGGGAGCTTCGAGCAGCCCAGCAGTCGCTTATGGACTCTTGCGTTCGAACTTTCATGCATAGGCGATTCATGCGTGCGAAATCGTACGCAACGGTGATTTATAACGGATTTTCAGTAGTATACTTTACACAGCTTTTTTGAAAAAAAGTTTGTACTAGCTGCTCTCTGTTTTCTCATGGGAGAAGATATATTGCTCAAGATTTGGATCATGATTAAGCAATTATCATGACATTTTTGTCTTGTCTAAGGTTGAAGCACAAATATACGATGTACGATATTTAAATCCATTGGAATGCAATATAAGCTAAAAAAAGCGTTATTCGCAAGTCAATATGTCTACCACAGTCCCCAATTCGCTTTTTGTTTTTGCTCGAAGCATAAAAGTACCAATGCGGTACGTTGAAATTATAAAACTGTGCTACTGATCTAGAGTTGAACTTCAACTCGAGCACTAATCAATCCCAGTAAGAGTTCAATTTTGGCTGCTAACCACTGATGAGTAGAAGATGAAACTTATCTAATTGAAATAAATGGATACATTCAAATCTACTGAACGTTATCGATTTCGATAGCTTCATTACAAAGACTCTTTGTTTTATTTTATGTTTGCTTGAAATGTTCGAATAATAACATAGAGTTGGTGCAATAGATCTGAAACACATCCTGACAAGAAACTTTTTTTATTGTAACGAATATATCATCCTAATGCAAGGATAATCTAAAATCCCCGAATCACCCATCAAATGACAATTTGTTCCCTTCTCAGATGAAACTATGCGCCGTGAAAAGTAATTCGCTAGCCAGCTCGTTCGCAACGTAGGGCACAATCTATTCATGTTGTTCACACTCACTTCGCTTCGGTGCGATTCGAGTGAGCCTGTGCTCAGTCAGCCGTCAGTCTGGGGAAGTGTGATAGAACAGAGTGATTTAGAAGAACGAGAGAAAGAGAGAACACATTTCAAAGCGTAGGTATTTTATGAGATGTTTAATAGCTTCACCGAGGCGAAATCCAGCCTGATATGCCAGTTAACGTGAAAGCATCGTTGGCCGTGTGTTTTCATTCGAGCGATCCGTCGACGGTTGGCAGAGTATGTATGTAAGGGGAAAGCCGGGTGGCTGGTCTAGCATTTCAATGCTTCGAATGCTTCAATGCATACAATATGTACAAACGTTCGCGCGCGCGCACACACACACACACACACACACACACACACAAACACAAATACTTCTCGCAGTGGACTCCGGAGTAGCGTCTATCGACATGTGAGTTTTTGGCGGGATATCCACGTCAGCACCCTGTGCGCTGTTTTCGCTGGCATTTGTTTCTCGTTTCGCAATCTAGAAGTGTAGCGTAAATAGGCGCACGTGTTTCTGTGTGTGCGCTCGATTCATTTTTTTTTTTAAATAACTATTTATTGGAATATGAGTTAAAATTAAATTATTAAGATTTAAATTGGGTGTTCAGCCACAAGTGGTGACTTTTCAGCCCTGTTATATATATATATATATATATATATATATATATATATATATATATATATATATATATATATATATATATATATATATATATATATATATATATATATATATATATATATATATATATATATATATATATATATATATATATATGATTTGGTTATTACCATCAAGACATTATTTGCTTCCGCAATTCTGAGATTTTTGTGTAGGGAAAATTCTAAACCTACTTGTATTGTGTAATGGGGAAAAGGAACTTATATACTAACTTACTAACTAATACAGAGAGCGAATCGATTCAATTGAAGATTGCATCGATTTTTGTCGGAATTTGCTTATAATATTATGTGACATTACATCTAATGGTTCTATATTTGTGAGTCTGTGTAACTCATTTGTACTAAACCAGGGAGGACGCTTCAAAATCATTTTCAGAATTTTATTCTGAATCCTTTGAAGCGTTTTCTTCCTGGTGGAACAACAACTTGACCAAATTGGTACCGCATAAAGCATGGCTGGTCTGAAAATTTGTTTATAAATTAACAATTTGTTTTTTAGACAGAGCTTAGAATTTCTGTTTATAAGAGGATATAAACATTTAATATATTTATTACACTTTGCCTGGATTCCTTCAATGTGATCCTTGAAAGTGAGTTTTTTGTCATACGTTAAACCTAAGTATTTAGCTTGATCAGACCATGTCAATTCCAAGCCATTCAATTTGAGAATGTGATTATTGTTTGGTTTTAGAAAAGAAGCTCTTGGCTTGTGAGGAAAGATAATTAATTGCGTTTTTGCTGCATTTGGTTTAATTTTCCATTTTGACAGATAATCACTGAAAATATTTAAACTTCTTTGTAGGCGACTGCAGATCACTCTTAGATTTCTACCTGTGGCTAACAGACTTGTGTCGTCACAGAATAGCGATTTCTGACAACCAACGGGTAGATTTGGAAGATCAGAAGTGAAAATATTATACAAGATTGGAGCTACACTCGAACCCTGCGGAACACCGGCTCGTACGGGTAGCAATTCAGATTTACAATTCTGATAGCTAACCTGAAGAGTACGATCAGTTAAATAATTTTGAATCATTTTGATCAAATAAATAGGAAACTGGAAATCAGACATTTTTGCTATTAAACCTTTGTGCCAAACACTGTCCAAATGCTTTTTCTATGTCTAGAAGAGCAACTCCAGTGGATAACCCAGAAGATTTATTTGATTTTATCTTGTTCGTAACTCTGACAAGTTGATGAGTAGTTGAATGTTCATGACGAAATCCAAACTGCTCTGGTAAAAAAATTGAATTCTCATTTATATGGGTCATCATTCTTAACAAGATAATTTTTTCAAAAAGTTTACTGATAGAAGAAAGTAAGCTAATTGGGCGATAACTTGATGTTTCTGCTGGGTTTTTATCAGGTTTTAGGATAGGAATTACTTTAGCGTTTTTCCATCTTTTTGGGAAGTAAGCTAATGAAAAACACTTGTTGAAAATTTTAACCAGGAGTCTCAAGGCAACATCGGGAAGATTTTTAATAAGAATATTAAAAATTCCATCATTACCAGGAGCCTTCATGTTTTTGAGTTTCCTAATAATTGATTTAATTTCATCAAAATTCGTCTCAATAATGTCATCGTGTGATAACACTTGGGTTGAAATATGATCATATTTCAGTGAGACTTCATTTTCAATAGGACTCACAACGTTCAAATTAAAATTGTGGACACTCTCGAACTGCTGAGCAAGTTTTTGAGCTTTTTCGCCATTTGTAAGAAGTATTTGATTTCCTTCCTTGAGAGCAGGAATTGGTTTCTGAGGTTTCTTAAGAACCTTAGAAAGTTTCCAGAAAGGTTTAGAATATGGTTTAATTTGTTCAACTTCTTTAGCGAAATTTTCATTTCGCAAAAGAGTAAATCTATGTTTAATTTCTTTTTGTAAATCCTTAACTATGTTTTTCATAGCAGGATCACGAGAACGTTGATATTGTCGTCGACGAACATTCTTCAACCGAATGAGCAGTTGAAGATTGTCATCGATGATAGGAGAATTTAATTTAGTTTGAGCTTTGGGAACTGAAAGATTTCTAGCTTCGATAATATAATGATTCAAATTATCAATTGCTGTGTCGATGTCCGCAGAATTTTCTAAAATAGTTTCATGATCCACATGATTTTCAATGTGAGATCTGTAATCCAACCAATTAGCTCTATGATAGTTGAAAATAGAACTAATTGGATTAATTATAGCTTCGTTGGAAAGTCTGAATGTTACAGGAAGATGATCTGAGTCAAAATCAGCATGAGTAATCGGTTCACTACAAATGTGACTTTGATCTGTTAGAACCAGATCAATTGTAGACGGGTTTTTCACGGAAGAGAAACAAGTAGGATTACTGGGATGAAGAACTGTAAAGCAACCAGCTGAGAGTTGATTATGAAGTATTTTACCATTACTGTTATTTTGCCTACAATTCCACTGGACATGCTTAGCATTTAAGTCCCCTATTACGAAAAATTTCGATCGATATCTTGTAAGTTTTTGCAAATCGCCTTTAAAGAAATTTAATTGTTCGCCGGTGCATTGGAATGGCAAATATGCTCCAGCGATGAAATAAATTCCATGAATGGTTTCAACTTCGATTCCCAAGCTTTCAATAACTTTAGTATTGAAAGAAGGTAAAATTCGATGTTTAATTTGCCGTTGGACAAAAATGGCAACTCCACCACCAATTCCAGTAAACCTGTCAAATCGATGAACCACATAATGTGGATTACTTTTCAATTTTACATTTGGTTTAAGAAAAGTTTCTGTCACAATGGCAATATGAATTTTGTGAACTTTGAGAAAATTATAAAATTCATCTTCACTCGATTTCAAAGATCGAGCATTCCAATTTAAAATATTCAAATAATTATTTAACATCACTGTTAAATTTTAAATTCATTATAATATTATTTGCAAATTTCCATCCGATTTGAAATGCTTCAAAAAGTGATGAAGTCGAATTCATTTGGATGATCATTTGAAAAAGTTGATCTTGTAGGTAGATCATTTTATTTTCAGTTATATCGCCTAAATCGACTTCATTTAAAGAAGCGAATGGCATTGAAGGAATATTTGTAGGTAGACTGCCATTAGAAGAAGATGATTTGGCCGGTCTACCTATTAATAAATTGTTTTTGTTAGAAGAAGAACTGCAAGGCGGTCCTGTGTTTTGATTAGTTACATTAGAAGAAATAGGAGATAGATTTCTACCTAATATACCAGCATAACTGACATTAGAAGAAGATGATGACGAGGTCGATCTACCTGTCAATAAATTGTTTTCGTTAGAAGACGAATTGGCAGGTGCCTTAGAAGAATTTTCAGGTATATTCTGTAAATTTAAGGTCGTTGGTTTGACTTGTTGTCTAAGCGAACGAGCGTTTAAAATTTTTTCCCTGACAGGACATTTCAAATAATTGGATTTATGATTTCCATTGCAATTTGAACATGAAAATTTATCAGTGGTTTCATTCATTGGACAAACGTCTTTCGAATGCGATTTACCACAATTCAAACACCGTATATCCATATGACAATTTTTGGTTCCATGACCGAAGCCTTGGCAACGACGACATTGCGTTAAGTTAGCAATACGATTATGCCGTTTATAATGTTCCCAATGAATTTTAATGTGGGAAATGAAACGTACTTTTTCAAAAGTTTTCAAATTGTTTACATCACTTCGATTGAAGTGTATTAGGTAAAGTTCATGGGAAATTCCAGAGCGTGGTTTAGAAGTACCATTCGCTCTTTTTTTCATAAGTATTACTTGGGAAGGGGCAAAACCAAGCAATTCTTTTAGTTCATTTTTAATTTCATCAATACTTTGATCATTTGATAATCCTTTCAAGACAGCCTTGAAGGGTCTGTCTGATTTTATATCATATGAATAAAATTTATGAAGTTTTTCGGATAAATATCGAATAAGACGTTCGTAATCTTCCAATCCATCCACCAAGACTCGACATTCTCCTCTTCGTCCGATTTGAAATGAGACTTTTACTTCCGGGAGAAAAGTAGAAAGCTCAGTACGGAATGCTTTGAAGTCGGAAATCATCACCGTCACTGGTGGCATAGATTGATGTTTCTTCCCAGAACGACAAGCGTCCATTTTGGGAATTTTTGAAGAATTTTCTTCTATGTCGCTACAATCGGATTCAGGAAGAATCTCGTAAATATTGTTAGACGGCATAGGATCAACGGAAGGGAAATCCGTCCGTTGTCTTTTATTTTTACATTCAGATTCTATAAGATCGTGAATGTTATTAGAAAAATGTTGAATAACGGATTGTGATTTATTCCGTATTGAATTATTTTTAGCCTTAGGCTTGTTGCCTTTCCGGTTGGACGCAGGCATTTTTGAAATTAATGAAATTTTAAATTAAATTAACTAGGCTAAATTAGTCTTCGATTAGACTCCTAGCTAGCCTTAAAAAAGGCTGATTAATTTCTTAGTCACTCTAATATCACTCTTTGTATCACTTAGTCACTCTAATATCACTCTTTGTATCACTTAGTCACTTAGTTAGTGATTCAGGTAGCCTTGAAAAAGACTGAAGCCTTGAATCAATGAAACTCTAGGTAGCCAGAAAAAAATTCCAGGAGCCAAGAGCTATACGCGTGCGGTGCGAACGACTGTTCAACACCGACTGAAGCGCTCGATTCATGTTTTTTTTCTTCTGTGGTTTAATTGCTAGAAAAGCTGGCGAACGATACAATTAGGTGATATGACAATTATTCGGTTGAAATGTTGATCATATAGTTTCCTTATGAGTTCACTATAATTTTAACTTATGGAATGGCTTTTAACAATTAAAGCTCAACTTCCGTTTAACCAGACCCTGTCAGCTTGGAGTGAAATCAATCTTCAGTTTAGCAACGCCATCGCATGGCATCACATTCAACATAGCATGTCAATTGTATGGGTGCGCAGCCCTGCTATTTTGGCGCGCACGAGTTTGACATTTCTCTTCCCTACTTATATGTATGAGATTCGATGCGGACTCACCTGAGGGCGACATGCTCGCAAGAAAGGATGTTGCCAATTATTTGTTCGGGAAATGTGAGAGCTGGATATCTTGTTAATATGATGTCTTTGGTTTAACTCAACTGTTGACATGATTTTCACTGTCTAGAATATGAAGTATAAATAGTCAAATCAAGATAAGGAAAGGAATTTTCGCTTTACAGAGAACGCTCCCTGAGTCGCTCCACGAAAAAAAAATATAGTCTACTTTTATGTCGTTTTCGCTTGAGAAAACTGAAACTGACCCAGGGTTGTTTCATCAAAGAAACTCTCGAAACTGTGCTGATTTCGCACTTAGCAACCAGGTTCGAAACTGCACTTTGAGCAAACCAGGTTCGAAACTGACTCGATTTTCAGTTAAACAACGTTGAAACTAGGTTCAAAACTGGCTTCAAACAAACGGTTTGACAGCAGTTATAGTGGAAACTGGGTTAGGTTTGGCATCAAGCGAAAACAACATATGTCCTCTCGAAGCTACACTCGATACTGCAACTCCTCAAAAGAACTCCTGTTTGCAGCCAATGACTGAGAATGACGTCTGCAATCCCGATTCCGTCACTCGTCTGCTGACTGCCATCGCAGATCCGGATCCTGATGCTACTACTGTACAACTAAAAATATACTATCAAAACGTGCGAGGTTTGCGCACCAAAATCGACGACTTCTTTGTTGCTGTTTATGATGTAGAATTTGATGTGATTGTACTATCGAAGACATGGATGAACGACGACATCTCCTCGCTGCAGTTGTTTGGTCCTGGTTACACAGTCTACCGGAATGATCGTTACTCTAAAGGTGTTGGTAAAAAAGAGGCGGAACACTTAAATCCATTTGTAACACAAAATTTGATGCACGCACGTTGTTCTAAATTTTCATCCATTATAAAAATCGCCACACGAAAATTTTTCAACTTCTTTGTATAGACGCCAAACAAAAACTAATCGTACGATATGCGTCAAAATTTGACAGAATGTGTATAAAAGTGTTTCCAACGTTGAGAGAATAAAAGTTTACCGATTGGACAAGCGCGGGAATTTTAAAATGAAAATTTCGGTTCTCTTTTGATCATAAGGTATTTTAGAACAGCTCTGGGTTCATATAGGTAGTCGCGATTATAATGTCTGCGAGGGTGTGGTCTACATTCAACCTGATATGGCAAGCAATGGAAGCGTGATACAACAGCATATTGATTCTGCATTGAATATTGCAAGTGGACTGGATCCTTCTACTTCTCATTTGCTATTTGGAGATTTCAATCAACGTGGTCATGTAATGAAGAATACTTCCTACGGTTATGCTACCATCGATCCGTCATCTTCTTCTCTTCCGGGAGCAAATTGCACTCTAATAGACGGGATGTCTCTTTTAAATATGTTCCAAATTAGTATGGTGACAAACAGATTGAATCGTACTCTAGATCTTCTGTTCATAAACGAGGAAGCATTAGCGAATTGTCACGTGCGTCAAGTTGTCGAGCCTCTCGTTGGGATTGATCCTCATCATCCACTTCTTCTGGCTGAATTGACATGCTTCCAAAAAGTTTGCTTCATCAATACTGTCGAAGACTCGAAATTTAACTTCTCGAAAACCGATTTCACCGGGCTAAATAGCTCATTAGAGTAAATTGATCTCTTTTGGATAATGTAACTGATGTCAATGTAGCGGTAGAAAAGCTTACACATGTGCTGAAATATTTGTTTAATCTACATGTACCAGCGTCACGACCCCGCCTAAAACCACCTTGGTCAAATCGGCACCTTCGTACACTGAAACGCGTAAGAGCAACTGCACTTCGGCATTACACAATTCGACGCAACCCTATAACTAAGCACGAATTCACTCTCGCTACAAGGTCTATAACCGCATGCTTTATTCTAGACATGTTTTACAAACACAAGCCGATCTTCAACAACATCCAAAACGTTTCTGGTCTTTCGTGAATAGTAAACGCAGGGAGGTAGGCCTCCCTTCTACTATGACTCTTGGAAATGATTGTTCAAATTCATCTACTGAAATTTGCAACTTGTTCGCTAAACATTTCTTAAGTGTCTTCGAAACAATTTCATTTGATCCTGCTCAGATGGAATTCAGGCTCAGAGATGTTCCTTGCGATATTATAAGTCTTGGCAACATTCAATTCACATGCGAAGAAATCATTTTTGCGTTGAAAAAACTGAAGTCATCAACATCAACTGGCCCAGATGGCATTCCTGCCATCATACGATGCGCGAATGCACTGTGTGTTCCTCTAAAGATAATCTTCAAAAAGTCTCTGTCGCAAGGAAAATTTCCACAATGCTGGAAAAAATCGTACATGTTCCCTGTATTCAAGAAAGGAAATAAGCAAGACGTAGCAAATTACCGCGGTATCACTTCTCTTTGTGCTGGTTCTAAGTTATTCGAAATTCTCGATAGCAATGTTCTGTTTAAAAAAAAAACCAAATCATACATATCGACCGATCAAAATGGTTTTTTCCCCGGTAGACCAACAGCTACGAATTTAGTTCAGTTTACGTCACACTGCATCAGAAACATTGAAGATGGAGCACAGGTTGATACAGTTTATACAGACCTCAAAGCAGTGTTCGATCCTGTTGACCATACTCTGCTACTTGCGAATATTCGAAAACTAGGTGCATCGGAAACATTCACCGATTGGCTCAAATCGTATCTTGCTGGCCGTTCACTTTCTGTTAAGCTTGGAAATTGTGAATCAAATAGCTTCTCGAATCTGTCGGGTGTGCCTCAAGGTAGCAATCTCGGACCTATGCTATTTTCTTTGTTCTACAACGACATCTGTTTTGTCTTGCCACCAGGGTGTAGGCTTGTTTATGCAGACGATCTCAAGCTATTTCATATCATTAGATCTGAAGAAGACTGCATGGCCTTACAACGACAAGTTGATGTCTTCAGCGACTGGTGTACGCGTAACCGATTGACGCTTAGTATATCGAAATGCTCCGTTATTTCATTCACACGCAAGAAAGAACCTATTCTCTGGAGATACGCTATTTTTGTAGAATTCCTTGAAAGAGTATCAATTGTAAGGGACTTAGGTGTAGTTCCTCCGCTACGCCCTCAGATCTTTACCTTGGCGCAACAGAATTACCACCTTATACTGATCGTTGTCGATTACTGGGTATGGACACACTTTCAAAAAGGAGAAATATTTCCAGAGCTGTATTTATAGGGAAACTATTGATGGGACAAATTGACGCTCCTAATATTCTTTCTCAAGTAAATATCAATGTACCACCTAAAACTTTAAGATCGCGGAACTTGACTATCAACGTACTGACTATGGACAAAACGAACCCATTAGGGGAATGTGTAATAGTTTTAATAGTGCCTATGAATTGATTTTTCCATTTCATGTGATGTTTTTAAAGATAGACTAAGAAGATTATTGTAATGTATAAGTGTAAGCCCACAATGTAATATGAAAATGTATGTATAATTGTATTATTGTCAACCGTCAGAAAAGATGAAGGGGTTTTTACGCCCAATTGGACGATTGAATTATCCTCAATTGGGCTTTTCCCCTTCCAATGCTTCATGGAGACTATAACAGGTCAGATGAAGGAATAAGAAATAAGATAAAAATAAAATAAAATAAATAAAATTACTGAATCAATAAAAACTGGTTCATGGTTTAATAAAAACTGTTTCTCAGCAAACTATGTTATTTAAGTTATATAAATCGAACTACGCTTCCTATGATTATTTAATTTTCTTCCTATTATTATTTAATTTTCTTCTATTGCAGTTTAAGAATGTCACCACTAATGCCACCTCGCGGTTCGATATAAACCGCAAAGCAAACGTGAAGCTAAGGCTACTTGCGTTTCTTGTTTTCAAGCCACAGGAATTCCGTAGGAGTGAAAGATCCATGTCTGACTGATATTCTCGTGAAGTATTTCAGGGCTTTACTAGTTTTTAGTATACATTATCTAATTGAGCTTCAGAAAAACAAAAACAGCAAACGTTGCTTGTTGAAGGGACTTTTTGCTAATAGAACATTTAATCAAATCAATTACTTCAGTACAGTCATTTTTTAGAAACGTAGTACGGAAGCGGGTCATTTCGCCGAAAGTCGTTTCATCGAATGCCATTTCGTCGAAAGTCGTTTCGGATAGATCATTTCGCCGGAAGGAGCATTTTGCCGAAAGGGATATTTCGCCTAAATGGTAATTTCGAATACATCATTTTATTAATTTTTGTGTTATGTCTCCTGTATAACTGATGTGGAGCAGCTACATAACCGAAGCCAAGTGGCTCGGTGGCACAAAACAGCGTGACGAAGCCGCATTAGACATTTTTTTTTTCATTTTCACTTAGTAAACGGAAAATACTACATACTTTAAGTCAACAAGTTTTCTTGGAACTCCGTTCCAACGCTTCGGTCTTTCGTGTAAAAATAAAGTCTAACGTCCCTACAGGCCACTGGTGGACTGTAGCTCATTGTTAGTGGGTAGTAAACTCAAAATTGACAACAGATGGGCAATGAGTCGCAAATAGTAGACTTCGTTAGTTAAAAAATAACTTTTTCGGTAGGCCCTGAGTAAATGTGGAAAACTTATCAGTATATCATTGCAAAATTCAATCCAGAATCAAGTCAATAAATAAGTTGTAAGAATGATGTTATTAGTAAATCATTGCATTCTTGTGAGACTTAAGAGTAAGAAAATGAAAGTGAAAAGATGAATACAGTGGTGTTACGGCCAAAAATATGTCAGATAAGAATAAGTGAAATAAGTTTAAATGTTTCATGGGAAATTCCAGTCTTGTCTTTTTCCCAAATTCAATCCATACAAAATACAGAAACAAAATTCAGTTCCAGGTTCAGAATTCAGAATAAGAATCCAGGTTCACATTCACGGTTCAGGGGTATGCCTCGGACCTCTGTTGAATTTTCAAAGTTCGAGTCTAAAATCTTGTTCAAATACAAAATTAAGGTCCCGAATCTTGCTTACCGGATCAGAATTTAGAATCTAGGTCGGGGATAAGAAATCATGTCCAAAACTGGAGTCCAGGTCCATGCTCAGAATTCAGGTCACGGAAATCTATGAATTCTTGTCAGGAGCTCAAGTCGAGAACCCAGGTCCAAAATTCAGGCCCAGAATTCGGATTTCCGCTCAGGAATCTAGGGCCATGTTTTGAAACTAGGTCCAAAATTCAAGTGAAAAGTCATGGTTCAGGATCTAGTTTCAGTTGAGAATTATTTTCCAGAATCCAGATCTAGAATTCAGGTTCAGGTAAAAACTCTGTCAAGAATTTTGGTCCAGCATCTGGGTCCAAGTTCAAATTCATATCCATAGGTCAAGATTTGAGGTCCAGTATCCTGTTCCAGAATCCAGGTCCGGACTAAGAATTCTGATCCAGAATCGAAGTCCCGTATTTATATTCAGAATTCAGATTCTGCACTCAGATATCAAATTCATATTCAGTGGTTATGTGAAGTTACTCCATTCCAGGTCCAGGTTCTGAATCCAAGCAGAGAATACTGGTTCAGGGACAGAATCTTCATCCAGAATGAAGGTACATAAATCAGATCCAGAATTAAAGCCCTTAATCAGGATACAAAATTTGGACCTAGAATCTAAGCCCAGAGTTCGGTTCCTGAATCCAGATTCACGTTCGGAATCCAAAATCAGGATCATCTTTCAGGTACACGATTATGGTGCATGTAAAATTATCAGAGTAAAAAAACTTGTTTGGAATCCTGAATCCAGGTCCAGAATCCTACTCCTGATTTAGACTTACGTCATTAGTTCAAGTCAAAAAACTAGATTCAGGTCTAGAATCCGAATCCATGCTCAGAATCCAAGTGCAGATTTCTGCTTTAGGTTCAGAATTTTTCTGCCAGAATTCTAGTTCAAAACCCATGTCCGGATTCAGTATTAAGATCCAGAAAACTCATCGGGCCATGGGATTCAGAATCATGTTCTAGGTTTAGAATCTCTTTTAATAAGTCAGGTTCAAAGTTAGAATTGATGAATCCTAGAGAACTCAGGTCCAGCATCCAGTTAAAATTCACAGTTCACGGGGAAAATACTGCTAAAAGAATCACGTCTAAGTCCAAAGTTTAGTTTCAGAAACTCTGTGAATTCAGGTTCTGGTTCAGAGTCTAGGTTAGGGTCTCTGTCAAGAATCCTGGTTCATATTCAGTATTCTGATCCAGAAACCTTGTTTGATAACCAGATCTTGTGTTCAGGACCAGAATACAGATTTAGATATCACTTAATTATTATTGAATGAGAGAACTTGCGAGTTTTCCTAACAATCATAGAACCAAATACTAACAAAAGTAATACACACAATCATTCACATATTTATCCCAAAAACTTAATTTTTGTCTTTATTTTCTCCGTGGAACCTTGTGGTTCGATAATAAACTGTTTGATTTCAAATGTTTTCGTTTTTATCTCTAACATGAGTAAAATCAAAACTACAAATGACTCGAAAAATTACTTTTGGGCGAGCACCTGAAAAAAAATTCACAGTGTTGTCATACATACAAGGCAAGATGGAATAATGTAAACGAACAAGTTATAAAAATAAACCCGAACCCGGCTAAGTCAACAATCTGATTCACTTCAGCCAATTGAAAATACAGAGGAAAAAGACGTTGTAATCCCAAGTAGTACAAAGGAACTTATTGGTGGTCCCAGTTCACCAAGTGAAAATACTGAAAAATGTGTGACAATGCTGGAAAATTTTGTATCTAAATTCTCACAGCGAAAACGATTCGGGTCGAGCAAAAGTGATTGGATTATTGCAAAAACAATCTCTTGAATACAATGAGGATTTTTTTTCAGAGATTGTCTTCACTTATCTCTGTAGGAACTAATACCAAAAAAAAAAGTAACGAACAGAATCCACCATGTGAATCGTCAGATGTACATAACTAGCAAAATGATATCGGAAACGATATTCTGAATCATGAAAGTTTACTTGAGGTTGTCTTTCTTCAATATATATTATGGCGATATGTCTAGGCGCGGATAAAACTAATTCCGTTTAAGTACCAACATTACAAACAATTCTGATCGATGACTTAATTCATAAATAAAACTTTAATATACTCTACAACACTAAATTGTATGCTCTCGGGTTTAATGAGTTTGTTATTAGAATATATGAATGAGAATTTTATACAATTTTAATTCAGTATACTATTCGAGTGGAAATGTATTTGTATAAAATGGTTATGAAAATGGTACCATTGAAACCGACTTTAGTTTTACCATGGTTACCGTTTATCTATATATATATATATATATATATATATATATATATATATATATATATATATATATATATATATATATATATATATATATATATATATATATATATATATATATATATATATATATATATATATATATATATATATATATATATATATATATATATATATATATATATATATATATATATATATATATATATATATATATATATATAAAAATGGATGTAAGTTTGTATGTTGGTAACGCCATAACTATGGAACTACTGAGTTTGATTACCATCAAACTTAGCACAGGCACTTCTTTCATTTCAGAGATCATTTAGGGTGTATATTTATAAAAGAGGGAGCGTAGCAAGGGGGGTCATGATAAAAATTCATATAAGTTGACAAGAATCTATACGTTTTGAAGACCATAGAAACATTTTGCATACCTTAGATATGACCATAAGGGAGGTGGATGTAGTAAGTGCTCTCAAAAGGGGGGTGTAATGTTTGTAACGGCGTAATTCCGAGACTACTGAACGGATTGCCACCAAACTTAGCACAGATATTTCTTGCTCTTCTGAGATATAAAGTTATAGTTATAAAGGTATTTTAATGGGAAGGAAATATAGTAAGTGTCCTTAACAGGGGGGCCATGAAAAAAATTGTCTGATTTGACGAGAATCGATACTTTTTTAAGACCATAGACACTTTTTGCACAACTTGGATATGACTATATGGGGGGTGGATGTAGCAAGTTCCTTCAAAAAGGGGGGTATAATGTTTGTAACGCCATACCTCCGAAACTACTGAACGGAATGCTATCAAACTTGGCACAGATACTTCTTGCTCTTCAGATATGGTCATAAGAGTATTTTTATGGAAGAGGGAACGTAGCAAGTGATCTTAAATGGGGAGATGGGAGGGTCATGAAAAAATTCATTATCGAGTATCAATACATTTTTAATACCATAGATACATCTCGCATACCTCAGGTATGATTATAAGCGTGGTGGATGTAGTAAGGGCCTCTAAAATTGGGGGCATAATGTAGGTAACGACATAACTCCGAAACTACTGAACGGATTGCCACCAAACTTATCACAGGTACTTCCTGCTCTTCAAAGATGGTCATAAGGATATTTTTATATGGGAGAAAGCGTAGCAAATCTACTTAACAGGGAGAGTGATGACAAAATTTATTTAATTTGACGAGAATTGATTCCTTCCGAAGATCATAGATACTTTTTGCACAACTTATATGGATTTTTGTGTGGGGTGGATGTAGTGAATGCCTCTGAAAAGGAGGAGTGTAATATTTGTAACGGCATAAATTCCTAACTACTGAACGAATTGGCACAGATACTTCTTGCTCTTTAGAGATGATTGGGATATTTTCAGGATTGGGATATTTTCAGGAGGGAGAGTGTGTAGCAAGTATTCTTAACGATAAACGATATAAGGCAAATCTTATGAAAGATCAAAACTCACCAAAATCACAATTTCAAAAGATTAATACAAAAATTATACCTCTATTATGATGTTATGAGTCAGCAATATATGTTACATCTCATCTATCACTATAATAGTTTTCATATGAACAACTTATGAATTCCGCAGTATATGAGAGAAGATATGTTTGTCATATTTCGCACAATATTCCTAAAAATTTCGTATGAATTTCTTAAGGCTTTTAATTGGATTTCCAATTTTCGTACATAATGCGGTCGTAGGATTCGCATACGATATTCTTTTTCCTACAATCCATAAGATATCTTAATGAAAATCCATATATTTATTGCCTGAGTGTAGACCATAATTCCGAAACAACTCACAAGACTACCACACCTAACTTGGCTAAAGTTATTATAGGTTGCTATAAAGATATTTTAAGGGTGGAGGGGGAGGTGTATAATAAGTGTTTGCTAACAAGGGGAATTTGAGGCAAAATGTTTCGAATTTTGCGAAAATCTTTTTTCGACAGGCTCAGAGATTTATAGCAACTAAGAGATGGTTATTAGGATATTTATACACGTGAAAGGATAGCAAGTGTCGCTAATAAAGTAGCTGGAAGTGTTTGCATATATCGGCAAAGTTTCCGAACACCTCAACAAATTTGTACCAAACTTGGCACAGTTACTTTTTGCAATTCAGAGGTGGTTTTAAGGGCATTTTTCAATTTCTCGGCGAGCTTAGATATTCATTGAGGTGATCAAAAGGGTGGATATTGCAGCAAGTGACTCTTACAAGAGGTGCTTATTTTAAAATTTATCTTATTTGTCGACTAAATAGTGGGGGAGGGTTGAGTTAGACTATAAGGAGGTCTTGAAAATCAATTTCCATCTCCCATTTTTTGTAAAACAAGAGAGGGGCATGAATTTCAAGGTCATGCTAGGTAATATTGCTATAATTAATTGGAATGAAACGCAAAAGAATTCATAATTTCAAGAGATCTGATTCCATTTTGTCGGAAAATTCAAAGAAATTTATCTTCATCTACAAATGAAAGCGACTATATGTAAGTTTCAATGTAACTACGAACTAACTAAACGATGCGCCATCAAGTTTGGCACATGTACCAAAGGTGTGAATCGATACTTTTTGACGAGCACAGATACTTTCTACACTACTCAAAGGTGGTTATTAGGGTAATCATGGAGGAGAGCTGTATTAAGTTCACTTAAAAGTGTTCGAGTTCAATATAAAATTTATTCGGCGAGAAACGATGTTTCTTGACAAATACAGATACTATATTTTTATATCAAAGAAGATTATTAGGTTATTTTGAGGGAGAGGGAGTGTTGTGAGTGTCGAATTGCACGAAAAAACATAAAACTAAAACGATTTGATGAGAATACTGGGAAAAATTATGATTATTGTGAGATCTGAAATGGCTCGCTGGCCGTGCGCAATCGGGACATGTACGGAGTATTGTGAAATCGGGTTGCCGTGATTTACTCCATTCAGAATATTCCGATGGGCAGGACAATTCCTAGAATCTTTTTGCGGCCTTGCCTTCATGTAAGATTTCCGAGCAACGCCGGGTAATTCAGCTAGTGTTTCTTATAAACAATTAGGCGTCGTTGGTATGAATACGGATTTGTTGATGATCCGTTGGGATAATGTTAAATGATGAAGTACAACAAAAATTTCGATGCATTTTGTGAACGATAGTTGCAAGAAGAGGTTCTTTTTTAAATTAGATCCGATGTAAAAAAAATTATCTAAGTTTAAAAAAAAATTTCACGTGGTTGACAATATCTAGGATATATTTTAAGTACATTAACTGATTTTGAAAATGAACTGCGGCAGATTTTCATCAAATACAAAAAATACGGTAGATACCATTACAAGACAATGGAATTAACGAGTTGGAATGAGCTATCCAATATTTTAGGCGAGAATCATAAGTCAAGAAAGATGATTTATCTGGAGCAAAAACTGCTTCCAGAACAAGAATTTGGAATGGTAGGATGTGAACTTGTTTAAGCTGGATTTAATAGCTAAAAGTAATCAATTTTTATCAGCACAGCGAATTTTTAAGCTCAGTTCTGATTTATGAATGGGGGTTGCGTGTTTTCAAATAGTTTAACATGTGTATTGGAAATATGGGAACTCATCAGCGATGCCAGTCTAACGTCATTGTTGCCAGATTTACGGAGGAAAAAAAGATCCCCAGTATCTAGTCTATATACCTTTTTCTGGGCTTTGACATAGTAGGCCAAGCTAGTACATACGATAACTACACACCAAAAAAATTTGAAAAATTTTACAGATGACTTGATCCTTCACACGATGTAATTCATAAAGATCTAATTTGTCAAATCTCAACCAAGATCCATTGGAGTTTGCAGGAGACCGACATTTGAATGGAGGTATTGAATCACCAACATCAATACAATTTATAGCCTAGCCGCGAAAAAAAATATAGTTGTGTTGAGAGAATGCTGGATACAGATAATTTAAATTGCTTGCCTCAAAACGTACCCGATCTAATTAGAGGAAATAGATGAATTAAATGATCCGCCATATGTTGAAGTTAAATAATGTTCAGGAGCTTTGGATTACAATCAGTCCCCGGATCTTAGTGAAAGGAACGCGCTAGTTTATGTGGACGGCTTCGCTCTCTCAAACTTGGAGGAAAAATGTAAGAAGCAATTCATAATATCACAAAACGATTGGAATGCCTTGGTTAAATACTACACTTTCATTAAACCTAAGGATCAAGACGTAACCAAGTTAACTTGTGTTGGTAATTTGTGTGTTACGTACATTTTATTTGGTACGTATGTCATAGATCTATGTATTCATATATGCCGTGCAATCAGTTTATCAAAGTGGCTTGCACGATTGAGTTTCAAACCATCTTTTTTAGCAATAATTTATTCTCAAACGAATGTTCAGCCAGACTTTTTGGATGAAATATCAGTTTTGATAAATTTTTCACCAACGTTTGATGGAAAATTGTTTACATTTATGAATGGAGACTTCAAATCCCTAATAAAAAAGTTAGCAACACTACTTCAGTGGATTTGTATTAGATTGTGCTACACAAAATAAACAAAACTAAATATTTTCGGTTACAAAAGCAGTTTCCCGGAAAAATAAATAGTTTAACGACAACATTCCATATCCATTGCCTTTCGCGTGTTAAATTAAAGGTTTCTATTTTGCGGGTTTACTTATAGAAGGTACGTAAATCTTTATATCGCAATAATTGCTGCAAGAGGAAATCCATACAGGAATGTGTGTGTTGCTTATCAAATGTGTTAGTGGATGTAAGCTGAAACTGAAATATTTTTTCTAAAATTTTCGCTTTTCTTGAATTGCAATTTTAAGCAGAATGATGCGAGTAGTTTATTTTTCAACCATATGGGAGATTTATTGATTAAAATTAGAAAAAGAAGCGCCGGAATTTATTTTTACGCACACATTGTTGACTTTACTCATACGTTTGCAGAGAGTCTTGCTCCTTAAACAACACTTAAATACGAAGAAGTTTTGCCCAATAGTATGGCCTTGGCTATTGGAATATAATTAATGTCGGCCATGGAACACATTTTTTAGTTTTTCCACGGATGCAGCAAAACTTAAAAACTTGGAAATTTGTACGCTTTCTCATAATAAGTTTGCTGACACTCTACTAAACATTTTGATAAAAGGACAAGTACCTAAAATTTAATCCTCAACCGACAAAACAACGACAAGCCACGGAATATTTTCGTCAACTTCTTTACGACAAACTAGTAAAATTTCAGAACCTGAAGATAGGCAAATTATTATTAAGTAATATAAATAATGTGTCAAAATCACATTGCATTCGCTTGCTTGAACATACTGTTGGAGAGAGTTGAAGAGTTTATGATAAACTATTTTACTACCTGCGGCTAATAATAAGCACCGGAGTAGCAAGTCCTTCCTGACGTGCCGAACGAAAGCGACTTGAAATGAAACTGGCGCCCCATAGTAAAGTAAGTCGTATTCACGACAAAAGGTAAAGTATGTAGTTCGCCATATGTGAATAATAAATTTTCATCAGTCGTTATATGGACGATCAAAAATAACACCTTGGGCATAGTGATAGAATCATTGCTACTATGCTTGGCTACTACCATAAATAAAATAAACATAGATTTCCCAGTGTAATAGTAATGTAGTTGAGCAACCCATGACACCAAAAGCGCCGTATGGTGAAGAATGGGTGCGTAAATGCTCCTAAAAAGCGCATTTAACACAACCACAACTTCGTACAAAGTTTCATTTAATTGCGAACATTTTTTTATAATAAAGTTTTATTTCGCTCATTTGCTTAAGCTTAACGTGGCCGATTGTCGTGTTGTTATAGGAGAAGAAGGGACGCCGTATTAAGGGGGCGGCATTTTATTTTGTTTATATTTAATCCCTCCCGACGCCATGTCCTCTCTCTTACCTTGTTTTCTTTTGACAAATCAAGATGATCTAGTCGTCAGTTGGTCCTCTGCGATGGCTTCCGTTTTCCCGCTACTCGGCAACTGCTTCTGATCGTCCGGATGTACGATTTTAGTGCGCCTGACTTAGGCTGCACTGCACCTTTACGCTAACCTGCGTATTCACCCGAAACGAATGTTTGATTTTTAGTGCGCCTGACTTAGTCAACAGGCAAATATCGCAATGATCTTCCGAGTTTCTTGTCACAAGTTCCAATTTGTACCGAAGTTCTGAGTCCAATTTGTACCGAAGTTCTGAGGAAATGAATAAATTGTCTTCGTACAAAGTTTCATTCAATTGCAAACATGTTGGAACTGTAACAAATGTAGGAAACTCAATACTTGTGCTTTTGCTTAGAACATTAAAATAATACGTACCTTCATCACATATTTGGCTTGAAGAAGCTGCGCTGAGATTAATAGTTTATAGTTTAGACACGGGAAAATGCCACAATATAGTCAATCTGTCGGGATGGGAAGCCGCAAATTATAACAATGGGCCGTATGAATAAAACGTAGCATGCTTGAATTTCGGTAGTAAATGCTACGTGTGGATCACGTTCCTGTCAAAACATGCTACAAACTGTAGTATTTACTACAAGTTTTCGGTAGGTAGCTCTAGAGGTTGCTACTCGTGTGTTTGCTGATAAAGTGAAGTACAGAAATTAAAAAAGTGGCATTTTTACAGATGTAAGTACGTTCCTTGCTTTGTGCATGCTTATGCCAGCTTTTCCGGTTCTGTGTCGATACGGTATGCAGTAAATGCTTAAATTCGGAAGTAGCATTAACTACGTGTTCGAACTTGTTTTTTATTCATACCACAGATAACAGATATACAGGCTCAATCAGCATGGCGAACACATACAGATGTCACCACGATCGACACGAGGTGTCCCCACTATTTGGGTGCCGCTTTCACATGAGACACAACTTTGGGTGCAACATTCACTTCTCGCTAGATTTTTGTTTTGCTGTTGGTTAAAATGACAAGTTTATTTTTGTTTTATTCCGATCGAATTCTCGTGTGATTTATGCGACATGGAAATAAAATTGTCTTTAACACTTAGGGAAATCGTGTGATAAGTGTTAAAATTGTTGTAGTTGGAATATTTCTACAACAGGCAGGGATTTTGTTATCGTTCCGGAACGTAGTGGAACGTTTTGAAAGATCGCGGCGAACAGTCGAGTAGGTGGCAATAGTGTTTCCAACGTATAGCAAATTTGAAATTTACACAGGATTTTGAAAAACTTTGTTCGAGCCTGTATATCTGTTATCTGTGTTCATACCAAACCGCGTTATACTCTGTGGACTTTGATTTTGAGAAGATACTACAAACAACAGACTTTACTACATTTTATTCATACGGCGCAATGGGTAACCACTTATGTTAACCCACCGACTAAAGACCGGCGTCAAGCCAGGAAACAATATCCAGGGACCAAAAAATTTTTTTGGTTCCTGATTTTTAGTGCCTAAGGCGCCACCTATGTCTCAAAAAATCAACCAACAGCGTCAAGTTAAGAACCAAAATCCAGGGACTAAAATATTTAAGAGAAAAATTTCGAATTTGAAATAAACTTTTTATTGATATAACTAGCAGAATTTTTTAATCCATCTTAGCATCCTTTGGATCCTTCTCGGATCTATGGCGCGTTTTACCCATAGCTTGGGTAGGTAGAAAGCTGCGAATAAAAGATAAAAAAAAAATGAAAATTAGTCGTAGTAGGTTATTCGTCTATCCACATCCCGTTTATAACGTTCAGTTGAAGATATGTGCCTGACTACCTCAAAATCGTCGTCCTTGCGCGAAAAACCCAAGCAAAAGTAAAGAGTTTTCCGCGTCGTTTTAAAATTTTCTAAAAACTTAATTTTTGAGTTGTTTGTGGTTATCTCACACTGTTCAAAATATTATCCTAAATTCCTGATCATATTTTTGATGAAATAATGAAAGAATTATGTTGCTGCCATTAATACAAGTCGAGATATTCACGATTAAGTTCTGCCCATTTTTCCATATAACTAATTTTGAGAAGGCGCCCCATAGTAAAGTAAGTCGATTCCTAAATGACCAACAAACAACGTACGTAAAACCAGGCAAAAAAGCTTTTCGAATCAGTAAACAGTATCCACAACAAAAAAAAATCGTATCCATGGTTATGGTGGTATTCCTACTTCCAGTTATTCCAATTCACGACGTAGAAGCAACAGGGCTGCGACCTATGAAAGTTTAATCTGAGTGCAAAGTGATGTAAACAAAGAAGGGCACTTTTTTGCAAAAACAAAATTAGTTCTTTGTTTTTTATGCAATGTTCTCTGTGTCGAAAAGTTGAAAAGTAGAAATGTCTTTCATTTTGCCTTTTGAACTTGATTTGCGGTTAGGTTTGGTATTGTGTTAGTAAAAAGCAAAATAAAACCTCTCTCTAAGCGAACAGTGATGCCACCCCATCTAAAAGTTGGCAAAAAACCTTAAATGTGAACATAAGTGCCTTTTCATTACGTTTTTATCGTTAATTTCAAATCGCATTTGAAAATACCATTTCATTGTGGATGTAGATTGTAGATGTCATATGCAGTTATTTTTTTTAACAAGTTTCAGGTCATCGCACTCTACAACGAAGGGACTCGAATTCTGTATTTCAGAACAAATTTTTTGGTGTTCACTATCAATGTTCTAAGTAGTCTCTAACCATATTGGACTGCAATATCTGGTCGAAGAAGGTGTTGGGTTATCCCCAATGATTAAACTACCACTTCGCAAATATGAGGGTACGGCTGTCGTGAGCAAAATGTGAGCGTAGGTTTCGATTGAATTCGCGAATTTCTGTTTAAACTCGCTGGAACCTGACAAACCATCACAACCCCATTTACTAATTAGACACAGCTCATGTATTGTATCTGTGCGTACTATAGCTTTGATTATTTTATAACAGTAATCCACTAATCTAATCGCAGTATGATTTAGCAACGCTTGAAAATTCACTTTGCAATCTGTTTCAGATTGGAAACTAGCATGTTCTTATAAGGCGGAAATTAATTTTCAGCACGCTCTCTTATAAGCTGATATTTTCTTTGCGTTAATTTGGCATCAATGAATGTGGCAAGTGCAGTATCATCAGTTATTTGAACCTGCACAATTTAAAGAATATGTTATGTATTGTAATAATGAACACGAAAAAAATAACGTTTAATGAGATATCTCAAAAATATGAAGATTACTAAATCAAATACAATTCGTGATAAAACTTAAATTGAATAATTCTACATAAATCTGGCAAAAATATGTATATTAACTGCAGCTTATTCAACTTAATATTCAATATTCAACTAACAATTTCAAGCAATCACCTGCACAGTAACTTTCATTAAACAAATGAAAATGGGATTTGAAACGGATTGAATTTCTTGACAAACCCATTTTTCCATACAACTAATTTTGAAAAGGCGTATTCACGACAAAAAAAAAAGATTAATCCCTAAATGACCAACAAACAACGTACGTGAAACCAGGCACAAAAGCTTTTCGAATCAGTAAACAGTATCCACAACAAAAAAAATCATATCCATAGTTAAGGTGGTATTCCGATTTCCAGTTATTCCAATTCACGACGTAGAAGCAACAGGGCTGCGACCTACGAAAGTTTAATCTGAGTGCGAAGTGAATGTAAACAAAGAAGGGCAATTTTTTGCAAAAACAAAATTAGTTCTTTATTTTTTATGCAATGAACTTGATTTGCGGTTAGGTTTGGTATTGTGTTAGTAAAAAGCAAAATAAAACTTCTCTCTCAGCGAACAGTGATGCCACCCCATATACAAGTTGGCAAAAATCCTCAAATATGACCATAAGTGCCTGTTCATTACGTTTTGATCGTTAATTCAAAATCGCATTTAAAAATACCATCTCATTGCGTATGTAGTATTCATGATATTATTTATCACTCCGCCAGTGTCATATGCAGTTAATGTTTTATAACAAGTTTCAGGTCATCGCATTCTACAACGAAGTGGCTCAAATTCTGTATTTCAGAACAAATTCTTTGATATTCACTTTTAATGTTCTAAGTAGTCTCCTTCGTTATTAGTAACCATATTGGACTGCAATATCTGGTCAAAGAAGGTGTTGAGTTATCCCAAATGAATGAACTACCACTTCGCAAAGATGAGGGTACGGCTGTCGTGAGCAAAATGTGAGCGTAGGACTCGATTGAATTCGCGAATTTCTGCTTAAACTCGCTGGAACCTAGCGAATCATCACAACCCCATTTACTAATCAAACAAAGCTCATGTTTTGTATTTTTGCCTACTATAGCTTTGATTATTTCCTTACAGCAATCCACTATTATCATTGCAATATGATTTAGTAACGCTTGAAGATTTACTTTAGAATTTGTATCGGATATCTCTTCTTGGAAACTAGTATGTACTTATAAGGTGGAAATACATTTTGAGCGCACTCTCTTCTAACCTGATATTTTCTTTGCGTTAATTAAGCGTCAACGAATATGGCAAGTGCCATATCATCAGTTATTTGAACTTGCACAATTTAAAGAATATGTTATGTATTGTGATAATGAATATGAAAAAATAACGTTTAATGATATATCTCAAAAATATGAAGATTACTAAATCAAATACAATTCGTGATAAAACTTAAATTGAATAATTCTAAATAAACCTGGCAAAAATATGTATATTAACTGCAGCTTATTCAACTTAATATTCAACTAACAATTTCAAACAATCACCTGCACAGTAACTTTCATTAAACAAATGAAAATGGGATTTGAAACGGATTGAATTTCTTGACAAATGGGCCAGTGATTTTTGATTTCTTATACAATATTAATAAAAATATGTAAAATCATTATTTAATCCACCTTATGGTGTTATAATGCCTGCATTACTTCTTGACATTTGAATTGTTTCATAACGAAATTTTTTCATCAAGGGAATTAACACAAATTTAAGTTAGTCCGATATGTCGACGAACTCATTCAAATGATATCGCTTGGCTTCGACTCGAAAAACGATTTTTTTTACCTGCAACCATTCCTCTTTTAGGCATTTGCGATAACTTATGATTTTTTTTTACTGGTCTCCCACCTTTGCTTTTTACGATTTTGCTAGTATGTTCAAAGAACACCTCTTCATTTAACCATTATGATTTTTGGCTCAGAAAAAATTAAGTTATTATTGTCTTTCAAAATTAATTGTCTGTGCGGTATTAAACCGGACAAAAAAGTAGGGTCAAACCGGATACATAATTTTATACTTTAAATTCTTAACCGATTCTTGAATCATACCTAAATATGGATTAATATATTTCTATTCTATTTGTTATCATCTATTAAAACTAGGTTTACTTCAAATTTAAGCAAAACGAACATTATATGTAGCGAAACAATCAAATTCTTCCCTAAAGACTCTATAATCAGTTTCAGCATCAATTGTTTGGTGCAGCATGGCGTCAAGTTTCGAGAGAATACCTGTATTTACAGTGAGCAAAATGATGTCTCACGAGAAATTGAAACCAACAGATAATCCATTCGAGCATGGTTTCATTTTCTTCGCGCTTGATTTGCCGTAGAAATGCATAAAACGTTGAGCGCTGGTGTTGTCCCGATTTTTTTTAAGTCAACTCTCTAATACTTAGAAAAATCTCGATTCTTTTGAAATTTTTTTTTCAGAATTCACCAGAATTCGACTTTTCATTTGTACATTTTTAAGAGATTTGGCATCAAAAAAAATTTTCGATTTCGGAAATCTCAAAAGTTTTCTTAGTTCCAAAATCGAATTTAAAAAAAAAATGGACGTTTCATGCATCTCTAAAACATTCGGCATCAAACTTTTTTTTTTTTAGATTTGCGGTTTATTCTACGCGGATTTCCGAAGTTCGTGGTCTTAATTCAAAGTCCCAAAGTTGATATCTAAGAATTTTATTCGTTTTTGGATCACACCAGGTCTGGACGTTTCATGCATTTCTAAGATATTCGGCATCAAAAGAAAATTTCTTTAGTTTTGCAGGGTTTCCGAAGTTACGCAGTTGTTTTTTGCGCGGTGTTTTTACGCAGTACGTATCCCCCGCGTACAAAGAGACCTCAGTGTACCGCAACTTTTTCTTGAATACAAATTTGTACAAAATATATTGTTCCGAATTGCAATGGTTTGAAAAAACTGCACTCAAAAACCACATTCGCCCTTTGAAATAACTAGTGGTCAAGTCGTTTAGTTGTCTCTATTCCACGCAAAACAAATGGTTTTCTATACTCAAGCCGCATGCAAAGTTTCATTCAAATCGGAATGTGTAAAGTGTGATGACTTTTTACTCATTTCTTGGAATTTCTCATTTTTAATTAACCAGAAACATTAACCTTCCACTAGCCGCTGTGTCTCACTTTAGCTGCCATTCCAACCGCATTATGTCGATGACGTCTCTGGTATCTTTTCAATAGAATAGCGCCCGACGTTTTCTGTCAGCATGGTGTGTATCGGGAACCATTATGGCGATGAAACATTGGGCCGTATGAATAAAATGTAGTAAAGTCTGTTGTTTGTAGTATCTTCTCAAAAACATAGTCCACAGAGTAAAATACGTTTGGTTTGGTTTTAATTTTTCTACTTCACTTTATCAGCAAACACACGAGTAGCAACCTCTGGAGCTACCTACCGAAAAATTGTAGTAAATACTACATGTTCGAACGTTGTTGTGTAGTAAAGTCTCTGCTTTTGACAGGAACGTGATCCACATGTAGCATTTACTACCGAAATTCAAGCATGCTACGTTTTATTGGGCCGTATGACTAAAACGTAGCATGCTTGAATTTCTTTAGTAAATGCTACATGTGGATCACGTTCCTTTCAAAAGCAGAGACTTTACTACACAACAACTTTCGAACATGTAGTATTTACTACAATTTTTCGGTAGGTAGCTCTAGAGGTTGCTACTCGTGTGCTTGCTGATGAAGTGAAGTAAAAAAATTAAATGAAGTGGCATTTTTCCGCAGTAAGTACATTTCTTGCTTTGTGCATAATTTTTCCGGCTCCGAGTCGACTCGGCATACAATAAATGCTCAAATTCGAAGATAGCATTAACTACATGTTCGATCTTGTTTTTTTATTCATATCAAACGGGTTTTACTCTGTGGACTTTCTTTTGTGACGTCCCATTGGGCCGTATGAATAAAACGTAGCATGCTTGAATTTCGTTAGTAAATGCTACGTGTGGATCACGTTCCAGTCAAAACATGCTACAAACTTTACTATTTACTACAAGTTTTCGGTAGGTAGCTTTAGAGGTTGCTACTCGTGTGTTTGCTGATAAAGTGAAGTACAGAAATTAGAAAAGTGGCATTTTTACAGATGTAAGTAAGTTTCTTGCTTTGTGCATACTTATTCCAACTTTTCCGGCTCCAATTCGAAGGCAGCATTAACTACATGTTCGAACATGTTGTTTATTCATACCAAACCGCGTTATACAATGTGGACTTTGTTTTTTGAGAAGATACTACAAACAGCAGACTTTACTACATTTTATTCATACGGCCCATTGTGTCAGCGATGACACCATTCAGTATGTACTAGTGACATGTATTGTCATGAGCCAGTGCAAGCTAATCAAGTTTTTTCGATTCTGTTTACTTTTAAACGCTGCAGCTCATATGAGTTGAAATAACACTCGGGTGTAAGAGTTAGAGTGTTATGCAAATAATATTCACTTTATGTCTGCTTAGCGGTTTATATTGTAAAACTGAGTCTTGTTTATAGTTCAATATCAACTGCTATCGCACTGTTGAGACGAAACGTAAAAGAACTAACAATAAAAGATGGTTATGATCACTTAGCACAAACTTTGAGCCAATTTCAATCCCTCGAATTACCATTTTCAAACTCGTATGTATTTTAAAATCTAGAGAAAAAAAAGTACGGGTGTGTAATGTTAGAGACATAACTGGATGTCGTGAATACGAATAAAACTGACATGTTTTCTTTACACTTTCAAATTCGAATTGATAGTTGATCGATTGTGTGAATTGTGAAACTTTCCCACTTTTCACTACTAAAAGTTTAAACGATTTTTGACGTCGATTATCTCATTTCGGATTTGCATATTTCATTGAAAGATACTATCAAGGTGCTGTACAGGATTCATTTCTGACTTTTAATACCAGATTGTGGAATTCTCTACGATATTTAGCACAATTCGGAACATTTTTCTCGAACGAAACAAATTATTTAGGATTTTCACTAAACTGATGATTTTTATCTTCGATTTGCAAAGAAGTAATCTTAATAGTTCTTTAGATAACATTTAAAGCCATTAGAATGGTTGATTTTATATAATGTTGTCCACTTTTCGTTTCTTTTTTTCTTTCTCTCCAATGCAAACGACCAGCAGCTGATGCAATTGTTCTTGCTTGAATTGAAAATAGCTTTGCGAACAAACCGACACATCCGCTCGCAGTGCCTTCTCGCCCCGACGTCTGCTTCCATCCATCGCATAAGAAGAAATGATCGATTTTCGACCACGGTTCCCCTTTATAACGTTCACTTGAAGATATGTGCATGACTATCTCCAAATCGTCGTCCTTGCGCGAAAAACCCAAGCAAATGTAAACAGTTTTCCGCGTTGTTTCAAAATTTTCAGAAAACTTTATTTTTGGGTTGTTTATGGTTATCTCACACTGTTTAAAATAATATCCTAAATTTCTGATCATATTTTTGATGAAATAATGAAAGAATTATGTTGCTGCCATTAATACAAGTCAAGATATTCACGATTAAGTTCTGCCCATTCTTCCATATGGCTAATTTTGAAAAGGCGCCCCATAGTAAAGTAAGTCGTATTCACGACAAAACGTGCTTAATTTACCTAGCAGTGAGATGATACCTTTTTTATCTATCCGCATGTGTTTTTTGCATGAATATTCTTAGGTGTTTCAGTTTTCATGACATTATTCTAATGTCCGTCGTTCTAAGTGGCAATTGGATATTTTAATCACTCATTACTCTGTAATGTCGAAACTGCAAATCGGATCGAATTTAAATCTAAAAGTGTAACATTCAATTAAATATGTCGAAGTAATTTCCACTTTAGAGTTTAGGGTAATTTAAGGTGCTTTCGGAGCCGGTATTCAGGAACCAGCATAACCCAAAACCGATTCGTATGGTCATATGACGAATAAATTGTAATATTTTTGAGTCCAACTTTAAAGCTTTGCGGGGTTGTCATATTCTATATCGCTTTGAATTTTAAAAATTCATCATCCTACAATTCCTGAGTTGGAAGTCAGAATTGGATAAGATGGGATTTATTTTAATATGAACTTTTGTTTTTGAAATTCGATTTGGCTTTTTTGAGAAAACGATTGAGCTTTGAGAAACGATTCGATACTGGAACCGGAATTCGAAATTCGGTGTAGGCGAAGTCAGATAAATTCACCTGAGTAGCTGTATAGTTTACAATTGTTTCAAAATGTTTGAAAATCAATGTAGACATCTTTGAGGAATCGTAGTGCTAATTTAATTTTTGGATGCCTTCTGGAACGGAAACTGAATACAACCAAAAATGAAATAAGTTTATTTGGTTATCGGCTATCCAAATCTGCTAACCCAATAAACCTTATTAGTCTATGTGAAATAGACATTTTTATACTAATCACCCTGTATATCCGAAACCGGAAGTTGAATCTGGCTGAAAAACAAGATGTTTTATAGAATCTTAAAACTTTTCGAGATTGTTCAAAACCAAATTTAAAATTGAGTTTGATATAGTCGTGGATACCAACTTTTGTGATTATGTCCGAATACCCGTAGAGACAATTGTTATTCTAAGTCTTTAACGAAACGTTTACAGCTAACCAACACTCCTAAATGACCACTGTCTGTCTATCGGTGACCAGAAAGCAGAAGTTTCTTTGCTTCATCCGAGACATAGGACAAGACACGACGCTGCGGTTCAAGTTGAAAAGCTAAATAACCCTAGTAGTTCAGTTTGATTTGATATACAATGAAGACTCGATGGTGAAACATAGACAGAAAGTAAACACCTAAACACCTAAAATAACGCTTAATCGTATTTATAATAAATTGGTAAAGGCGTGACAGTAAACTATTTACCATTTAGCTCCTGTTATCAGTTTGGGGACATGAAACTATCTGTTCTACATCTGCAGTTGTATTGGTTGCAATTCTCACACGCGTTAACAGGCGGTTACATAATCAGACGCCATCGAAGAGACAAAATAAAATTGAGTGCAGAAACTTGGTTTTATTATTTCTTATTTTCGAACTACAAAATAATAACAAATATGTCGGAAAAATCGTTCTGAAAAAACAAAAAACAATAACCCTTCTACATCGAAATTTCAGTAACACTCGAATGAATAAAAAATGGCAGAAATGTACGAACCGACAACGTCAGCTTCATCAGCCAGATTTTCCGACATCGTTTCCATTATTCTCGGTCGCCGCCACGACATCGGCAGTGTGAACAGCCGAAGTGGAAGATTTTTGAACCTTTCGACATTTTGCTTCGTCTGCCTTGCCCGGCTCAACGGATTAAACATCATTCTTCGGCTTGCTTCGGCAGACCGAGCAGGCCAGCAACGAACCGAACTGCTACCCACCCGAGCAGACCGAAAACGTGCGAAAGAGAAACGAACGTGGCACAAAATGGATTTCGGTACCGAACCAGCAGCGAGCGTTCCGGCGTTCGTGTGGCTTCGTCGGCTGACGTCAGCACCGCTATCGTTATAGATTGGCCGACGAAAAAGGAGGCGCGGTCATCCTAGGCGGGGTTGGTCCGTTCTCCCTCACACGACGTTTGATAACCCGACTCGGGCCCGTTTGTTAGTCGAGTACTGGTTGTCGGCGAGAGTGGTCGCGTTTTTGTGTCCGATTTTCCGTGGCAATATAGCGGGTTGTGATAACTTACATGTGAAACGGCACGTTTTTTTTCCGATTGGGGGTAGGGTAACAACTGCGTAGCGATCGTTGTTGTTGTTTTTGCTGTTGGCACTGTGCGTAGAGTAGGCTATTGATTGCGGTATAAATCAGTACGCGCGCTCATGTCTGTATGAGTTGTCAGCGTTGCCAGCCAGACGATATTTTGGATTAAGTAATCTCTCTTCCGAATGACGATTTCTAGTGCAGATCATGGTAAGTTCATCATTTTACGCTTTTGTGATTTTTTTCCGATGCCTATAATTTTATTGTTCTCTTTTGCGCTCTTACATCTAGCCTATCGCTTCTGGCTCACGAGCGGTGCACGAATGCTCGCGATGCAATTGGTGTCGTAGAGAGATTGTGCACGTTTTATCGACACGTGACGCTTGTCTCCTACGAATATCGGATGGGCTGTCTGTCGTGCCGTTCGAATTTGGGATTGGAAATAACCTCATCGGAGCAGGGTGCCAGAGAGCGCGGGCATACTTTCGCTTTAATTTTGCTCCTACCAATGTTGATATTCTGCACGCGCAATCTTGTTTCATGCCGCACTCTTGCTCTCGCTCTTCCAATGCCGACTCGTAGTATTTCTCGACATGCCGATGGGCATTCGGCTGGTGCGAGATTGGAAATTTTGAATTTAATTTGTTTTATTAGCATTTTTGAACGATAATTAAATTAAACGAAAAAGGTACATTTTGGAGCTTACGTGGATGTTTTTTTATATAAAAAATGACATTGAATTAGTTTCCTAAAATTCGCAAGAGTTGTTAGAGATGGTCCTTGGATTTATACAGATGCTAAATGTCTGTAACCCTAGCTCATACCCGCTAATAAACATTGTTAACGGGAAGCATTTGGATTTGATTTTTTCACTGGCATTCGCGCTACAGATCCAGCGTGTATAATTTATCGGATTTTTTAAAACAAAACCCTTTCTTCATTGATATTAAAAGTCAAACCTTTTCTGTACTTCAAAACACCTTTAGCCTCAAAAGTAGTTCCTATTTCGGTAAACGCATGAACATTTTCACAACTAGAAGGGTATTCGCGGTCTTGTTGTTGTGGATCGAGCAAAATAGCCCCACGAGACAGCATGAAGTGCAAACGACTGTATGCGCAAACTCGAACAAATAGTTTTACTTATTAGCGAAAACGAGCGTGTAAATGATTTTGAGTCGTAGCGTCGCTGATGCTGTGACTGATCTGGTTCCCTCGACCTGTGTATGTTTGAGTTCAAGTGAAATTAGCAGCTCGGTGGACGGTACGAAGCTTGACGTGAAACAAGATTTCTCGTTAGCTTCAGTCAGTCAGTCCATTGGTCCGTCCGTCCGTTCGTTCGTTCGTCAGTCATGTGATTCTAATTAGCGGTCGAGTTGCTTAAGATCGTCGTTTTCCAGCACTCGCTAATCGATTTGACGTTAATTAGATTTGCGCTTCGAATGAGCCGTTTGGCAGTAGAAAAATAATTGGATGCTGGGAGTGAAGTGCGCTTCATAGAACGGATTGGAAGATCGAACGAAAAGAAATGGGCTAGGAATACGAGAAAGTAAATTATCTGATCTGCAATTAACGTTGTTGTTTCTGGCAAGTGCTTATCCATGAATGTTTGTATTTGCATCACATTTCTTCGGTTGATTTTGTATTCATTAGAGAAGCGTTACTTTTTTTCAGGTGGTTCAATTATTGACATAACACTATGTTTTTCCTTGCTATTTAGGGTGATTTCACCCATCGAGGGCATAACAAAATGTTTTGTTTTTCAATAACATATTCGTTTATTTGCTGTAGTTGATCTACTAATCAATCGAAGCATTTTGTTAGACTGTTGTGAATATAGCATTTATCACGCAGCACAAAAAACAACCGATTTTTTTAAATACACAATCTTGCCCGTTAGCTAGCATCAACTAAATCGTTTTAAAATAAAATTAACCTTCTTTAATTTCTTTATAAAATATTTACTATTTCGTCACTAAACAATACGATGAATGAATGTACAGGTTGAAGATAAGGGGCCGTTTATTCAACTTCAGCATAATCAACGTGCAAAGCCCTCACTCCGAAAGTACTGATGATGACAAGGTCGCATTCTACGCGCAGTCCGAACGCGAGTACGACTCTTGCCCAAGTCGGGACGTCAAGATCATCATAGGAGACCCAAACGCTAAGGTAGGCCAGAAGGAGGAGTTCAGACCGACGATTAAAGACTGACGATCAGACCAGTTGATAAATGATAACGGCTTAGGACTCATCGGTTTTGCCGCCTCCAAGGACATGGTCATTCGTAGCACCTTTACCACAGCAGACGGAATGACAAATCGACCACGTTCTCCGACCTTAACGACGTCAGGTCCTATCGTGGCGCTAACATCGACTCTTACCACTATCTGATGATGGCGAAGCTGCGCTCATAAAGAAACCGGATGTCGTCTCAGCATACACGCAGACTCTGGAGGCAGACGAGCTTGATGTGGCTTCCCTAGAAGACTGCTGGAGTACAGTAAAAGCAGCCATAAACGAAGTAATCGAGTGTACCGTTGGGTACAAGGAACGGAGTCGACGAAACAAATGTTTCGACGAGGAGTGCAGAATAATTTTGGAGGAGAAGAACGCACAACGTGGAATCGAAACAAACAGTAGCGGAAACAGCAGACCCGCATATTTTGGGAAAGAAAGCGCTACCTGGAAGAAGCAGAGTGCGAGTTATTTGCTGTATCGCTCTCAAGAAACGCGGAAGTTCTACAAGAAGCTCGACAAATCTTACAACGGCCCTGTGATGCGAGCCGAAATGTGCAGGGATAAGCACGAGAACCACTTATCGGACGGACGTGAGATGATTGAAAGGTGGAAGCAGCACTTCGATGAGCAGCTGAACGGCACGGAGAACGTGGACATGGGGATTCAAGATAACGGAGGAAACGACTACGTCAGTGCAGCAAAAAATGGAAATGATTCAGCTCCCACACTGAGGGAAGTTAAGGATGCCATGCACCAGCTCAAAACCAACAAAATAGCTGAACTCATTAAAATGGGCTCAAAAAAGATGCCCACCTGTTGGCACTGGTTAAAAGTCAGGATCTGGGAAACCGTTCAGCTACCGAAGGAGTACAAGGAAGAGGTATTTTGCCTCATTCACAAGAAAGGCGACCATTTGGAATGCGAGAACTTCCGAGCGACCACAGTTCTTCGCAACGATGGACGGTGTGCAAAATTGCGTAAGGGTTTCGGGTGAACTACCCAGTTCATTCGGATTTCGCCGGGGACGGCTACAAGATAACGGACTCTCATACCTACTATTCAACATCGCTCTGAAATGTGTAATGTGACGAGCCGGGCTTAACAGCCGGGGTACGATTTTCTCGAAATCCAGTCAATATGTGCAAAGCACACAATTATGACATGGACATTATCGCGAAAAACTTTAAAATGGTGGCAGAGCCTGAAACGCGAAGCAGCAAAAGTTGGACTGGTGGTGAGTACGTCGAAAACAAAGTACATGCAAGTAGGTGAAACCGTGCACGACAGGATTCGTCTAGGAAGTAATGTCACGATAGACGGGTATATCACAGACTAACAGACAGGACACTCAAATTAGATTTTTCAATCATTTTAACGGTCATTTTGAATATTTCTTTATTTGGGACAGTACTCATATGTGTCATGATGGCGCCACGTAACCCTATCAAAAACATCCTGTCTGTCATCTAGACTGTGTTTATTTTTTTCATTTACCAACAGAGTTGCCATTCATACAGAATTACCTGTAATGTTTTGATTTGTATACGTCCAAGTGAATTTCATGCAGGATACAGATTTAATACATATTGCCCAAACTATATACATAATTTTGCTTACTTCTCATCCTCCAACGCAATACAAAATCGAACCCGCTTTGTTACAATATTTACTTGCTTCTGGTCTGCCGCCACTTAACCGTTGTGCACTCGAAAAAAAAAACACCTTTAACCACCCGAATGGGTACCCGGGTACCCATTTTTTTAAATCGCTGTAAGTTGAGCATTTTTCAACCGATTGAAGTAATTTTAGCACTGTTGGATTCAGGAACTTAAGCTCTTTGGGATTGGTACCCATAAAGATGGACATGGTGCTCCTGGTTCCCAGGAACCCGGATATCCTAAATGAGTTCCGACATCGAGGCATTTATACACGGATTTCACGTATTTTTGTAATCTTATCTAAGAATTGCTATATGAAATCAAGTGCTATGCTGAGTTGTTATGTTTATATATTTCAGGGGGCATCCGTTATGTACGTAACATAAAATTTTGAATTTTTCTACCACTCCTTTCCCCCTTTGTCGAGCATTTCTCAATCTTTTCACCATGTATTGTCACGTATTTTTGAAACCTCTCCCCCCTAAACGCGTGACGTACTTTATGTATGTTCCCTTATATACTTCACTTTCTTATCTTCAGTTTGAAAATTATTATGTACTTCAGGCCTTTCTCAAATAGCTGGTTTGGAAAAGTTTCAAATTAGTAAATGACATTTATGGTGGAAAACACAAGTGTCGGAACATTCTACGGAAATCCGGATTAACGGGAACCAGAAGAACCTACTACAGCAATATACACGGCCATCGAAAAGTGGATAAATTTCTGAATTTACCCGTACTGAAAAAATTCAAATCGGATGGAATTTGCCTTAGTTACAAGCATTTTTATTTGTGGGTACCCGGGTACCCATTCGGGTGTTTACGTAATAAAAAAAATTTGAGCCCCCCCATTCGACCCCCCTTACTGTAAAATGAAAAGTCAAAGCATGAGAAGTTATGGTCCAACTAGTTCTTGGAATTGACCGAATTGCAGAATCTTAGTTTAAACCTAACTCAGAAATTTCTTATTTTGAAATTCGAAAAGGTACCCGGGTACCCATTCGAGTGCATAAGGGTTAATTTCGGGTGAAAACTACCAACACAATAAAAAATAGTCTACATGAACAACGTTGAGTCAAATAAATGGTTACCTTCTAACATCGCGAAAAAGTTAAAAATATTATCAACATAATCCAATAATCTATTGTGACGATTTATTTTCAAATATTTTGATGAAATCAGGCAACCCTGCAAGCAGCTGATCGGTGTTGACAAACGAGGGGAAACCAACTAGTAAAAAAAGCAAAGTCAAAGCAAAGTCTTGGCATTAAATTCCTTTTGCGGAATTTGGCCTTTCTGTTTCAGCAGACTCCGCAGCCGATTCTTAGTGTACAGAATCATTGCTTGGCTAGTACTATGGATCCTACTGACACTAAGAACCCTACCAGGTCGGGGCTCCAACATACGACAACTGGCTTGTAAGACCAGCGTCCTATGCATTGAACCGCCAACCCAACTAGTAAAAAAAACTTTTACATAATACAAGGGGTGTACAGATAGTAAATAGTTCGCGGAGTACAAGATAGGTGGAACTAGTGCATCACGAAAAATTATTTTTATAAGAAACTAGCTGACCCGTCGAACTTCGTCTCGTCTGAAATTATTTTTTTAAATTTGTGTTTTCGAACAGCAGAGTTGCCAAACGTTAATGTTTCTTTCCATTATTTTACTGATTACTTGGCTTACAATAAACGAATTACGACAAATTCATATCCAACACAATAACTTCGTCCGAAGAAGAAATATCATCAAGAATTATTGTGGATATGTTCAATGCTTTTGTTACGCAAAAACTAAACAAATGCACCGATTGCCATCTCATCCTTCGAGTCAGTGTATTGGACAGAGATTGTAGATCTCTCTTAAACTAAAGATTTGACATGTGGGATGATGGATTGGATTGAATCATATCTGACTGGTCGTAGTATGACCGTGAGAATTGGCGACTGCGTTACTCCATCATTCATCGTGAGCTCTGGTGTTCCTCAGGGAAGCCATCTAGGACCATTCATATTTCTGCTATATCTAAATGATCTAAATTTCGCATTGTAATGCATGAAGCTATCATTCGCCGACGATTTCAAACTGTTTCATCTCATCAAATATCTGAAAGACTCAAACTTCTTGCAGTCACAGTTGGATGTATTTTCTAACTGGAGCAACGTCAACAGAATGGTTATTAACGCCTTCAAATGCTTCGTTATCTCCTTCTCTCGTAAACGAACCACGATCATGTATGATTACACTATTTCGCAAGCTGTACTAAAACGGGAGACATCAATTAAGGATCTAGGAGTGTTATTGGATTCAAAACTTAGTTTCAAAGATCACATAGAATATACCCTCTCTAAAGCATTTAAGATGCTAGGATTCATCTTTTGCATCTCAAAAAATTTCAATAACATATCCTGAAATCGTTATATTGCGCTCTAGTTCGCGAGTATGCTGTTGTTGTTTGGGCACCATATTATCAAACAGATAAGCTACGCATTGAAACTGTTCAGTGCAAGTTCATTCGTCTTGCTTTGCGTCGCCTGGAGAGATCCATTTAATCTTACAAGCTACGAAAATCGTTGTAGACATACACTTCGATTTTCTTTCTGTCCGCCGTGATACACAAAAAGCTGTTTTCGTCGCGGACCTCATCCAATCTCGAATTGATAGTGCAGATCTCCTACAACAGCTAAGTTTTGACATTCTTCGGCGTAATTTGCGGTTTAATCCCTTTCTCAGAATTCCTCGTGCTAGAACTAACTATGGCTTCATTGAACCGTTTTCGAGTATGTGCCGCGTATTCAATACTTGCTCTGATGAATTTGATTTCAATTTATCTCGTAACACCATTAAAACCCGTTATCTCCGAATCTTTTCCCGCTAGTTTTATTTACATAATTAGACGATATGAATAGTTGTTAGTTAGCTTTGTAGTTTAAATAAGGGTAACTAAAGATTTCGTTATGTATCATTTGGTCAAATGTTATCTATTGATACAAAAGATGAGAAGGTTTTATGCCGGCTGGAGAAGGAGAACCAAAATCTCAGCTCCAGCAGGCTTTTCCCTTGCTCCTAAATAAACAAATAAACAAATTAACAGATGGATGAAAAAGAGATGACCAAGATAAACACTTTAAATTGACCCCACAAATTTCCAAAAGCAGCCCTCGGGGATGGTTGTTTGTCATTGAATGTTAAGACTTATTTGTACTGAAGACGTTTAAAAATTTAATAGCAAATCCTTAGGGATTATCGAAAGTAATAAACTAATTTTCAACGGTTGTCCATAACTTGCTTCACCGCTAGTGATATTATTGAGTCGTGTTTGATGAATGTTCGTAGCAGGATAATGACAGGATCAATTTTCGATTAACGAATTAGCGATAAAATAAAAAATACTTGGACATTCGAAAGTTCAAATTACCCTTTTATTAAATATTGTGTCCATTAACTTTGACATGAACGCTGGATTCGTTCAAGAATTGTACCAAAAGGTCTCTCATTCGTCGAGCCACCACATCGTTTTTCTTAGTATTTAGTCCTGAGAATCAATATTCTGTTCTAGCGGAGTGAACATGAGGAGTGATTATACCAGTATTCTTCTTATCGTTAAAGTCAATGTATAAAACAGCAGATCTCACAACTAATGGTTCTTACATGCCACGATTTCTCCTTCAGATATGATATTCACGATTCCCATATGGTAATTCGTCAAATAATCCAAAGTTCGGAAAATGAAATGATTTGACTTAAGCAGCAAATGTCATGAATACCATCCGTTTTGAAGTAAACCACTCTTGAAAACTCACCCGAATCGGCTGAACAAACTTCAGCATGCTAAATGCAAGGAAAATATTTTCATCTAAACTCATTATTTCAACAGCAGAATCCTATCATTGATACGTAAAAAAATCGTTACATAATTTTATTTGTTCAACTCACGGCCACGATGGCCAACGTAATTCATCTAACTACATCTACTGGTAAATCATTCAGTAAAAACCATTCAAGCGAAGAGGTTGTGTTTCGATTGTACTGGCTCGTGAGTTAACGGCTGCTACCGAGACAATTCTAAGCTTCAGGTAGTTAAACTGCCCATAGCAAACGCAATATTCGGGGCGTTTCCCGACTGGAAAGCTAGCAACGAAGGCCATCCCGTTCATACGCACAGAGGTGTAGAGACACAGAGGTGCGAGAGCATAGAAGTGACGAGTCACAGAGGTGCCATCGCATAAAGGTGCGAAGACGAAGGGGTGCAAAGGCACAGAGGTGCTAAAGCAACCCAGTGCTGATCTACCAGGTACCAGAATTTGTACGCTGCGTAGGATCAAAAGAGACGGCATATATCGCGAGGTGCTACACTGCAAGCATCGCATTTGATCGCCACCAAGAGCAAAAGCACTGTACCTGGGGTCAGGTACAGCAAGTGCAGTGGTGTTCACAACGACGGCAGAGCAACTGAGATAGCAGTAAACGACAGAAGACTGCCAATTGGAAACAGCAAAAGACTGCCAATTGGAAATCGTTGGAAGAGCTTCACGTCGTTCTTCACGATAAAGGAACAGAGACATCAGCTACAAGGTAGATTTAATTTAATTTATTTTTTATTTCTTATATCTGAAATTTTACTAAACATAAGTTTTTATTTTGGTATTATTAATTTACAAAAAAAATTTAATGTAATGGATGATCTCATGGAAGATCATCCGAATCCGATTCCGGATACTAGTAAAAGTTTAAATACTCCGAGGGCTAAACATTATCCACAGGGTACCACTGGGCCATGGATAGTCTATCTTCGAAAAAAAGAAAAGATTTTAAACTTGATGCAAATTACAAAGGATTTGACATCACATTTCTCTGAAGTTAAAGAAATCTGTAAGGTTAATAGAGATAAAATTCGAGTTGTAGTTAACGACTTGAAACAGGCAAACGATATTGTAACCTGTAAATTATTTGCTATTGAATATCGAGTTTACATTCCATCGAAGGAGGTAGAAATTGACGGTGTTGTGACTGAAGCAAGTCTGACAGCAGATGATTTACTTAAAAATGGAGTTGGCCGTTTTAAAAACTCCATGCTTGAGGGAGTTAAGATACTCGAGTGCAAACAATTGTACTCAGCATCTATTGTCGATGGAAAAAAGTCTTATCGTCCCTCAGATTCGTTTCGCGTAACATTTGCCGGATCTGCATTGCCTAGCCATGTCTATATCGATAAAATTCGTCTTCCTGTTCGGCTTTTCGTACCGCATGTTATGAATTGCACGAACTGTAAAAAATTCGGACATACAGCTACTTACTGTAGTAATAAGTCCAAATGTATCAAATGTCAAGGGCCTCATAAGGATAACCTTTGCGATAAAGATGTTGAAAAATGTGTTTATTGTGGGGAAAGCCCTCATGATGATCTTTCAGTGTGCGCTGCATTTAAGCTGCGTAAAGACAAAATGAAGCTTTCTTTAAAAGCACGGTCTAAGCGCACATATGCAGAAATGCTCAAAACGGTCATACATGTCTCCCCTTTGGAAACCGAAAACGGTTTTTCAAATCTTGCGGAGCCAGAGGAATCTGACTCTGACGGAAATAGTGAAGATACCTCGTTTGTCACTCCTCAAGGGTCTGTTAAGAGGAGATTAACAAACCACAAAATACCAAAAAAGACACCTAAAATTATACCTTCAAAAAAAGATCCCCGTGTTAAAGCTAAAAAGCCAAATTTAAAACCAAAAACTGTGCCTCCTGGTTTGTCAAATTCACAAACCAATCCAGGAACTAGCTCAAGAAAAGACAATAATCCAGTGGGCTCCATTTCACATTCACCAACAGGATTACTGAAATTTTCGGAAATTGTAGAATGGATTTTCGCTGCATTCAATATTTCTGAACCTCTAAAGACCATCATAACAGCATTCCTTCCAATAGCTAGAACTTTTTTGAAACAGTTATCAGCTCAATGGCCAGCTCTTTCAGGTTTTGTATCATTTGATGGATAATTTATCATCCGCCGCAAATGATTCAATCACTGTCCTGCAGTGGAATTGTCGAAGCATCATGCCAAAACTTGATTCATTTAAAGTTTTGTTGCATAGTCAAAAATGTGATGTATTTGCTTTGTGCGAAACATGGCTTACATCAAACATAGCCTTAAATTTTAATGACTTTAACATTATACGTCTCGACAGAGACTCCCCGTATGGTGGAGTGCTTTTAGGAATTAAGAAATGTTATTCCTTTTATAGATTAAACATTCCTTCGACTTCTAGTATAGAAGTTGTTGCTTGTCAAATAAACATTAAAGGAAAGGACATTTGCATTGCTTCGGTATATATTCCTCCAAGAGCTCAAGTTGGACAACGACAGCTTAATGAAATTGTCGAAGCCCTTCCTGCTCCACGTTTGATTTTAGGAGATTTCAATTCGCACGGAATGATGTGGGGTTCCGTTTACAATGATAGCAGATCATCTCTAATATATAATATTTGCGACAATTTTAGCATGACGGTACTAAATATGGGTAGCATGACACGGATCCCAAGACCTCCTGCACGTCCAAGTGCATTAGATTTATCTCTTTGTTCGACTTCAATTCGACTAGATTGCACCTGGAAAGTATTTCCTGATTTACATGGTAGCGATCATTTACCAATCATCATCTCAATTAGCAGTAACAAAGGCATTGCTAATTCAGTTAATATTCCATATGATTTGACAAAAAATATTGACTGGATTAAATACCAAAGTAATATTTCAAGTGTCTTAACTTCAATGGAAGAGCTTCCCCCACTTGAAGAATATGACTTCCTCGTTTGTTCGATTCTGGAGGCCGCAGAACAAGCCCAAACCAAACGATTTCTTGGTCCATCGTCTAACAGAAGACCTCCAAATCCTTGGTGGGACAAAGAGTGCTCAGATGCTAAACACGCGAAACAAAATGCTTTCAAGACGTTTTTAAAACGAGGAGGAGGAACTCCTCAGAATTTTGAAAAATTCTTGGTTTTAGAAACCAAGTACAAGAACATACTTCGGGTTAAGAAATGCAGCTATTGGAGACATTTTGTGGAAGGTTTGTCAAGAGAAACCTCAATGAGCACTCTTTGGAATACGGCCAGACGAATGAGGAATCGTAACGTAGGAAATGAGAGTGAGGAGTACTCGAATCGATGGATATTTGATTTTGCGAGGAAAGTTTGTCCAGATTCCGTTCCTACGCATAGCATTGTTAGGGAGTCTTCTTCAAATGATGATTCCATTGATAGCCCCTTTTCAATGATGGAATTTTCCATAGCACTCATGTCTTGTAACAATAACGCTCCTGGATTGGACAGAATTAAATTCAACTTGGTGAAGAATCTGCCCGACCTCGCAAAAAGACGTTTGTTGGAATTGTTCAACAAGTTTCTTGAGCAAAATATTGTTCCACCTGACTGGAGACAAGTGAAAGTTATCGCCATTCAAAAGCCGGGGAAACCAGCTTCCAATCACAACTCATATAGACCCATTGCGATGTTGTCCTGCATCAGAAAATTGTTCGAAAAAATTATTCTACGACGTCTCGACACTTGGGTCGAGACGAACGGTTTGTTGTCAGATACTCAGTTTGGCTTCCGTAGAAATAAAGGGACGAATGATTGCCTTGCATTACTTTCGTCTGACATCCAAATTGCCTTCGCTCAAAAGCAACAAATGGCATCTGTATTTTTAGACATTAAAGGAGCATTTGATTCAGTTTCCATTGATGTTCTTTCAGACAAGCTCCACCAACATGGACTCCCAGCGGTTATAAATAATTATTTGCACAACCTTTTGTCAGAGAAACGCATGCATTTTTCACATGGCGATTTGGCAACAATCAGAATTAGCTACATGGGTCTCCCGCAAGGCTCATGCCTCAGTCCGCTCCTCTATAATTTTTACGTGAATGACATTGACAGCTGTCTAGTAACCCCATGTACACTAAGACAATTGGCAGATGATGGCGTGGTTTCAGTTACTGGATCCAAAGCTATTGATCTGCAAAAACCATTGCAAGATACCTTAGATAAATTGTCCGTTTGGGCTGTTCATCTTGGTATCGAATTCTCTGCGGAGAAAACAGAGCTGGTCGTCTTTTCAAAAAAGCATGATCCCGCGCAACTTCAGCTTCATATGATGGGAAGAATTATCGAACAGGTTTTGACTTTCAAATACCTCGGGGTGTGGTTTGATTCCAAATGCACGTGGGGAGGACACATTAGGTATCTGATAACGAAATGCCAACAAAGAGTAAATTTTCTTCGAACAATAACAGGGTCTTGGTGGGGTGCTCATCCGCAAGATCTAATAAAATTGTATCAGACAACGATACTTTCAGTGATGGAATATGGATGCGTTTGTTTTCGTTCCGCTGCAAATTCTCATATTATCAAACTTGAGCGAATTCAGTACCGTTGTTTGCGAATTGCTTTAGGCTGCATGCATTCGACACATACAATGAGTCTTGAAGTTCTGGCGGGAGTTCTTCCATTAAAAGATCGATTTTGGGAGCTTTCATCACGCCTGCTAATAAGATGTGATGTGCTGAATCCCATGGTAATTAATAATTTCGAACGACTAGTCGAGCTTCGATCTCAAACAAAATTCATGACAGTATATTTTAACCATATGTCACAGGAAATCAACCCTTCAAGATATATTCCTATCCGTGTCAGCCTCCTAAATGTACCTGACTCAACTTTATTTTTCGACACATCCATGCAGCGCGAAGTGCGTGGAATCCCGGACCACCTACGCTCTATGGAAATCCCAAAAATATTTTCAAGTAAGTTCAGGCATATTAACTCTGAGAAAATGTTTTACACGGACGGATCGCGAATGGAAGAAGCGACAGGGTTTGGTATGTTCAACAATAATGTTTCGGCCTCATTCAAGCTTCAAGAACCTGCATCTGTTTATATAGCAGAGTTAGCAGCAGTTCATTATAGCTTGAATGTAATCGTCACATTATCTCCAAACCATTATTTCCTCTTCACAGATAGTCTGAGTGCAATTGAAGCCATTCGCTCAAACGCTGCTGGCAAAAATGAACCGTTTTTCTTGGGTAAAATAAAACAGTGTCTGAACGACATATTGAATAATAATTATCTAATCACAATAGTTTGGGTTCCGGCTCATTGCTCCATTCCAGGCAATGAAAGAGCCGATATTTTAGCCAAACGTGGTGCTATTGAGGGTGAAATTTATGAGAGACCGATTGCTTTCAACGAATTCTATAGCGCGTCTCGCCAAAGAACACTTGCCAGCTGGCAAGCTTCTTGGGATAAAGATGATCTGGGTCGGTGGATGCACTCAATTATTCCTAAAATATCGACAAAGGCATGGTTCAGGGGACTGGATGTGAGTAGAGATTTCATTCGTGTGATGTCCAGACTCATGTCCAATCACTACACGTTAGATGCACATCTCCTTCGAATTGGACTTTCCGAGACTAATCATTGTGCTTGCGGCGAAGGTTACCGCGATATTGACCATGTTGTTTGGACATGCGTGGAGTTTCGTGATGTCAGATCTCAACTAATAAATTCCTTGCGTACCCAAGGTAGACTATCCAATGTCCCAGTTCGCGACATTCTTGCTTGTCGTGACCTTCCATACATGAAACTTCTTTATCATTTCATTAAATCCATTGGAGTTCCAATTTAAATTTTATTTTATGTTAAACTGTTTTCTCTTCCATGAGTTCAACCAATAGCCAACTATAGGATATTGAATATAAGTGGTGAACTGATACAAACAATCCTGAAATAGTTATAAGATCATGTACAAAATAAATGTATTTTATTTAATGTAATTAAAATAGCAACTCGCTTGATAAAAACAGTGTTTAGATTAACTAATGAGCACCAACATACTAATATGATATTCGAAATGTATTAGGTTTAAACTACTATGTATTGTGGATGCCACGGCGAAGAAAAACTTATGTATATTGCCTATGAAATAAACGTATTTATGAAAAAAAAAAAAAAAATCTACTGGTAAATGACATTAGAACTTGTGCTTCTGTTTACGGTATAGCTAAAACAGTCATTTGGCAAGTAATGATTTTGATACCCTATTAAGCACGTGTTTCCAAATGACGAATCAATCGTGCATGTTAAATCCCCACCCAAATCTACTCGTTGCGCGCCAAACGATTTTCCAAAGATCTAGTATTCTTTTCT